>NW_022436989.1:2853588-2911015 GCF_009761245.1 Sapajus apella
CTTCCCTCTAGCTACTTGGATATTTGAGGCAGTGTGGTGTAGCAGAGGGCACGCAGCTTTCTACATCACACAGCCGGGAGCTCAAGCCCTTCTCTCCCCCTTTCTAGCTACTTGAACTTGAGCAGGCTAACTTATCTTTCTCAGCTGCACTCTTGTCTTCTATAAATTAGGGACTGGTTTTTACCTGATACATTGTTGAAATGATTAAATAAGGTAAAGTGTTTAAAGTAATTAGCACAATAAATCCTCAGTAAAAGGTGCTGTTGTTGGTATTTGGCCTGCAGTTAGCCATCTCTCTGAAAACTCACCCCTATCTATAAAAAACAGGAAGATGATTCCTACCAAGGAGTGAGTCAAGGCTGACCTCAGGTAATCCTTCAGCCAGCCAGCCAGGAACCTATATGCGCTTTCTCATCCTAACCAGGTATCGTTTCCTTACCCACAGGATCTTACGAAGATATTATTTGCCGCACATACTTGTATAATCTCTACGAAGAAAATGAGTTCAGATTGGCAGGATTTTTCTTGGTGCTGCAGCAGCAAGAAGAACATTGACTAGAGACAGCAGAGGTGTGTTGCTGTACACACATTTTAAAATGCTCAATAAGCATTAGTCAAAGACAGACAATGACTTATCTGCTTGAAGACTTCCATTACGCAAAGTTTTACTTTGTGAATATTTCCTTGAAACCACATTTGTCACCACTCTGGTCTTCTGCTGCCATTCCCTTTCTCTTAGTTCTTCAGAGAGGAGTAATAGCTTTATGACCATATTTACAAAGTCCTTTCACTGTCCTGGAACATCACACACCGGAGCCTGCTGAGGGTGGAGGATTAGGGGAGGGATAGCTTCAGGAGAAATATCTAATGCAGGTGACAGGTTGATGGGTGCAGCAAACCACCATGGCACGTGTATACCTATGTAACAATTCTGCACGTTCTGCACATTTATCCCAGAACTTAAAGTATAATGAAAAAAAATGGAAGTGGGGAGATGGCCAAGCAGTTCTCATATGTGTTAACATGAAACCTAGATACAGAAATCTGGGTTTCCTCCACTGCTCTTACTGGAGACCAGACAACAAACAAATAGACGTTGGTTTCACAAGCTGCAGTGTAGTTGGAGAAAAGGGGCATTCCTCTTTTGGAAATCTTAGCATACGTAGCTTCCCTGCTTTCTCTGTGGAACTCATGTCTGTTTCCACTAACAAGCTCCACTTCCTCCTCCTGCCTTCTCTGCCTTGTCCTTCTCTAGCCATTGATGACATCAACAGTATGTTCCTGCAATTCAGGCCCCTGTAATGCAGTGGTGCTGGTGAAAATCACAGCATCCTGCAGACTGGTGCTGGGGCCACTCCCGGCCTTCCCTGGACTGGGCTTCCTCCTTGCCAAATTGTTCCATGTGTCCTCAGCTGGTCCCTGTACCCACAGCACTCCCAGACCCTTACTGCTGCTTCAGCCTCCTCAGCCTCTGCTCTCTCTTGATTTCAGTAGATAGGGAAAAAATTAAGTCCAGCAGGCATAAAGCCCATCTCAACTTCCCACCCTACTGACTTCCAGATGCAACTCTTTCTGCACCATTCTTTCTTCCTTTTGTCCCTGAGGAAATGGGGACCCTCTTGCCAAAACCAAGTCCCCACCACCCACTTCCACCACCTGTGCTCTAGACCCCACCCCCTCTCTGCCCCCATCTGTTGTCGTCTGCCTCTCCTTGTCCACTGACTACCCTGTGGCATGAACATGACCAGACTTTCTCCTTAGAAGGAACAAACTCTTTTCGCTGCTCAGCTTTTGCCTCTAACCATTGTTTCCTCTTTAATTTGTGAAGCCCCTTGGGTCATCTACACACTTAATGACCCTGTTTGTTTTCTCTTAACTCCCACTGATGGGCTTTCACCATCATCACTCCCTCTTCTGTGACTGACATTATAGCATTCCTTTGGGCAAGAGAAAGAATATTAAGGGTATGAGAAGAATTATATCATCTTGTATACCCAAAAAGCCATTCTGAACATTCAAATTTTAGGAGCTTCACGAGATACCAATACCAAGGTTATGTCTATACCTGTACTGTTTGGGACAGATTTGAGATTTGATGTTGTCCACATCCCAGGTCCTGATAAAAGATGTGCATGACTCGGGTGGCTCAGTGAGCAGCTCGTTGGCAATGGGAGTATTCTGAATATCTGTTTGAATATATATTTCCAGTTCTCCCCGTAATTTCCAGCATGTCCTGGGTGAAATCACTTGGCCCTCCCTGTACCTCCTTTTCTTCCTGTGAAGTTGGGACCTCTCTGATCATCATCTGGTAATGTTTATGAAGCTCCATCAGACCTGTGTCTGCAAGACTGTTAACAGTAATGCGTGCTTGGTTTATGAGATGGTTACAAGAGAATGGAGGTGGAGGCAGGGTGCCAAACATGGCCAGAACTTTTATCTTTGACATTACAAAGAGGTCCTCTGGCTGAGGGCCAGCCTGGAGTTTACTGGAATCTGAAATGCAGACATGTGCTTTCCATTGGTGGCGTGCCAGAAGGGGCTCGCTGTACAGTCAGTCAGCACTTGACTTCCACAGGCTGCAGAGTTGCTTGGAAGAACATCTGAGTCCTGGTGATTTTGTGCAGTACCTCTCATGGATATGAGGTGGGAATCTGGCCACCCCTCCTACCTCCCAAACTTTAAAAAGTAGTGATCTGCTCACCAGGCCTTTAGTCCAAGTGATTGCCCTCTGGGGTGACCCACCCTTCAGCTTCCAGGGACAGATCCCTGCATGGATTAATTCATAGACTGCAGATTTTTTTTTTTTAAGACTAATTGAAGGAATACTGGCTTTTCTTCCACTGAGAGACAAAATATATACAGTTCTAAAAATTTTTTTTACAGGCTGAGATATTAAAGTAATTCTTTGCCTCAAACAGTGACATGTTTCTTTTGAACTTGTGGCTTGTTTGACACATGGTCTGATGATTTTAGCACTGCCTTACAAAGTATTTGTAAAACGGGAATCTGTGCGGCCCAACTCTGAGGAGTTAGGGGAAGCTATTGAACCCTCCCTTAACTAATGTTAAGAGATACATTGTAATGTCAAATTAAATCATTTCTATAGATGACGCCTAAGATAACCTCCTAAAAAAGTATGTCAAGTTGTGTCCCAGGACCTGTTATGTGAAGTTGTCATTGTGGACCCCAGCTAAACTATTCCTTTGATTCAGAACCACAGGTTAAATAATCTGATGTTCTTGCTTTAGCAGATAAGCAAATACCATGTTTACCCAAGTTGGGAATATTGCCTGTTAAAATCATTATACATACAAATGTTAAAGGGAATGTGTGAATTATCATTGTCAAATTCGTGGATTGGCAGAATGTAATACTGTATGGAATGTTGTCTTGTCTTCAGTCCTGTATACTCTCTGTGCTATGGCTGGTGTCATTTGCATATGAGAAAACTCAACTTAAAATAGAATGAGGGCGGTAGAACTCAAAACAAAGGGGTTTACAGTTTATTGCACAATCACAAACCTCAGAAACTCTCCTATCAGAATTTCAGGTCTCTTTTCAGAGACAACATATATTTTACACATAGGCAACTAATGGAGTGGAAGAATATTAGTTTCCATCTCGATGGTAACCCTAGTGAAGTTTAGGGCAAGGTGAGCCAGAAGGCACTGTTAGACTCTGGGCCTCACACCCGGCCAGTGGCAGAGCTGGGATCAGGGTCCGGCCTACCTAGTTCCGCTTGCATAGTGCTGCCTGCCACAGTCTTACATGCCAGGAGCACAGAACCCATGTCATGCTAGCATTCATCCTATGTTCACTTGTCTCTGGAGTGACCACATCTAGCTTATCCTGACCTTTGCTGTCAGGACATTGCCCCTTAAACCTCACTTGAATCTGCTCTGCTGCAGTTTAAAGCATTTTTATCTCGGTTTGCAGAGGAGAATGAGAGCATCTGTTCCCACAGAAGAAAATATAAAAGATGGAAACGTGACAGATGAAAGGAGATGAGGGGTACGGCTTTGGTCTTCATTAAAACAAAACTCACCCTGAAATTTGGAGGTGTACTTCATCTTAATGGCTATTGTCAAGAGAACAAATTTCCTGAAAAGCCTTTGCATTCTTCCCAGAGTCTCAAACCTCCCACCTTGTCATGTTTGCACAATAGTCCTGGCAGGGCTTTGGTAGGAGTTGTGAGTATGGGTTTACAGCAATCTAAGCCATCCATTTGGTAGTCTCTCTACAGATGGGAAAAGAATTTGCCTGAATGTGCATTTGCAAGCGGAGCTCATAGCCCTCTGCATCATATAATCCCCAATATATGTTACTATATAGTATTAGGAACGTATCTTTCCAGTGTGGGGGCAGGGGCCAGGCAAGTGTTTCTGTCCTAAATGTATTCATGGAATGTTTAACTGCCCTTGTATATCAGCCCATCATGCTAATTTTCTACAAAATGCTTTTCTACAAAAGGCTTGTTTTTAGCAAGCACCACTGACACAGGTAGGCTCTGAAACTGCCCCGAAGGTATAGATGGGTTCTTCTTCACTCCAGGTTGACTTGATTTTATATAAGCAAAAGAGCTTATTTCTCTGAGAAGCAGTTTTA
Organism: Sapajus apella; assembly: GCF_009761245.1. Lineage (NCBI taxonomy): Eukaryota > Metazoa > Chordata > Mammalia > Primates > Cebidae > Sapajus > Sapajus apella. The sequence continues at coordinate 2,858,194 of NW_022436989.1, forward strand.
TTCACTGGGGTGGAAACACCTCGTACAGAAGGAGGGGAGGTGTGGAGGCTGTAGCTGGAATAGGCCTTTGGTGGTTCTAGAAGTTCTGACTTCACACCATCAAGGCTGTGGTCCCTGTCTCAGAAGCCATGAAGGGAATATTGCCTTCCTTCTGGCAGTTCTGTGTAGCTGGAGATTGAACCTTGGAACTGCAGTTGGTTTGGATGCGTGGCTTTGTGGAAATGTGCAGCTGCAGTACAGCCAAGGTTCTGCCTGAGATAAAAACTAAGTGGGCTTTCGGCGAGTGGTGACAGTGACCGTGGGAATGTGAAGTTAAATGGAACCGAGCTGCTAGTGCCTTCAGTTGTTCCGAGTTTTCTCCTCACCAGGAGCATTTTTGTTTGTATTGGGCTCACAGCCCCTAGTTGCCCAAGTGCTCCTCCGTTGGATCCAAGGGCGGGACAGGGCTCATCTCAGAAGAGGATATCCATCCTGGGGTGAGCCAGCTCAGGAAGGCGGGGGAGGGAGGAGCAGGCGGGAACTTTGGGCTCTTGCGAGGATGCGGGTAGCTGCTTGGGCTCAGAATTCAGAGCCCTGCCACATCCTGCTTGTGGACATCTGTTACAGGCACTGAGATCTCACTCACAATTGATGAAATAGATGAACAAATAACCTTTTAAAGCCAATTGTACTTAATCTTTGGGCAGATAACCCATCTGGAGGACATGCTTTTCATCTGCGTCACAGTCACACTCACTGCTGCAAGACAGGAGAGCAAGCATCGTGAAACCCGCTGGGAAGTGCACAAGGGCTTGCGCCGTGGATGTCAGAGGCGGTTTGGTTTGGTTTGTGGTGGATGACAGAAGTTTGCTTGGATGACTACATTGAGGAAGAGCCTTCCAGACGAAGGGAATGGGATGTGGGAGGCGTGGTGTCATAGCATAGTTGTCCTTGGTTACACTGTAATGTACTCCCTCCTCCACTAGGGTCTACCTATTGTTTTCCTTTCCAGTAAACAAAGGTGACGCTAGTCAGCCTCCTGTTGGCCTCCTGCCCTGTAGGGTGGGAATTGAAAACTCAGGCCACTGTGGCATTCAGGACATAGGTAGTTCTAGAGGGCAGAAAGGAAAGGATTAGAAGGTGCATCTACTTAGAGAATTGTTGCCACTGAAGAAATTCCACCTCAGGAAGGTCGAAGGACTTGCCAAGGCCACACAGCGGTGTAGCAGCGATTCCGTTCTCCATCTAATGGCCCCAAGTCCAGCATTCTTTTTTACTAAGTTCTCTGAATCATTGTGTGCATTTGCTGATGAATTGCTAATTAGAACATACTACAATTTGATCATGCTTCAGCTTGAGAACATTTCTTCCTTTTCCTTATTCCCCAGCCCATAGTGCCCCTTGACTGGCTGTGGTTGATATAATAGCCAATGCTTTATTTTTAGCCACTATTTTTCCCCTCAAGTTACATTTGAACTGCTTTCAGTTATTTTTGCCAAGGAGGCGGAAATTGATTCCAGCAGAGATGTTTCCTGTTAATCATAAAGGTTTTGAGTGGTGTTGTATATTAATCTGCTAGTCCCCGTATATTGCCCGGACCAGAGGACCTCAGTCAGAGACACTGCAAGTTAAACTTTGTGTCCCTCGTAATTTTGAATTTCAGGACTTCGTAATCTCTCTCCTGTGTGCAGACACTGTATTTGAACCTCATTCTACTTTAAAAAAAAAAAAAAAAACACCAAAAACCTTTCTTTAAGACGTGAATTATTGAATTACTGCAAAAGTTTGTGTTCATTGCTTTTATTTTCATCCTGTACTCCGCCTCTTCAATCCAGCCTAATTAGAGCTTGCGTGAGTATCGGATAACAGGAAGTACTGCAAAGCAGATTACCTTTCTCCTTTTCCTCTGCTTTTTAATGAGAACCATCTGAAATTAGCCCAGCAAAAAAATTTCAACATCAAACACTTGCAAGCTAAGTGAATACATCTGTTCAAGTGTTCCAGATGCAAGATGGGTCTGGGCGGATGCATGTGATGTTTAATCTGACAGAGCCAGTGGTCACTTTCCCGAGTTTATGCTCAGCTAACCTTGCTGGATTCCAAACTTGCCCTGTGGAAGAAAGTTAGCCTTGTAATTCGCAGTGACTCCTGGTATCTGGCAGGTATACTTCCTACTCTGAAACCTAAAGGAAGCTTTTGGCCAATTGAATGTAGTCGTGTTGAGTGAGACCCTTTTATGTGGTGGTGAGATTATCTCAGATCTTCTGGTACCTATTTTTACAGTTAAGGAAATGATCCTGGGGTACTGATTCAGCAGCTAAGTCTGAAGGAATGTAGAGGCCTCACTGATTCATCCAGGGATAGATGGAGCCAGGGACCCTGGGCCAAGAGAGCCACTAGAAACTCAGGATGTCTGAGGTAGAAGCTGGGAGAGCTAACCGAGCCCACTCCCCGCATAATCCTTGATGCTGTGGTCAGAAAGCGTGGGTCCCGGGCCGGTGTGGGATTTCCTACGTTGTGGGAGGGCATCACAATTGGGTTCTAAATTATGACCAATGCCAGCTGTAGTAGTTGACAAATCCCCATGGCTGCAGTGGGAACGTGTCTTTCTCCACCGTGATCTCAGCGTGCCAGTACTAGAGCCAGGGTAGAAGTGTGCTGTGGGAAGAACAGCCTGTTGTCTTGGCTGGGATTCTCTCTGTTGTTGTGGAGTTAAGGTATTTTATTCTTGTAGTACTGTTACCCGCGGGTTGTGGAAGACCACTTCTCACTCATTCAGTCTGTCACCAAATATGTACTGAGTGGCTTACCTTGCTGGCACTGGGAGTACAGATATGATGAGGTTATGGTCCCTCAGGGCACTCTGCGGCTACCTGCGAGGCAGTCCTGTAGATCATTAGTGGCAGCTCAGGGCTGGGTGGTGCAGAGTGGCCTGGAGGGCCAGACTGACCCAGAGGGCAGAACCAGAGGTTTCCTGATAGAGTCATCAGGGGCTGTGTCCTGAAAGGACCAACGGGAAGAAAGCTGAAGATGTAAATACACTGGCGAGCCGAGGAGACAGCAGGAATGCATTTTGGGCCGGCAGGATCCACGGGAAGGCGGAGATGCATTCCGAGTCCCGGCAGGGTCTATAGGAGGGACATTTCAGTTGGAAGAGAGGCTGTAGTGCAGTAAGAGAGACAGGCGTGGGTAGGATTTTGGGGGTGGAGCTGTGAGGGGAAAGAATGGGGTGAATGAATTGGGAGGGTGATGTTAAAGGGGCCGTGTGGTCAGAGAATGGAGACATTAGACTCACTCTTGCCTGAGAACAACAGCGCAGTTATGCCTTTAATGAATTATCTCCTGATTTTACTGTTTAAAATAAAGACAGTCTTTTGAAGGACTTCTCTGGGCTGTGCAAAAGAGCGGTGACCAGTGGTGGAGCTAAATTGGCTCTGAGCTATTGAAATCACTAGAACGGTTCATAGAAAAGAGTGTTAGCAGCCATCTAGACCAGCCGCTCCTTTTGCAGGCGAGGAAGCTGAGGGCCAGGAAAGGGAAGGCTTGCCCAGGGTCATGCAGTGTCAGGGCAGCGATGCCGCCAGTGCTGGAACCAGCAGGTTTGTAGTTGTGTCATTTCCCAGGAAGGTCACCTTTCTTAGGAATCCTTTTGCTTCTAGGCTCAATTACTTTTAGCATTTGTAGAAAATTCAGCAACAGTGTATTTGATGTTTAAATGAATGTAAAATGCAAGTTTCTATCCCCTAAAAACAAATTTCAGGACTCACCCATTCAAGCTCGTTTTACGTAGTACAAGTAAAATTCAAAGATAAATTTTTTTCCTAAATAACCTTGTCCTGAATTTTATCAAGTGTTTGGATATGAAATAATGGAAATAAGGACATAAATTTACTAATTTTATACCTCAAGGACTATAAAAAAAAAAACCCAGAAATTTACTCTTCCATTTGCCAATTAAAAAAGTAGATTTAAATTATGCTTCCCTAAGTAGTTTTTCTGTTTCTGTACCCATGTCCTATTTATATACCTGTGCAACTGAACATTTTCCTCCAGCTTGGTGTGGAGAGAGGGGAGGGGAGGTAGAGCCAGTGTAGACATAGCTGTGAGCAGTAGCCTCAGCGGGACGGGAAGGGTTAGGGGAAGTGGGGAACCTGAGAGACACTTACCGCAGTGGAACTCTCCAGGGAGTTGATGGCTGTTAGTGAGTGTAGCTTTATCTAGCTCCAATATAAAATGCTCTCAGAGGTATCGTTTCTAAATGTTTAGGAGCAGTTTCAAAGCTTGCTTGCTTTTCTGTTAAGCAAATAAAGGCTTAGGGTCAACCTAAAAGAACAGCTAATCAGCTTATGTTCACTGGTGGCAAATTTCGTTGTGATTGTAATTCTCATATGAAATTGTTTTTGCCCTGGGCTGTGGTCTCACCCTGCTTGATAGAATACAAGATCTGCTGTGGGTTCCATGTTGGAGAATTTTACTCTCCTCTTTCAAGTGCTAGTGCGAGGAAGATCTTAGGAAACATGGGTTGAGGATATTTTGAATTTACTAATTCACAGACATGAGTTTCACCTTTTAAGCAAGTCCAGGAGAGAAATCAAATTTAAGCCGGAAGATAGTGGAAACAGCATGGGCTCTGGAGCCAGACAGACCTGGGTTTGAATCCTACCTTTGGCAATTAGGGGTACGAGGACACTTGGACCAGTTATGTAAGTTTCGTGACGATCTTGCATCTCATTTGTAAATTACAGGGATTGATGCCTTCCAAAGGTGTTGTGAGGAATAACTGAAATAAATACAAGAGACATCAAATCATTACCAAGTTAGTTCACTTCTTCTAGATCCATACTAGAGGCATTAAGCAGAGAGTCTGTTACATACAAGACTCCGGGCTAGATATTTGGGAGAGGCTGGATCAGAGAAGAATGAAACCTATATTCCGCTCTAAAGAGCTTACAGTTAAGTGGGGAAAATATGACGTGCACAGAAACTGCAGTCCACAAGCTCTGGCCACGCTGGCCTCTGCTGTTCCTGGAACATTCAGGCATGCTTCCGCCTCAGCACTTGCCCTCCCTCCCCCACCCCGGGACGCCTGTCTCCTTTACCTCCTTTAGATCTTTACTCAGGATCATCCTGTTTAAAATGAACTCCCTGCTGCCAGTATCCCTGTCCCTCTTCCCTGCTTGCTTTTCCCCCAACAAAATGTGTGTGTGCATGTGTGTATTTTCTCTTGCTATGTGTTCCACCTGTCTTTTCAGTATGAACACCACGATTATCTGATTTATTTACTGCTCTATTCCTACTGCCTAGAACAGTGCTGGCTTAGGTACTCAGCAAGTGTTAATGGAATAAATGAGTGATCTAACTAATTAATTTCAGGTACAGAGAGGGCCTAGCACAAAGAGCCCCAGTGGCTAGAAGAGCAGAAGGTCTGTTAGGGACTAAATTTATTTTCTATTGCTGCTGTAACAAATGATCATAAATATAGCATCTTAAAACAATTCAGATTTAATATTTTAGTTCTGCAGGCTATAGCCTGATCCAAGTCTCAGCAGGCCAAAATCAAGGTGGGAGCATGGCTACCTTTCTTTCTGGAAACTCCAGGGGAGATCTGTTGCCTTGCCTTTGCCCGCTTCTGGTTAAGTTCTTCTCACAGCACATCACCCTGACCTCATCTTTTGCCTCCCTCTTCTGCTTTTAAGGACCCTTGTCATTATGTTAGCCCCACCTGGAAAGTCTGGGCTACCCTCAGCTATTTTAAGGTCAGCTGATTGGCAGCCAATCAGCCTAATGGTTAGGCTTTATCTGGGAGGCAGTGGGAAGTTGCTGAAGGCTTTGGAGCAGGAGAGAGAAGTGATGGAAATGAGTGAGACTGTTGGAGATGAATATGGGCCTAGAGCAGGCAGTTGGAGGGAGTCTTATGTTTACCTTCTTAAAGGCGTTTGATCTCCTCCCTCTTGCGTGTACAGAAAGCTAGGGATGTATTTAGAAATTCCTCTTTTAAAAAAGTGCATTTATGGTGTCTTTTTAAAAACCACTGTCACACATATGCACAACGCGTATACATAGAGGCCCCCAAAGCCCTGTTACATAGACACAAGTGCTCCCATCTCCTTATATACACATCCACTGCTTCCGCCTGAGAAAGAATCTCAGGGTCTCTTTTCTGTGGTTCTTAGTGTCCTGTCCCGTTTTTTTTTTCCTGCCCTGGCACACTTGAGTGATGTTTCTTCTCCCCAGAAACACAGGCTTACTCTGGCAGTGGTTCTCATGGGGTGGTTCCATAAGCCTTCTTCAGCAGGCACGGAAGAGTCTCCAGGGAGATGGATGGGGTATGAAGAAGTCCCTCCTCCCTCACCCCTCCGTCACCCTCACACTGGCCCTGCTTTCACAGAACTTCTAAGACAGTTCTTCTCCCTGACACCCACTGAAAGTCTCATGATTATTGAACACCTGATTTTGAACAGTGTCTTATAAGAGTGCTTACCCTTTGATTAGCCACTGTAAAGCAGCACTGTCCAACAGGACTTTCTGCAATGACATAATGAACTGTTCTCTCTCTGGGTTGTTCAGTGTGCTAGCTACAGCCACATGTGGCTGTTAGGTTCTGGGAGTGTGGCTGCTGCTGCTGCTGAAAAACCAGGTTTTTTATTGTTTGAATTAACTTAAATTGAAATAGCCACACCTGGCTGGTGGCTACCTATTAGTGCAGCTTTAAAGAAGCAGGACTTGCTGAGCATGCTGAAGAGACCATAGCAGTATCTGTGGTAAGCAGAGTAGTATTTGGCAACCATATAGCCTTTTGGAATCAAACAGACCTGGGTTGAAATTTTGGTTCCAAGCTAGTGATTTGCAGGTAAGTCACTTAATCTGAGTCTCAGTTTTGTCATCTACAAACTGGGTATGATCAGCGGTATATTAGGGAGAAAGATGTTAGGTACTCTCTAACTTAAGGGGAAGAATATTTCACCTCTGAATTGTTGCACATGATAAACATCAGACCTACTTTTCATTGATTTGTTATTTTTCAGTATTCTATAGACGGTGTGCCCTGTCATTCCCTGACCCAGGGTAGACTTCTGCTCCCTGCCTGTGTTACCCCCATGGGGTATAATCTTACATACATAAAAGAGCTATGTGAAGATAAATCAAGACAGTATCAGTAAAGCCTTCAGCATGGTACACACATGTGGTTTTCAGTCATTCAGCAAGTGCTGATTGACCACCTGCTATGTGCCGGGCACTGGGCTAGATGCCAGAGATACCTTGGCAAATGGGAAACATAGAGGACCTGCTTACTAAATAGGAGGGCAGACATTTAATACACGGGAGTCATCATTTTATTTACTTTTGAATTTTTTCAATGTTTTGGGATTTTGTTTTTAGATAGAAGTCAGAATTGGTTCACCTGGGTGTAGTTGTACTTTATACTTAATAAGGTTCTATCTGTGGGTCTCCTAACAAATAATTATTTTATCCTATTCCCCTTTTATTTTTGTAAATACCAGATTTATTGAGATATAATTCACGTATGAAGAAATTCACCCAGTTAAACTGTCCAATTCAATGGTTTTTAGTCTCTTTGCAGAGTTGTGCAACCAGCACGGTGTCAATTTTAGAGCATTTTTATCACCCCAAAAAGAAACCCCTACCCATTAGCACAGACTCTCCAGTTCCCTTCAATCCTCTTAGCCCTAGGCAACCACTAATCTACTGTGTCTCTCCAGATTTGCCTGTTGTGGACTTGTCATATCCGTAGAATCATACATGTGGTCTTTTGTGATTGGCTTCTCATTTAGCATAATGTTTTCAAGGTTCATCCATGCTGTAGCATGTATCAGTACTTCATTATAGAATAATCTGTTGTATGGAAATACCATATTTTATTTGTCAGTTGATAGACACGTGAGTTGTTTCCATTTTTGGCTACAAACAATGCACTATGAGTATTTGTGAACAAGATTTTGTTGAACATATGTTTTCATTTCTCTTGGGTAGATGCCTACGCCTAGGGTTGTTTATGTGGTAACTCTAATTGGTAATATGGAAACTCAATGTTCAACCATTTGGGGAACTTCCAGAGTGTTTTCCAAAGCTACACCATTGCATTCTCATGAGCAGTGTGTGAGGGTTTCAGTTTGTCCACGCCTTCACAACGTTTGCTGTTATCCTGTTTTATTATAGCCGTCACAGTGGGTATCAAGTAATATCTCACTGTGGTTTTGCTTTATATTTCCCTGGTGATAAATGATGTCAAGCATCTTTTTATGGGCTTGCAGGCCATTTGTCTGTCTTGGAGAAAGTTCTATTCGGGTCCTTTGCCTATTACTAATTGAGTTATTTGTCTTCCTTTCCTGTCCCAAACAGGATGCCGATATGCTAACTGGTGATGAGCAAGTATGGAAGGAAGTTCAAGAATCCCTGAAAAAAATTGAAGAACTGAAGGCACATTGGAGTATCCTTTGACCTGTGGACTGAGTTGGGCTGTTGAGACTGTTTGCTTTCTGTCTTCAAGCCCTGTGGTAATCAGGCCAAAGGCCAGGTTTGACCGCTGCATGAGTCAGTGGTTTCCATTCCGATGCATGGTCACAGGCCGCATCCCTGACCCCGGCCAGCAGTTTGAGTAATGATAAAGAAGACTGTGGCAAGATCAGCACGAATAATAACTCACTACCATTAGGTAACAATCAAAATGTGTGGCCCAATGGTAGTAGGAAAGTAAGTAGTAGCCTCTTTATCTGTAAAAGGTAACAAATTCCTCAGTTCTCTCCTCCCATAACCACCTACATCTCTAGGAAAGAATAGCCTAAAATCCTTATAATTCAGTGTCATTGACTGTCAGACCTAGAAGCTTCATATTAAACCAGCCACGACTACAGTGGCAATGGGGATTGCTGCACAAATTTTCTCGGCATGAATAGTCATGACCACAGGGAGCCAGAGTTCAGAGTAACGAGAGTCACTTAGGAGGAAGGTCATCTGGGAAGGCTCCACTGAAGTTTTACTGTGCAAAAGATAGCCTGAGGCAGGGGCAGGGTTCGAATAGAGGCTGAGAGGAGGCCTCGTGAGCAAAGCTGCTGAAGGAGACCACAGGCAAGAAGGAAGAGATCAAAGTACACGAAAAGATTGCAAAAGGGCTTTCAGATGTTTGGGATAAATGATATCTCAGGCACAGGGAGGTTTGCAGTTTTCTGATGATGCTATTTAAAGAGTTGTAAAGAAGCAGAGAGGTACTTAGAGGGACGTTTCCATTTTTAAAGGTGAAGGACATGATTTCTGAATCGATTGCCCACTGGATTTATTAGCAGCCTTAGTAATGAATCTAGGATTGGTTACTAAGGAATAGAGAGGAAAGCTGTGATCCTCATGATGCTGTGTGGCTTTTCCAAGAGCAAGTGAATCCACAGAGTCATGGCTCGCTTTGGTAAAGTTTGTATCAGGATTTTAGGAAGGGATTTGATGAAAAGTAATCAAGAAGTTTATGTTAGATGTTAGCAAAGCTAACGGAATAGCTACATGGAAAAACGATGCTGAATGATTCAGTGTCATTCTGGAGTACCCTCTTTCCTTCTTGGTCCTCTATAATTCATCATTCCATACCTTGAATGAAGATAGGACAGGTTTATCAAATCTCCAAAGTGACATTGATGGGGAGGATAATAGAGGGGGATGCTAGAATCGATATCTCTAAAGAAAAGACTTCAAAAGATCCCCAAAGGTTTAAATGGTCAAGGTTTAAAGAGGTGAAATTTAACGAGCATATATAAACTTTGTATTTGGATCAAAAAGTTCAAGTATATAAATATGCTTGAGAACATGTGAAAAAAGTTTAGGGCTTCAGTAAATAGCAAAATTTAACAACATTTAAGAGTATAATATGAACTCCTTAAAGACTACTATGCTCTTCGGTTACATTAGTATAGATTATTAAATTATAAAGATGATAGTATCGGTCCAATTATTTCTAAAAATTTCCATTCAGTTTGAGGTGAGAAGTATTAATAGGGATCTAGAAAAATTGTTTTCAGGGGTGGAACTGAAATTAAAGAGGGATTTGAAACCCTGTCTATGATGAGATGGAAGACACTGGGAAAACAGTCAGCTTTGGAAGCAGCAGGTCCCTGGACATGGTCTGAAGAGCCTTTGTGTACAGAGGAGTGGACTTTTCTGTGTGGTCCCTTGGGCTGAAGAGCCTTTGCGCGCAGAGGAGTGGACTTTTCTGTGTGGTCCCTTGGGCTGAAGAGCCTTTGCGCGCAGAGGAGTGCACTTTTCTGTGTGGTCCCKTGSGCTGAAGAGCCTTTGCGCGCAGAGGAGTGGACTTTTCTGTGTGGTCCCGTGCGCTGAAGAGCCTTTGCGCGCAGAGGAGTGGACTTTTCTGTGTGGTCCCTTGGGCTGAAGAGCCTTTGCGCGCAGAGAAGTGGACTTTTCTGTGTGGTCCCTTGGGCTGAAGAGCCTTTGTGCGCAGAGGTATGGGCTTTTCTGTGTGGTCCCGTGCGCTGAAGAGCCTTTGTGCACAGAGGTGTGGACTTTTCTGTGTGGTCCCTTGCAGCGGCCTTGGGCCCATGAACAACCCAGCCGGAGTTCAGTTTCAACTGGACAGGGTTTGACTGAAAACTGACCGTAAGCTGGGTACCTTGCTGGTCATGATTCACACGATGGTTCAGACAGAAGTTGGAAAACACAGCCCTGCACTCACTACCCTCCTACAGAGTGGGGTGGTAAAATGTTGATTCATACATGTTTTGGTAAAGATACAGACTTACAGGGGCATCAGAGATGCAATAGTCAACTTGGGGAGGTTAAAAGCTTTCACAGAGGAGGTGACCACTGAGCTGGGTCTGGGAGGACCAGCAGAAGCTCACCAGGCCAGCCAAGAGGAGAGGAGCCCAGTATGAGGAATGGCGTGTGTGGAACGTGGACAGCCATGCTGCTGAGAAGTTGCGGCCGTTTCACAGCATGAGCGGAGGGAGGCAGTACGGCTGTAACTGCCCAAACTAGGCTTTAGGTGAGAGGGGCCGGGGGTGATTTTTTAAGCAGCAGAGTAATATGATTCAGTGAATTAAAGCTCTGCGGCCTGACAGTCTTTGAGTCTCAGTAAGTTGATTAATTCTCCAGTGAATTTGCTTTGCTTCCCTTTCTTTTTTCCCCTGACCCTCTTATGGTCACTTAAAAGTATTCAGGAGAAAAAGTGTATCTGTTCTGTCCATTAGCAATCTCCTCTCTTTGGGAGGGCTCTTCAGCCCTGCTTCGGTCTAGAGCTCAGCTCCTTACTGGAACAGAGTGACTTGCAGTAAACACCACACAGGTGCCAGGGACTAAATCTTTGATCAAATACATGTCAGTATCAGCTTGGGGGTGAAAGCCTCTTAGTTAAAATTATTCCATTTTTTTGCTCACTGGGGTGTTTTGCAGGAAAGGTTTTGCCTTGTTTGCCAAGCGACAGTTGCCAGTGTTGTGAAGGGAAATTGGCACATAGTCCCTTACAGCTTGCTGGGGGATAAAATAGATGTATTCCTGTGAGTAGCTGCAGAATGTCACATCTGGCTTTTACTTCTAAGGCTTGTCACCTCAAACCTCTTTAGAATAAGTTGGAACATACGTAAATGAACAGGCAAATAAGAGTAGAGGTCAAAGAGCACAGTGTTAAAATAAGGTCCAAGTCTTGCCACAGAAATGTCTAGCATTGTGTAAGAGACAGTCATTCCTCCTGACAGTTCATCAAATATCTAATCCTGGAATGAAACGCCACAGAGGTTAGCCCAGCAATCTGTTACAAAATCAGTGCCTTGCCTAAGATGCTGCTTCCCCAACCTCTAGGGAATACATTCAGCAAACTTTAAACATTCATGTCAGATGAATATGAGAGAAAATCATGGACTCACTTTTCTTCAGGAAATATACCTTTTCTGGGATCAGGGTCAATTCCTCCAAAACAGGATTCATCCTCAAATTGTAGGGGTGTGATATAAAAGGCTCTCAGCTGTGCACTGTGGTGCTTTAAATTCTCATCAAGGAACTAATCTTTTGGAGTAGGATACTGTGCCTCCCGGAGGCCTTTGCCGGAAAGAAAATACATTTCCTGTGAAAGCTCATAAAGGTATTAGTCTCCACTCTCAGGAGTGGCTTGACTGGTTTATTAGAAGTATTTGTTAATGTTTTGGAAAGCCCTGTCCTGAGGGAGGGTATGGACACTCGAAGAGGCAGGTTTTGCTGGCCAGAGAGGGAGAAGGGGGCACCTACAGTGGGCTCCTGATCAGGGCTGGGCATGCTCTGTTAGGACATCAATGAAGAAGGTTTGGAATTGGGGGCAGGGGATGGTTCAGAGAGCATGGAGACTCGGTCAGGTGGGAGTGGGAGGGGTGTGGGGGTGTGAAGCGAAGTTCAGTCAGACTCAGTCCACTGAGACGTTTCCTTTACGCCCAGTCAGGCTCAGAGGTCATGACACTTACGTAGAATATCCTTTACACATGCCACGAAATGTTTTCCCGCTGTGCCTCTGACACCCAGAACTCTCCCTGGCTCACGATGGGACACACAACGAATCGAGTCATTTTACATACAGTATATTACTAATTCTACGTTGATGTGAGTCATTTTTATTTCTGGCCTGTCATAAAGCACTTTGACTTCCTCAGAACCTCAAATCTGACAGATGACAGGACTAGCTTAGATGTGAATCTAGCTTTGCTGCAGTCAAAGGCTAGGCTGCCGCTTTTGATCTTGAAGCCTTTTCCCCCTGCTGTAGTGACAGCATGTGAAGCAGATAAATGTGGAGCTCCACTGGTTGAAAGTGGGACAGGAGTGAGAGAGGGGTCTGTCCCAGCCCAGCACCCTCCTTGGTCTCTACCTTGCCTAGCACAGTGCACAGCAAAGAAACTGTGGTCCCGGGGTCCTGCTCTCCAGCCTTTGCCTTGTTTCCCACGTAGTTCCCCTGGGAGGGATTCAAAGCACGCTCCATAAACCATGTCCTCAGTCCTTTGCCTCTGGAAGACAGGGAATATCCGTTTTCAACAGTGAAGTCACACCAAGGCTGCATGAGATTAAGTTATTGACTCATGGTTAATCAGAAAGTCAGTGTTACTGAGGAGTGGATATTGAGTTTTCTTCCATCCTTTTTAAAGTATCTTTTCCTCTTGCTAGCAATTTACGTGCAGAAGACCTGTTCCTAATATTGTCTCTTATTTTGGGGGTTCAAAATAGGCCATTTTAATGTACTTGGCTTGGGTCACTTTGGCTTTCTAATAAAAAAAAATGAGATCCAGTGGAAATGGATTTCTTCAAATTGCTCCACCTAGTGTGTGTCTGTGAGTTGTGTATTTTGTTTCATGCATGCCCCAAACTCAGATAACACAGAAGCAAACATGAGCTCTTCCTTTTCAAAAAGGAATCTTTCTAAAGCTTCTTTAATTTCAAATCAGTTTTTAAACAGAAGCTAACACTAAATAATTTAAAAGCAAATTAATCTTTAGTCCAATTTAACAACGGACCGCATTTTTTATGGCTAGATTGAAAGACTGCATCTAGGAGTGTGAAGGAAGGACAGTTGTCTGGAAGTTGTAAAACTCCGAAGCACAGGCTTGGCTGCGATTCGGTTTGTTGATGTCAACAGAATTTCCTTCACTGAGACGCCACTTGGGTGTTTTGTTTCTCAAGTGCATTTTCAGGCAGCTCATCTGCGAAAATAACGGGCTCTTCCTTCCCTCCTGTGCCTGGGAGTTCTTCAGCCTTTTAGAGGATCTAATTTTACTTTTGTTTTTTCTTGATGAAGACAATGAATCCTTAACTAAGGTTAATAACAGAGTGGGAGCAGGTTCTGGCCATGTGCCAGGCGGTCATAAGCAGCAATTCTGAACGGCTTCCCGATATCAACATCTACCAGCTGAAGGTGCTCGACTGCGCCATGGATGCCTGCATCAACCTCGGCCTGTTGGAGGAAGCCTTGTTCTACGGTACTCGGACCATGGAGCCGTACAGGCAAGTCCCGGGGAGAGGGCTCACGTAAAGGCCTGGACATCTTTTCGCTGGGCAAAGGATCGATGCTGTGAAGTCATTCTGATGACTACTTTGCGTGGGGCATTCCCATCTGCTTCTCAGCCATCGTGTAAAACCAAGCCTTATTTTATTCATTCCTTTTGTTCATTCATTTATGCATTCATTCATCATCTGCAAAGTTCTCTCCGTGTGTCAGGCGCCGTGGATGTACAGAAACTAATTAGATGCTGTCTCGATCTGAAGCCGGTGATTACAATACGAACAGGCGCTTGCAGTGACAAAGGCAGGCTCAGGGTGCTGGGGGAGCTGGAGAGGAACGTGGGGCTCAGACCTAGCTCGAGAGGCGGTGTCGTTGGCCTCTGCTGGTCCAGGTGAGGATGGCCATATGGGGCCCTTGGTCTGGCTGACAGTAAGAATAGTCCCTTCTCTTTCTTGGGCTTTATGCTTTCACTTGAATCATTTGTCTTCGTAATCACCTTGTGAGCCAGGGAGGACAGCAGGCAGACCGCCTTGCCTCAGCTTATTGAGTCAGGTGAAGGAACTATTGGTGATTGCTTTTTGACTGATCTCAGCTCTTCTACACCAGAAGGTGTTTTGCCCTGAGATGTTTTTATAACTCAGAGAAGCTTTGAGAGGGAGGGTTGTGTTGGAGTGGTGAGAGCTAGGCGCTGCTGGATGTTGCGCCCTGATTTGCAGTGGGCTGAGAGCATAATTCTAGAAGTTGAGACTGAGAGCAGTCAAGGGAAAGGGACAGAGACATGTGAGCCATAATCTGAGGTTGGAATCGCTGTCTCTACCACAGAACAAGGCTGCTCATGGCAAGGCACCTTGAAAGCACCTGTGACCAGGAGAGATGGCAGAGGGAGGAGGTCCCTGAGAACAGGGACTGCATTCTGAGCAAACATTTAATTTCCCAACTTTGCAGATGGTGCAAATACCATATCAGCCCAAAGGGGCTAAGCAGAGAGAATCCAGGACAAGACCGATGGTCTAGCAGGACAACATAGGACAGCAGGCAGGGAGTGGCTGTACGTGAGAGCAGGGAGAGGAAGTTACCAGGGGCGACATAAGAACAGAAGCGAGCCCATGGTCTAGGAAGCCAGAAGTGAGGCACTTGGTCAGGAAGCCAGGTGTGAGCCGGGAACTTGGTGCAGTTCATGAGGAGCCCGAAGACGGCAAAGGCTGTACCAGCCAGGTGGATGGCAGAGGTCCCTGGCCAGCCAGTGGCTCCAGCGTGACCCTGAGCATGTTTTCAGGACGTCTGTACATGGTTTCTTCTACTGCCTGTGGAATCCAGACTGTGAGTCAGCTTTAATCAAATTTATCAGGGATTGCCTTGAGGGCTGAGACTGTAGACTTTCCCATGAGCGGTGAAATCCTGTTCAGTGTGATGAATCTTGTGGGTTCTCAGAAAATATGAATCGCATTCAAAGAGATAAGGCTTCATCTCTGAGCCTTAGTGTTGCAACAAGAGGCAGGTCGGGTGGGTGGTGTTACTTCGCCGAACTCCAGGGCTTGCTCCGAGGAGGCCACAGGACAGACTGCTGGGTGAGCAGACAGACTCCGTGCAGGAGACGCAGACTGGAAAGTCCCCTCTTCCTGCAGCCCCATCAGCAGCCGCTGGCTCTTCCTGCCTTAGCCTCGCTTTCCTTTTGACACCCAGGCTGCCCTGCTCAGGCCACTCTTAAGCACAGAAACTTTAAATTGGTCCACCATATCCGTAAAGAAGACCACACACTTTCAGAGGTGTCTGTTCTGCACGTATTTTGCAATCTTCTCTTCCCCATACCTACCGGGGCTTCTCTGAGCACTAACTTACCCCTTAAGTAACTGGCAGTTTGACTGACTTGAGAGTTAAACAAAGAGACCTTTGTTGTAAGTGAGGCAAGTCCTCCACCAGAATACAGTCCATTATGTTTGGAAAACGTTTGGTTATATTTACATGGTGCTTGGCAGGTCACAATCTCTCTGTAGATGTGTACTCTTTCTTACACTGGGTGACAAATTTCCAAGCCTCCCTTGGTCTCTTTTCCCTGGAGTGTGTTAAGGAGTTGCTTTTTGGTGGTCTGTATTTCAGAAATCCAGACTGCATTGATCCACTTCACATGAGTGAGATATGAATCCTTTGCTTTCAAAGCTGTGGTTGAGAAAAAGGCTATAAATAATCCAGAAACCATGTACCCCAAAACCTAGAATGCAATAAAATAAATAAATGGGAAAAAAAAATAATAATCCAGAACAAACAAAGTTAAGAGAAACGAGCAGGGTAGATATTGTCACACTTTGCCTTTTTCCCCTTTAGCTCAGGCAGAGGTAAAATAAGGAATATATGCGAATAGGTCTGGAACCCTGCAAGCCCGTTAGCAATTTTAGAACAAAGGCAGAAATAGAGAAGTTGGCAGTGGTTCTCACCTCTCACATGCGTGAGGGAATTCCCGCTGTGTGCTCTCAGCCCCCGCGTGGGCTCCGTGCAGATGCTGGAGGTGGGCTTTGTGCTCACCTTTAGCCAAGGACATGAACAGTTAGCGAGGCATGAGTTACGAAGGGATGATTGGATTGCCATCTGCTGTAACAGTTTTACAATGTTAATATATTGTTTGCAACAACTAGATGGAGGTCAAGTCTCTCTCGATGACTTTGTCATTCCTGACCTTGGCTAAATTTTAATTGCTGACCTTGGAGGAGAAAGTGCCCCTATTCCATTTTTATCCAAGTTACTGTCTTCGGCTCCCTTCCTGCTCCTCTGTCATTTATTTTTACTCAATAGATTTTACTCAGTTTTTATGATGCAACTCAATATTAGGTTCTTCATGATTCATAAAGCAAGTTAGAATTAGGTGACATACAACAAAATGTACTGTCTTTAGTATTAGCTCATAATATGTCTTCTGATAGTATTGGCATAGATATGTGACTAGATATGCAAACTCATCTGTCCCTTAGCGTTATAAACATTAAGCAGAACGAAAATTTTAAAATACTTCATAAATTTTATTTAAAAGTTTAATTTAGCCTAATGCAAATTAGCCAGTTAGTAGTTCCAAACTTGGGATGCATTTTCCTATTAAAGATGGTTACAGACGATGGTGAGGTCCCCAGAGTAACCCGTGAAAGGCTGCTCGGTCTTTAGTACCAGCATATGGACTATGAATTTCTCCCCACCCCCTAAAAAAAAGGAGAGAAAAATGCAAAATTGAACACATTGTTTTAAAAGTTTTGTATGTTGATTACTAATTAAATTAGACTTTAGGAACTGGAGAATGATAAGGAGATACAGTGGGTTTTGAAGAAGACTTTCAGTATATTCACACACGTTCTGTTCATTGCTGCTTCAAGATTAGCATATGCTTACAGGGAAGGACAGTTTAAGAGGAAAGAAAGGTACAAATTAGCATCATCTTCAAACTGTTGTCCTACTCCTTAAAGATAAGCTTGGCGAAAAGTTTCTTTGCTGAAATGTTCTGTGTGAGAGCAGCCTGTCTGAATATATCCCAGAGCCTGGTATCCCTCAGTCTTGGCATGCTGTCAGAGAATTGAAAGTCAATCAGTAATCCCAGGGTCTCATAGAAAACATGAACAACAGATTCATCGTGATACACACAGTGTTTTCTTCGAGGCCCTGCTCCCTGCATTCTTTACATTCTTTTCCCAGCTATTCTCAACTCTCTTCCCTTCATGACTGTTCACATGGGCTCTTCACTTCTTCCTCCTGCACTTCTTCTGCCTTTTTTCTGCTTGTCTTGCTTGGGGAAGGACTCGTTCCTAATAGGTCTTTTAAAATATGCCTGCTAAGGTGGTGTATGGAAGAGTGGGAATTAGAGAAAAGGGAAGGGAAGCCAAGATAAAGTTCCTCCTTAGTATGGGGGGAAGTGAAGGGGGGGGAAGAAAAACTCCCTAGCCCATGTTCTTTAACTTTTTCCACTTTACACGAGCATAGACGCCTGTCTAGATAAGCTCCAGATTAGCTACCTTATTCTTTTTAACAGATACATAGTATGTCATTTCATAGATACACCGTAATTTTTAGATCAATATGGGGGAAAAAGAAGGGGGGAAAAACTATAACTCACTAGCCCAGGTTCTGTAACGTTTTCCCCTTTACAAGAGTGTAGACATCTGTCTAGCTCCAGATTAGCTAGCTTATTCTTTTTAACAGATACAAAGTATTTCATCTCACCGATATACCATAATTTTTAGATCAGCCTCTATCATTTCCATTTATGTGTACTATGTCAAACAGTGCCATGAATAGCATCCGTGTACTTATATCTGAGTGTATTGATATGACTGAATTCATAGGGTAAATCCATATGATAAATTCCTAAATGGTAACTGGCTACATCAAAAGTTACATCCCCTGAACTGAAGTTTTTAAAAAGTTATATTTATTTTAAATTTGGATAATTATCTCCAAATTGTACCTCCCACCCCCCAACACACACACACACACACACACACAAATGTCACTCTTTCCTCAAGAAAATATGAGAAGGGATGAGGCTGATTTCTGTTGTATCTGGTCTGAAGCCATTTCAAAACATATAAGGGCCTTCATCTATTCCTTCATTACAGCCCACATTATAGGGTAAGATTGTCAATATTAATTTTGTTGTCCATAAATGGTATTTTTGTGCTGGTGGGAATGACATTTTTGTGAGATACCTGGGGAAAAGGTAGAAGAACAGAAATGATGAAGAGACTTCAGCTGTGATCAGAGAAGGATGCATGGGACGGGGGAGTCAAATCTCTGTCAAGAAGAAAGCTGATCAGAGTGAGATTTCAGCTCAGATAGTTTTCTGCTTTGTTGTCAGAAAAGAATGGGGGTAGGTGGAAAGAGTGGAAGTATAACACAGCCAGTAGTTTGTGTACATGCCATGGCTGCAAGTCAGCTGTTTGTAACAGAGAGATGGCCAGTGAATTGCATAGCAGCCCCATTGGTTTTTAGTTTTACCAGGGGATTGTTTTTGAGAAGCTTTGGAAGATAGGTTGATAAACTGTAAGGTTTCCTCACAACAGTGCCTTCTACCACTCTTTTCAAGCAGGCTTTTCTGAAGAAGTACAGTTGTCCTCTCACGGGTTTTTGTCAATGTGGCGTTCTGGTACAGGAGCCTGCAGAGCTTGCCGGGTGCCTGCTGCAGTGGGAGGGCCTGAGCGAGCGTTTGGCGCACCCAGCCCTGCCCGGGCCTGGCCTTCCCCATCCTG
Organism: Sapajus apella; assembly: GCF_009761245.1. Classification (NCBI taxonomy): domain Eukaryota; kingdom Metazoa; phylum Chordata; class Mammalia; order Primates; family Cebidae; genus Sapajus; species Sapajus apella. Next base: position 2,877,361 of record NW_022436989.1, read on the forward strand.
CAGCTCCGCGTGTTGCTCAGATGCTGTCAGCTTGCTCTCTGAGGATGCTGTGTCATTGTCTCTGTCCGTGAAGCTCATTCCTAGAGGGCAGGCCAGGTCCTTGGCTGTGGCATCTGGTTTAGACCTTTCCTAAAGCATGCTCATGGAGTGGGAACTAGAGCACACATCAGAGCCAGTTCTCTCTCCAGAAGGGGAAATGAGTATCTGAACTTCATCCAACGTTCTTTTCACACGTTTGCCATCTATTGTCTCTGATGAGATGTATAGAATTATTTCACCCAGTATGGGAACAGATGTTTTCTTCTCTGCTTATTAACATGAACAGTAATCCTTTAGCCACTTAGTCATGTTTTCCACGCTGTAGTTTTCAGGTAAAGTTTCTTTAGTGGAAGACCCTCTGTACAAGATTTTGAGCTCTGGGTGTGTGTGTTAATACGTATGAAATACTGAATTACCTGCCATACCTAATCAGGGCCTCTTTCTGTTTGCTGTCAATTCTGTAAGGTTTATTTCTTATCGGGACCCTGGGGTAGTGACCACCTGCACAGTGATGGGGAAAGGGTCCACCAAGCGTTTTGTTGTTGCTGTTGGGTTGTTTTTTTTTTTTTTTTTTTTTGGCCGGTGGGGGGAGTCTTACTCTGTTGCTCGGGCTATGGTGCACTCTCGGCTCACTGCAACCTCTGCCTCCCAGGTTCAAGCGATTCTCCTGCCTCAGCCTCCCAAGTAGCTGGGACTACAGGCATACTGTAGTGGCTAATTTTTATATTTTCAGTAGAGACGGGGTTTCACAGTGTTCCCCAGGCTGGTCTCGAACTCCTGAGCTCAGGTAATCCACCCATCTTGGCCTCCCAAAGTGCTAGGATTACAGGTGTGAGTGACATGCCCGGCCTCCAAGCATTTTTTTAAACCTTTTAAATATAAGCCCTTTTAATTTAATTCTGAAAGACTTTGTTAATTCAGAATCTAGACATAAAATAATAGAACAAAGAAGGAGGGAAGAATAGAGAAAGAGGGAAGAGGAAGGAGAAGGAAAAAAGATACGCCAATGACTGCGATCAGTCGCATAGATACTTATTACGCCGCTCACTTCAGCTTATGCCTGATTACTTGTGTTCTGCTTTTATGGATAACTCGGGGCTAATAGGAGGCTTTAGGTAGGAAGATAATGGAGGGTATGATGAGCAATTTCTCTGGCTCTTCTTTTCTTGGGAAACAAGAGAAATAAGAACATCTCTGCTTCAGCCATCTGCTCCTCTAGAATACTTTGACCTCCTTTAGCCCTAATACCTTGCCTGAGATGCCACCTCTATGTTCGGGTAAGACATTTATTGCCCAGCTTTGTGGAGTGGTTCCAGCCCTGAGCCTACTAGTTGTGTGAGAATGACCCAGCCTTGTGGTCTTACTTCTGGAAGAAAAACCTAGGACATTCTGTGCATGGAACTGGCATAAGCTCTGGCCCTTCAGCCCCTCTGAAAAAGAGGAGGCAGGATGCCTTGGTGTACTCATTCTCCTGAATGTAGCAGCTCTTCTGACTATTGCTGTCACCTCAGGCATTTGAACAAGTGTTACACTTTCTGACAGACAGCAAACAGGCTTAGGTGACCTGGCAGCTTCTCAGGCCATGCCTTGGTCTAACTTGCCTGTTTCCCGTCTGTCTTAAGGATGAAACAGAATTATTGGGAGCTGCCGATGTATGTGTAGCCCTTACTGGGGAAGGGGAGGTGACCCATGCACGCTTCCAACATGCTGTGCATGGCAGGACATGCCTAAAGCCTTTGCTTTCCGTCATCTCCTGGCCATACATCTTTATAGCGTTTGTCACTCCTGGCTACTAGAGGGCCACTACTCACCCATGTTTCAGATGATCCCATCTTGTGTTTCACTCTGGGTGGCATTGCCAAAACCCTCTTTGGAACTTTATTCTAGCAACTCTCGCTGCACCAGCTGTTCTAAAGAAAGTGGCCATGGACTGTATCCTCAGACGAGAGAATTGAGAAGCTGCTTGTTCCTTCCTGTGTCCCTGTCACAAGCTCCACGGTACAGTTGTTGTCCTGCCCCAGTCTGCGTGCATCTTTCCACATCAACACTGGCAGGTGCGGGGCTTTAGGAAATCAGCTAGCAGTGGGAACCCGCATCTTATTTGTATGCAAGAAGTAGAATATGGCCTTTTAGATAAGCCTTGGCCGGTAGGAGACAGAACAAGGGATAGTTTTTGGACTGCGGAAGCGTACCCATCTTCTGTACCTAATTCTCAGCTTATGACATGGCCTCCTGGATGCTGAGGTTGTGGTTGATTTGAATGGTTCCTGGTTCAGGCACTAACTCGTTTTTTTGTTTTTGTTTTTTTTTTTTTCCAACAAAAATATTTATGGAGACCTACTTACTATATGCACTGCGGTAAACAGAACAGACAATACAAAGTCCTTGTTCTGCTGGAGCTTACAGAGCCTTCAGCAGCCAGCTGGGGGGCACCTTCGAGCCTCTCCAGAAAACCAGGCATTTGAGACCTGAGGCGGAATTGTTGGACCAAATCAGGCCTGGCCAATGATGGACAAGGCTTGTAGAGCGCTGGAGTAGAGGCCCGTCAGTGGATCCAGTACTAATCTCTCTTGGAGTTCCCTGATTGATTTTCAAGACTTCATTCCTCATTCTACTACTTTAAAGTCACAGAGAGAGAAGTTCGTGTCTCCCGTTTCCTGAAACCCTCCCTGTGGCAAATCCTGCTCTTTCTGATTCTCCCATCCCCTCCTTTAACACTCAAAATTGGAGCTGAATCCCCCATTTAGCTCCACCCTGTCATACTCTGAGCTGGAAGGGCACCCAGAAGCCAGGGCCAGCATGCTGAGGCCTTGGAGTGACTGGGGTAAGGCTGGAGGCTGTGCTTGTGACCAGCTTGGTGGGTGCCAGAGGATGCCTTCTCCCAGAAGCCAGCAGTCCAGCGGACATTGATGGGGGAATAGAATCATTTGACATGGGTTTGTTCATGCAGCTATTTTAAGATATCCTTATTTCTTTTTTATTTAATTTTATTTTTTTTTGAGACACAAGGCCTTGCTCTGTTGTCCAGGCTGAAGTGTAGGGTGCAGACACTGCTACTGCAGCGCTGACCTCCTGGGCTCGGGTGTTCCTCCCTCCTCAGCCTCTTGAGTAACGAGGGGAACCACAGGCATGCACCACGACACCAAGCTAATCAAAAACAATTCTGTAGAGGTGGGATCTTGCCACGTTGCCCAGGCTGGTCTCGAACTCTTGGGCCCAACTGATCCTCCCACCTTGGTCTCTCAAAGTGCTGGGATTACAGGTGTGAGCCACTGAACCCAGCCTGGGATAGCCTTAGAATCAAACTTAAACTCTCAGCTACCTTTACTATAATGTGTAAAATAATCTGCCTGAAATACTTTCAGGTTCTTTTTTCCCAATTACAGTTGACCAAGTAGTTAAGTATCAACAAAAATAGTGCAGTGGAATTTCTGAGAGGACCATGTCAGGTGGTGCCAAGAAAGCCTGCAGTGTGAAGTTAGGTGGCTTTCCATATGGCCAGGGTAATCTATGACAACATAATTCCACGTTCATTTCTCATTTCTGCCCCTCCTTTGCCTCCTGTCCTTACCTGGGACAAGGATATCAATTCCTTTTTGCCCCCAAATCCCATAGTTATACATAACTCCCACCCACTTTTGCACTCTTCCCTGGTTCTTGAGCCCTCAGGCTATGCCAGGACCCAGGAAACCCATACCTTTTCTCTGTCATCATCAAGATGGTGGATAGGCCAGGCACAGTGGCTCAGGCTTATAATCCCAGCTCTTTGGGAGGCCAAGGTGGGCAGATGGCTTGAGTCCTGGAGTGCAAGACCAGCCTAGACAATGTGGAGAGACTCCATCTCTACCAAAAGTACTAAGATTAGCCAGGAGTGGTGGCATGTGCCTGTAGTCCCAGCCACCAGGGAGGATGAAGTGGAAGGACTGCTTGAGCCCGGGAGGTCAAGACTGCAGTGAGTCGTGATCACACTGTTGTACTCTCGCCTGGGCGACTCAGTGAGACCCTGTCTCAAAAAAAAAAAAAAAAAAAGAAGGGCAGTGAATAGCAGAGCTCCTAACTTCAAATAAGGAGTGTTAATCCTGCACTCTTGCGACCTTGGAGAGGCTCAAGTTCTGGTAAGAAATACACTGACCAACACTGGCTTCTAGAGAAGTCTCCTACGTGGCAGTGCCATCTGACTCCCTCTTGGTCCATACACATAACTCATCTCTGCTGGAAGTTGGGAGACCTGATCTCCGAGGCCCCCTCAGTCATTGGAGGTCTTCAAACCTTTATTTTAAGGCACTGTGTAAAATATCCCCTGGACGCCACTTTCCTCTGTTTGTCCTTCAGCAAATCCTGCTCTTCCTGATTCTCCCGTCCTCTCCTTTAACACTCAAGCTCCCAGTCAAAAACCATGTGCTAAGAGGAGAAGCTGGGTTTCCTGTGACACGTGACTCATTCTAGCTAGTACTTAGTCTACTGCAAAGGGTCAGACCAGGAGGAAGCCACGGAATCTAATTTGCACCTTTGGAAAACTTCCTAGTGAAAGTTTTTCTCCTACCTGGATGGACCCCAGTCCTGTGCCTCCTTGGTAGCAGTATCCAAGGAAGGCAGAAGTTCCTGACGATAGCTCTCACCCAGTCCACAGATGCTTGTGGTCCTAAAAAGGCCTCCTTTTCCTGAACTCTAATGTATTAGGTACTAATTCCAGGATCTGTGTTCAGAATCCATTTGTTTTTCTGTCCGGTCTGTCCTCCTTGGAGCTCTTTTATTCTGGCTCAAATGTTTTCTCTCTGCTCACATTGTACATCTACGTTGTACATCCTCCTCTGCCGCTCCTCCCTGCTTGCAGCAAGGATACCTGTTTCCCTGTACAGTACTCCAAAATCCCACAGCTAGGGACCAACCCCACTTATTCCCAGTCTACCTTGCTAGGCTTTTAAGCTACCAACCCAGGCCAGGACACAAGAAATACCTTTTGTGGGCCTGGCACAGTGGCTTACGTCTATAATTCTAGTACTTTGGAAGGCTAAGATGGGAGGATCACTTGAGCCCAGGAGTTCAAGACACACCTGGGTGACACAGAGAGACTTCATCTCTACTAAATATCAAAAACTTAGATGCACGTGGTAGTGGTGTGTGCCTGTAGTCCCAGCTCTTTGAGAGGCTGAAGCAGGAGGATCTCTTGAGCCCAGGAGTTCAAGGTTACAGTGTGGTATTACCACACCACCACATGCTCCAGCTTGGGTGACAGGGTCAACCTCTGTCTCTAAACAACAATAAGAAAAAGCTAGCCATGGTGGCTCATGTCTGTAGGCCTAGCATTTAGGGAGGCCAAGATGGGCAGATCACTTGAGCCCAGGAGTTCAAGATAAGTCTGGGAGACATGGTAAAACCCCATCTCTACCCAAAAAAAAAAAAAATACACACACACACACACACACACACACACACACACACACACACACGTATGTATGTATGTATATTATACATACAGAAAAAATATCCAGGCATGGTGGCTCAAGCCTGTAGTCCTAGCTACTAAGAAGCTGAGGTGGAAGGATCACTTGAGCCCAGGAAGGTCAAGGCCACAGTGAATCATGTTCATACCACTGTATGAACAACAGAGCAAGACCCTATCTCCAAAAAAAAAAAGAAACACTTTTTCTCTGTTGCATTTGCCTGACTTTCAGTATAAACAACTTCCTTGTGGAAGAAGATGGAAGCCACACTCCACTCCTGGGGCCAGGTCAGCAGAACAGGAAAACATTTAATTGTTTGTATTTACCATATGAGCAATAAGTATGATCTGAGAAATCGTCTTTAGGCTCCCTATGTTGTGAAAACATTTCCAGAATAAGAACATTTTCCATTTACTTCACTTTTTTTTTTTAACTTGCACAAGCCATCACTGAGCACTTCGACTTTCCTGTTAGAAAATCTTGTTTCTTATTACAGCAAATTGTACTCTAAGCAGCAGGATACCAAATCCTAGGGAATCTTTTGGGATGCATTGAATTTCTCCTGTTGAATCAATCTCTTGCTTGGCTGCTCCTGCAGCTACTAAGCTGCTATCTCATTCTCACCTCATGGAAGAGAAAGTAGAAAAGAAAATAATCCCATTTCCCCTGTAGGGAGCCAAAAGAAAATCAGATGGGCCTGAAAAATGGGTAATGATGGATATGACTCTGAAAGGCCCAAACACATTAAAACCCATTTTAATTTTATATAAAGTACACACTTCATAATTTGTTATAAAAATATGGTCAGCACACTTCCGTGCTATTTGTGTATTTTGAGTAAAGTTCATATGGAGTTTTCAGAAATTCCCTAAGGATAGATGGATGGGACTTCAGTTAAATTGCAAAAATAAAACTATTTTGTCAAGCCTCATAGTACATGATCACTTACAGAGAATGGTGATGGCATTTATAATGAGCAATAAGAGGTCTTTGAAAGAAATAAAACGTGGGGTATAAATGACCCCCAAAATTAGTTATTTCGAGCACAGGAGATAATTTCCGGGCTGGTTAGTATAAAGGTCTTGAGCTCATGAGAGGTAATGAATGGGAAAATGTGTAGAATTGTTAGGTATGTTAAGGGAAATAGCCCAGCCAGGCTCTAGGGAACTGAAGTAGCAGGAGTGTGGCCGACTGTCGCCTTTGAACAGGGAGGGAGTAGAGGCCGTGGGTGGGGGGTGGGGAGAGCGGCGGCAGTGGAGACAGTGCCCTGCTCTGCAAAGAGGGACACAGATGAGGGAAATTGCCCTTCTGCACAAAGGACACCGATCATCGTAACACTGCCCTTCAGTATGAAAGAGGAACAATTGTGCTCTCATCTGTAATTGGAAATATCACCGTTCTGTCCTCCCAACGTAAGAGAAGCCGGATTCCACAATCATAAAAGCATCTGCCAGCTATTTGTTAGCATCACCTTTCCAGGGGAGCAGGTGAAAGGACTTTAAGGACTCTACCTTTCAACTTTCTTAAACTGAAAAGTAATTGCTATTATTTATTAAGAGCCTACGATGGACCAAGCAACTTGCTTGTTCTTCTAATCCTCATTGCCAGAATGAGAAGGATGTTCACCTGTCTTGTCCTCTGTGGCTGAGGCTGAGGCTTGGTCCTTGCCCACTCCGTGGCAGAGCCAAGGTTCAAACTCAGGCCATGGATTAATTTGTTTTATTTTGGCTGTAATTTTTTACAGCATTTGAGTCAGCCTGAATGCTGATTTGCTTGGTTATACAGGTATAGACTATTACTGCACTGCAGAACGCTGTAGTGGTCTTTCTACCATGCCATTCTGTTTTCCTACTATATGACTCTATGATGACAATTTTCATACAAGTAACAGAAATCCACCTGAGAGTACCTTCACACAGAATAGAATCTGCTGTCCACACAGCCGCACAGCCAGCCTCAGATCTGCTGTGACAGAATTCAGGGATGCAGTCTGGGCCATCAGGTTGATGTCTGCTTCCTTTGCTTTCTTGCCCTTGGGTTCTCTTTCTTTCCCTCCCTCCTTCCCTCCCTTCCCGGATGCTGTCCTCATTCCTTCTCACAGTCTTGCCCACAGTGTGGTGAGTCAGATGGCTTCCAGCAGCTTCTACCCCAACCCCATTCATGTTCTGCTAGCTATGTAACAGAAGAGAAAGTTCTGTTTCCTCCAGCTCTTAAAGATGACGTACTTGGGATGGATGGCGTTGGCCTTTGTGGGTCTCATGCCCACCTCTGCCTGGACCGAAGGAGATGAGGTGCTGGCAGCCCTGCCAATAACACAGGTTTGGAACGGGGCAGACATTCTTGAAAAGCTAGGAGGGCGGGCGAGCTCTGGACAAACCGGAGAATAGATGTCCATGCACTCTTGCACTCAGAAACAGTCCGTAAAAATTTCAGATAGAAAAAGATTTGGAGATAGTAGAGAGAATCCAGTAAGAAGACTGATGATGAGAGAAAAGACTATTAGATGAGACAGAAGTGATCAGTAGAAGGACTATTACGTGAGAGAGAAGGAAGCAGCAGCTGTCCACTGTTATGTTATGCTTTGGGGGTGAAGTGTTGCAAGGGCAGATTCTTAGAATTTCCAAGGGCACAACAGAACCCACTTGGACCACAGCGCAAGCCAGCTGTTGAGGAGGAAGACCGAGGCCTCAAGGAGGAAAAGATGGGTCTTTAGGAGCCAGCTGACGTCCTGTCTGGAGCAGAAAAGTTAGGTCAGGACCTGATGGCAGCGTGTGACATGCTCTGTGAGGGTTCTCCAATTCCACTGTGTGCTGTCTCCTCCTGGCTATAGGCAAATAGCCGTTCATTTTGGAGATGCTACAGAAAGAGTGCATCTTAATATCGGTGAGGCATTTCATAGTGTCTCCTGCTACATTTCCTATAGATGGCAAAGAGGAGCTAGTGAGGTGAATTTCTACCTTTTAAATAGCTATTTGTGAATCATTGTCATAAACAGATATAGCCCCCTTTGGGATATATGCCTTGAAGCTCAATATTTTCCTCCTAAGTCAACATTTTAATCAAAGACTTAGTGAGAGCATAGGTAGAAGTTATATATCTCAAACATGGAAAAGGATTCAAAGCAGAGAAGAAAAAACTTTTGAAGAGCTGACCCAAAGTTCAAAATGAATTCTTTCATCAGAAACATTGGGCAGCAAAATGAGTAGGGTACATGGAAAGTCTGCATTTGGAAATAAAGTTCAGTAATAGGTTGGATAAATGTTTCTAGTATTTTGTAATAGATTATTTTTGGTTGTTCCAGTAACATTGATTTCTGCGTTCTTTCTTAATATAACTTCAAATGGGTCCTAGCCACGTAGTGTGTGTGTGACTGGCCACAGAGGCAGTCTGTCTGCGATTGGTTGAACTAGAAAAATCATGTTTTCGACCGGGCGCGGCAGTTCACGCCTGTAATCTCAGCACTTTCAGAGGCCGAGGCAGGCAGATCACGAGGTCAGGACTTCCAGACCAGCCTGGCCAACCTGCTGAAACCCCATCTCTACTAAAAATACAAAAATTAGCCAGGCATGGTGGCGGGTGCCTGTAATCCCAGCTACTCGGGAGACTGAGGCAGGAGAATTGCTTGAACCCAGGAGGCAGAGGTTGCAGCGAGCTGAGACCACACCATTGCACTCCAGCCTGGGTGACAGAGCGAGACTCTGTCTCAAAAAAAAACAAAAAAACAAAAAAACAAAAAAACAAAAACTGTTTCCCTGATCATGTAACCCAGTTAGACAGATGGCTTTGTATTGGAGCCAGTGATGGGTATCCATTCTTGGGCTTTGATTTGAGCTATTAAGAAAGAAGACTTCTCCTTAATGATTGCTCTTAATTGAGGGAGCATGTATCCCCAGGAGTTGCAGGCTGTTAGGCTTCTTGGGAGTACAAAGAAAGATCAGAAGGAAAAAAAAAATAGAAACCAAGGAAGTAGAGGTGAGAAATGCAAAGAGAAAAACCAGATACTGATCATATTGTTTAAACATTGCCTGAGGCCAAATTTACTCCTGTACTGTTGAGTTACAAAAGCACTTAGGCTGATCCACTTTATTTTTATTTTGTCAGCCTATTTGAATTGAATTTCTTGGTTCATACAACATAAAAATCATAACAGATATATCTGGGGGGTCCAGACACAGTGCAGTGCAGTAAAGCTAATCCAACCTTAGGCTGCATTATTTTAAGTATAGTATCAACATCAAATAAATGGGTACATGCATCCATCACCCCGTCTAGGCAGTTTCTAGCTGAGGGTGACCATGATGAGAAGAATTCTGCAGCCATGTTATGAGAACTGGAGATATTTCATCCTGAGGTTAAAAGACTGTGAAGGAGAGGGATGCCTGCTGTACATTTTCAAACATTTTAAAAGGTTGTCTTGTAGGAAATAGACTTTTCCTCACAGCCAGAGGAGGAGGAGCTAGGATCCGTTACTTGGAATTAGGAGAAGACACATTTCATGCCAGTAAATTAGAACAGTTTATAACAACTGAGGTACCCAATAATGGAACATTTGAAGAGTATTGAATTCTCCATCGTTGAAAGTGTTTACATTACAACTATTTAACTATCTGTTGGAATTGTATCAAAATAATTTCTTTATTGAATAGGAGGTTGTCCATATGAGCTTCAATGTCCCTTCTGGCTTTGAGATTGTGAGTTTCAAAACCCTCTGAAACATTAGTCTCAGCCACAAATAAAGTACAAAAACAAACTCAGCTCAAATTCTCAGTTGCCTGTGTTGTCATGAGTTACCATGTGGTCCATAAAGTTATGGACCATGCAACCCTGTCCTTCCTCTGACTGGGTCCAGGAGAACATCCAGATGGGTTAGCATAGCTTTGGTTTCTTATAATTTTTTGTGTGACTTGGTGGTTTAAGGTAATACAAGTGATCCCATTTCGTTTTACATATGTGTGTGTGTGTGTGTGTGTATACATATATATGTATATGTATATATATATATACACACATTATATATATATATTATATATATATATACATATATATATGTATATGTATATATATACACACACACACACACACACACACACATTAATATATGAAACTTTTCTTACGTATGAATCCACGTGGTGGATTTTTTAATGAAATATTTGCTAACTTCTGAAAAGCAGGAGATTTTATGTGTTTATAGTTGTTGTTGTTTTAAAATCTAGATTTCTAGCTTTGCCTGGGGAGTCAGAAGACTGGTGTAGTGGATTCCTATCCCCAAAGCAGCTGTAGCTATGCTAGATAGCAGCCGCCTTCTTAAACCTGGTGTGTGCTCTGCCAGTTTGCCAAAGTCTCCACTGCTTTCCCTCCAGGCTGGCTTTACTCATCCGAATCCTGTCTACCCCAGTGGGTTTGTACGTGTGTGATCCCTGCCCTGTGTTGCTTTCTTCCCAGTCAGTCCTGTCTGCTGGCAGTTCACACAGCGCCCATGATGAGTGGGACAGTATTACGGCCTGTAAGCATGCTGTTTAAGGCCTTCTTAGGCCCAAAGAACGTAAGAGAGAAGAAAAGCAAACACTTCATTTCCACCCATGAGTTTTCCATGAAAATATGTTTTTATTTAAGAAAAAATTAATATGAGCTGGGTGTGGTAGCTCACACCTGTAATCCCAGTGCTTTGGGAGGCCAGTGTGGGAGGATCCCTTGAGGTGAGAAGTTTGAGATCAACCTGGGCAACATAAGAAGACCCTGTCTCTACAAAAAATGAGAAAATTAGCTGAGCATGGTAGTGTGCACCTTTAGCCCCAGCTCCTCGGGAGGCTGCAGTGGAAGGATCACTTTTGACTCCAGGAGTTCGAGGTTACAGTTAGCTGTGCTTGCACCACTGTGCTCCAGCCTGGACAACAGAACAAGACCCCATCTCTAAAAAAATAAAAAATTATTATAAAATGTGGAACTTTTCACTAGGGGAAATGAATGTATATATAGACTGTAGATGTGTAGAAGTATGACATCTGGATACAAGTTGAGTTTCTTTTCTCATTAATTCTCCTGTTACCAGTTTCTGATTATTAGTGTCTAAGTCTGTCTGCTGTTCCCTGGGACCTCTAGTGCAAGCATATGACTTCCTTCCTCTCTAGTAGTGGTTTCCAAACTGTTCTGTCAGGATAATTGTTCCATTGACTTAAAATGAAAGGAGAATACTGGTCAAATGAATCTGGGAAGAGGAAGGTTAAATGCAATGGCTTCAGGTTTGTTTGCTGAAAATCAGTTAAGGAAAGCCAGTTCATCATAAGCCAGTTCACTGTACACTAAGTCCTATTTTTCAGCTATGCACATTTGCCAGTGCTGATTTAGTAGCTCTGTCTCCTGAGTGTTTGATCTGGTGTTACTGACAATGAAACATGCTTTTCTGAATGTAGTCATGTGTTGCTGAATAGTGGCGATACATTTTGAGAAACGCATTGTTAGATGATTTCATTGTCATGGAATGTATTTACACAAACCTAGATTGTGAAAACCTACTACACATCTAGCTATATGGTGCTCCTAGGCTACACATCTTACAGGACATTATTGTACTGAATGCCGTAGGTGGTTGTAACACAGCGGTAAGTGTTAGTGTATCTAAATATAGAAAAGGTAGGGCAAGAATACGGCATAAAATAAAAAAGGATACGCTGGTGTAGGGCAGCTCCATTGTAATCCTGTGGAACCAATTACCACGTATGCAGTCCACTGTTGACTGAAGTGGTGTGACGTGGCATGTGACCGTACTAGCTAATATTGAGATGCTTCCTTTCTGAGGTACCAGAAAAGAAAATTCTAAAATGCTGGAAGGCTGACAAAACAGAATTCAGTATTGTATGAAATACAGTTTTTCTGCCTGAAGTTTGGGCATTTCATATGTGACAGGATTGTTTCAACTATATTTGATTCCTTTTATATGCTTTAAAAATGTTATTTTAGGCCGGGCCCAGTGGCTCATGCCTGTAATCCCAGCACTTTGCAAGGCTGAGGTGAGCGGATCACCTGAGGTCTGGAGTTCGAGACCAGCCTGACCAACATGGAGAAACCCGTCTCTACTAAAAATACAAAACTTAGCCTGGCCTGGTGGTACGTGCCTGTAATTCCAGCTACTCGGGAGGCTGAGGCAGGAGAAACATTTAAATCCAGGAGGCAGAGGTTGCAGTGAGCCGAGATCGCACCATTGCACTCCAGCCTGGGCAACAAGAGTGAAAAATCTTCTCAAAAAAAAAAAAAAAAAAAAGTTATTTTATTTTTTAAAGAATTTGTAATGTTCTTTCACCAATTTGTAAATAGTTTAACCTTAATTTTGTATTTCTGTCATTTTAGAATTTGAATTAGATCTAATTTAAAATTCTGATATCCTTGAGATGCGTTTGAATTTATATTTAATTTAAATGTTTAATTGCTAGAAATACACAATGAAGGCCAGTAGGTCATGGAGGAAATGAGGGAAAATAAACCTTTAGAATGCAAAAAATTTAAGCAAAGTTAAAAAGGATGTCCAGAAAGATCGAAAAGAAACCAGAGGTGGTCTAAACAATCTCATTTGTTTAAAAAAAAAAAAAAAAAAACTATATTAATGTGCGCTCTGTGAACTTTTTGGCTATTTAATATTCTTTTGCAACTTGCACATTCCTATCAAAATTTTGCAAACAATCCCACTATAAGTATTAAATCTTAAAAAAAGTTTGTAAATGTACTAACATCAACAAATTAATAATTCATCAAATTGATGTTTCGGAAAATTGACCTACATTTAAATGAAGTCAAAATAATTTCTGCAGAACTTCTCAGAGCTTTTAATAACCTAATGTATGTTTTGAATCTGTAAAAGGGACATCAAGAATGACAGTATCTCCCAAACTTAAGTAACTGGAAAACTCAGGATCTGCGAAAGACTTTTATGCACTTGGGAAGTACACAGCTACTCAGATGGCAGGGTTTGGCTCTCTTGAGTACTTGTAGGCTCTATATTGAAAAGTCCCATTAATTAGTTAAAAAAAAAAAAAAAAAAAAAGGACCTTGGCCTTGTATCTCATCTTTAAAATAAAAAGCAATATGTTCCCTTGTCTCTCCCTGGGATTCCCCCTTTTCCTTTCGGACCTGCTTCTTAGCAGGAACTTTTGTTTTTAACCATTTCTGTTTCAGTACTTCTCAGAGTTACATTTGTTACCTCTATGTATTATTTTTAGACTTCAGTTCCTTACAGCTGAAAAAAGTGGCCCATTCCTAGGAATGAAAAATGAAAATCTAGCTTTTATTCTTTTCTCCATTCTACATCTCTTTTTCCATGAAGATAATAATATCACTTTAATATTTTTATTGGCAACCTGTGACACCTAAACAATATATTGAAATTTCTGTTTCTTGTCCCATCAACTTTAGGCCATATCTCTTGATTTCCCACTATTAGATTGAGATTTAGTACTCTTTGTCTTGGTGGAGAATTAGAATGTAAAATTCTCAGTTCAACTTAATTTTCAATGAAAATTTAAAAGCCTATTACAGGGTCTTAGGAGAGCAGTTATTTTTGATGCTACTTGGATTCTAGGTCCTTTGTCAATCACCCGTTTTATCTTTTCTGTGAGCTTTCAGGCTCTGCTCTTCTCTTTGATGTTCTGAAAGTTCACATTGATGTATTAGGTATAGGCATTTTTTCAATCATGCTAGACCATTTTAAAGATTCTTGTCTTTCTTTAGCTCGAAACGTTTTCTCTATTTTTTCCTTTTTAATTTTAGTTCCTCTGTTTTTCTCTTCTTTCATTCTGAAAGGTGCTGATCGTCAGATGTTAAATTTCTCTTTTCTGGTGTCCTGGGCCTGTTGCTTTATGCTCCAGGAATTACCCTTGACTTTATTTTGCAGACATTTACTTGAAATTTCATATTGTAGGATACTTACTGTTTCTGTGATAAATTCAAAAGAACTCTTTCATGTTCTTGGACAGTTCCTTTTTCATACGCCCTATTCTTTTTTGGATGTAGCATCTTCTTGAATCTCTCTAGGGATAATTGGTCGTTTAAAAAATTGTTTTTTTCCTGAATGATGTGAGTTTTCTTCATTTTTCTCCCTGCTTGCCTATTCTCTGCTTTCTCTTGCTGCAAACTTTTCTTGAATTTTAGATGATTCTTGGTTGTCCATTCAGATTTTTACCAACTTTGTTGAGCCGCCTCATTCATATACCACAGAATTCACCCATTGAAAGTAATACAAATCACTGAGTTTTAGTATATTCACATACTTCCGTATCCATCATCACAATCAATTTCAGAACATTTTAATTACCTCCCCCACAGAAGACTCTATGCTCCTTAGCTGTTAGCCTCTCCTCTTACTTCCACCTACACATCCCTAGGCGACCAGTGTCCTTTTCTATTTGAAAATAAAGGTGAGAAAGGCTGGCTTGGTGCTCTGAGGGTTTCAAAATGAGAGTCTGAGAATACAGTGATTAGCAAGGAGAGGGCAGAGATAGAGGTCAAGTAGTGCTCACCTCCCGGAAAGCCAGATGTGGTGATGAAGACCTTAGAGAACCCTGAGAGGGGCCAGTGCTGCAGACGAGCAGTCAGGCCATTCCACGGTGATCTGCTTCCTGTCCATGTCCGGGATTCAGAGGGCATTCTGCCTACCATCGATGATAATGCAGTGCCTCTAGATTTTAGGTTTCATGAGGGTGAGATTGTTTGTCTTGTGCACAGCTTGATTTCCTGCACCTTAGCATAGCACTCATTAAGTAGTATGTATTTACAGAGTAATTCAACATCATGTATTTATATAATTACGTACAATTTGTGATATACCTTTATATATGTACCTCTTACCTGAGATAGGCAAGTGGGCACAGTTAGATTCACCCTGACGCTAATGAGGCTTAAACTGTAGGGCCTCCTTAAACTGCAGGAGTCTCTCTTAAAGCCCTGTTCCCATTTCTGTATTTGTCAACTTTGCATTCTTTTTCTTAAAGAAGGTTTACAAAATGTTAGGCATCCAAAAACCTAGACCTACATGTTTCTAGATACAGCAGAAGTTATTGGCCCCAATTTAGAGCTTTAGAAGCTGTGGCTCAGAGAGTTGAGCACCTCGTCCAAGGCTGCACATCCTTACGTGGGAGAACATTTCATGCCTGAATGATTCCTCCCACTGTTGGTCCTCCTCATCCCACCCAGGGTGAAGGCGTGGCTCCCGACTGATGCTTGTTCCCAGGACAGCGGCAGCTGGAAACCGTGCAGGACCTGGGCTGCACCTAGAGCAGCCCTGATGGTGGCCATAAATGGGAGGTGTCTGTGCCCGCTAAGCTCACAGGCTTCCTCTCTGTCCAGCGTGAACCAAGCGAGGAAAGCCCATGCCCCCACCCACCCATCATTGCAACTTTAGTTATGAAATGACATTGAAAGTATTTTCTTGGAACAAAAGAAATACTGAATCTTTTCCACTTCTGCTTCTGGATGACAGTTTTAATCTCATCTTGTTTCATGGTCTTAAAATAAAATGTAGGACCTAAGGGGAATGAAAAAAAAAAGTCAGAGATCATATTTTCAACTGCCAGCTAATTCGATGATACTCCCTGGTGGGAAAATCAATGTCTGCCCTGCAGAGGTGAATCACACATTCCATTGTGTTATGCTGCTGACTTCCTTTCTTCTTTGAAAATTAACTTACCCTCTATGCTTTTCAGCCTTTCAGTGAGGTGTATTTCATGCTTGCCTTTCCCCAGACACAAATGTATGTGTTTTGAGTAGAAACCTGAGCTGGCAGTGCCTAGAGGAGATAGTCTCAGTGTTTTGGAGGATTGAACTGATTCCCTGGGGATAGACTAGAAGTCTCCGAATGTCTTGGGCTGAGTTTCCAAAGACCTGCCAGTCCCTAAGCTAATGTGGAAATTGGCTCCTGGAAGTTCTTTATTCTGAAGTTACTGACCCAGTGAGATTTTGGAAGGCTCTCTTGGGTATTAACATGGTGTGATAAAAATGCCAAGTTTGCAGAGGCTTCTTTTCAGTGCATCTTCCCTTAGTGTACATGCCCTCATCTACCCCTACAGGAGAGTCACCTAGACCTGGTGCTCACTACTGCTTGTTCAGGCCTTGGACTGCTGCTTCCCTGATGCTAAATAACCACTGCTCTAGCCCTTTTGCCCAGCCTCTCAGGTTTGCCTCCGAGGACTTTCCCAGAAACCAAGAACCAAACAGGGTGGATGCCTTGCACTACAAGGGGTTTCTAGGACCCGGCAGCTATGGCTGGCATCTCTTCTTTTTTTTTTTCTTTTTGAGATGGAGGCTTACTCGGTCGTCCAGGCTGGAGTGCAGTGGCGTGATCTTGACTCACTGCAACCTCTGCCTCCTGGGTTCAAGCGATTCTCCTGTCTCAGCCTGTCAAGTAGCTGGAATTGCAGGTGCCCACCACCATACCTGGCTCGTTTTTGTATTTTTAGTAGGAACAGGGTGTCACCATGTTAGCCAAGCTGATCTTGAGCTCCTGACCTCAGGTGTTCTCTGCCCCTTGGATTCTCAAAGTGCTGGGATTACAGGCGTGAGCCACCACACCTGGCTGCTGGCATCTCTTCTGATTGGTCAGTGACTGTGCCATATCTTAGGTAATTGAGTATTAAAATATTAAATAATTAAGTTGTAGATAATTTGAAAGATCATCCCGCTCCTGAAAGAAAGCCTGTTGAAATGGACAGTAGGCTCTTGCACCTGTTTGATGCCCTGGTTCCTTGGCAAACCAGAAGCCCACTTATCTGTCCACTTAAAGGTGGAATTCCACAGCTCCTCTTAGCACATATGTCTGTTTGCTTTGCTTTGTCAAGGTTTCATCAACACTGGTGACAGTAAAGACACAAAAGGAGATATTGGAGCCATCCCTGAGATCAAGTCAGGCCCTGCAGTGAGTGTAGGGCCAGTCTCCCGCTGTCAGTGAGTGCTGCCTGAGTTCCACTTCCTTATAAGAGCATGTAGAAGCCCTGAAGAATGTATGCCACCAGCAAGGCCAGCTTTCATCTCTCAGCGGCTTAAAATGCTTAGGACAGTGACTGACTAGCAATATGCACTGTAGTGAGGCGCTCAGCAGCAGATGGGACACTTAAAACCCAGCGGACTCAGAGCATTTGCACCTTAGGTGATCTTTGGCTGAGCCTGGAATTCACCTTCATAAACACAGACTTCTCTCAAGAACATGACTTGCAAGAATGCTCCCTGTGGCTAACCCTGCGTGTGCTGTAGTAAATGCATGTTCAATTTAGGACTGCACGGGACATGCAAAGCCCAGATGCCATGAGAGGGGAGCATGGGGATGCCGGTTTCCAGCCTCGTTTGAAACCTTACTAGACTGAAACCAGGCTGTCCTGGACTGTATGACAGCACTGGCTTCAGTTCATCTCACCCTCTTCAGTCTCTTGCTTCTGTTTACATCCAGCTGAAATGCTGTCATCCTTCTCTCCTGGCCACAGAAGTCTTAAATAACCAAACTGGCCACGAATCGTTTTTGCCAAAGGGTATTTTTCTGTTTTGGAGACTTCTGTGAGGGTCATGTGTGCGGCTAATGCTTGACAGGAGTTGGGAGCTGAGGTGGGGGCTCTTGGTTCTGGCAGGAAGAAGCTTTGTTGTCTCTCTACCCTGTCTCAGAGCGGAGAGAGCATTAACTAGCAAAGCAAAGTTTAGCTGTCCTCTTGATTCCTGCCCATGGGCTGTGTAAATACTAACAAGTCACGTGGGCAGAAAAAGAACAGAAGGGAGGAAGACTGTCATGATAACGTTAGAGAGGATCAGACACCTTGGCCTTGGCCTCCCTGTAACCCTGGATCTTCAGAAGGACTCGCTTCAGGGCACTGATGTCTATGTTTTGTTTGCTTTTGAGATGGAGGTTTGCTCTTGTTGCCAAGGCTGGAGTGCAATGGCGGGATCTCAGCTTACGGCAACCTCTGCGTCCTGGGTTCATGATATTCTCCTGCCTCAGCCCCCGGAGTAGCTGGGACCACAGGCACGCACCATCATGCCCAGCTAACTTTTTGTATTTTTACAAAATACAAGGCGTGAGCCACTGCGCCTGGCCTGATACCTGTTTTTGCCGATGATCCTATACAGTCCGGAGAGTGTGAGGGTTCATTAGAAAGGTCCCCTGCCCCTGTAGAGTGGCCTTCCTAAAACTGGGGTGTTAGAGTACACGCTTGTGCAGAATTGAGACCATGCCATCTGGTATCAACCATGAAACAATCTCTAGTGTAAAGGGAGCTTGCAGTGAAAGGAAATTCCATGTTTGTTGTAATTTTCTCTGTGCCACGCTAAAAATACTTAGACAGATTATCTTCATTTGAACCCTACAGTATCCTTGGCAAGTAGGTATTTTCATCCCCATTTTTCCGATGTGAAAACTGAAGCTCAGAGAAATTAAGAAAGCTGCCCCAGGAACTAGGATTCTACCATGCCACCCTTCTTTTGGTAAAAAGTGACAAATTTTTAAAAATAAAATGAATAGCTGCCCTTATGTATCAGCAAGTTCACTTGCTCATATAATGGAAAAGGCCCGCATTCCTACAACGTGGAAATGTCTTTCCCGAGAGACTCCCTGTGTGAGTTGTTTATTTGATGGATGGCCCTATGCACTCACGTATGCATGCTACCCACCAGACACCACTGTCACCTAGTAGGAAAAAAATGTGACCCCATGCCCTAAAAGACCTTGTCAATAGCCAAGGCGGAGCCTGGGGCTAAGTGACATTTGGATCTCCCTTTTTGGTCTCCCATTTATGGGCTGGAATGGGGATTACTCACTGTGTTGCGTGATCTTCCGAACAGGAAGATTGCTCCGTTGGGGCTGCTCAGAGCTGTGAAATGAGGTTTGCTAGGATGTCTATCGTGATTTGCTTCCTAAATGTTCAGCTTACCAGGCTGCCAGTACAGTGTTCTTCAGAGGGTTCTTCAGAACGGAAACCGATTCTATTAGAGTCATGTGTGAGTCCTGGCAGTTAAGGGACAGAAAGGTTAGTGGGGGACTGGGGTGAACCCATCCTCATTCACAGTGGTGCAGTGAGCAGCTCTGATAAGATTTCGGGCATGGGGAGGAACTCAGTATTCAAGCGCTTGCCTGCCTGTCCAGACCATTTTTACTCCCTGATATCGTGACAGAGGTCAGCCGCTTCCATAGGACTGTCAGCATATCTGTGCACAGCTCACAGAAGTGCAGGCACAGCCTTCCCAGGGGTGTAGGAGAGGTCAAAGAAATCCATTTAAATGCATCAGAATTGTGACTGAGAATGTCAGAGGCTCTGAAGAGCATTCCGTTATGAAGAAGCTTGCCACAGTCAGGCAGCTGGGACTCAAAGCAGATTGAGCTGGCTCAGCCCTGTTCCTCCCCCTCTATTCACAGGTGTAGGTGAAGAAAGGGCCTTAAGTGAAAAGAGGACTCTGATCAAATTAGTTTGGGAAACTAGGTTAGATAAGGTTACTGCAGGATGTCCCAGAGCCTTTACAGTACACTTGATTCTGAAAT
Source organism: Sapajus apella (assembly GCF_009761245.1). Lineage (NCBI taxonomy): Eukaryota > Metazoa > Chordata > Mammalia > Primates > Cebidae > Sapajus > Sapajus apella. The sequence goes on from NW_022436989.1 coordinate 2,897,341, forward strand.
AAAGAGCACGTGTTTTTATTTTATACTTCAGTGTTGCTAAAATTAGAGTAAATTTTGGAATCGATATCAGAAACAGAGATGGGCATAGGGCAAGTCAAGTGAGGCACATGAGGGGCAAGATACATGCAGGTGAGACCCTGAGAGTGAGTTTTTCTGGCTCCTCGCCTCACTCAACTCCCAGCCCTGGCCAGAATGCTGACGTGGTCCCTGCCTGCATGAGATGCGGGAATTAGCCAGTCTTTGTACATGCTTGCTCATTTGGTGGTACCTCAGGTATGTTCTTAAAATAGGGAGTCCACCAGAGTTGAATTTTAACTTAGATCCTTTCATTTGCTACACTTTACAATGGAAAAACCTGGCAAACACTATCTTGACCAAGATCATGTTAGCATCACAAGTAATGCCATGTGGCTGCCGTGTCCCCTGTGATACGATGTAATGAGAAGGGTACTTTTGTGGCATTTTTTCATAAAAATACCTCCATTTCATCTTGAAAAAAGCAAGAGAGAAACCCAGATCAGAGTACGTTATTCAGTGTATTTGGCCACTACTCTTCAAGACTGTCAAGGAAAGATTGAGAAGCTACCACAGATACAAGAGACTGAGGCAGCATGACAACGGAATGCATTGTTTTCAGAACAGAACAGAAAGAAGACATTGGTGGATGCACTGGTGAAATCCAAATAAAGTCTGTGGTTTAGTAGCCACATACCAACATTCGTTTCTTAGTTTCAACAAATGTTCCTTGGTAATATAAGATGTCAGCAACAGAGGAAACTGGGAAGGGTGTATAAGAACACTCTGTACTATCTTTGCAACTTTTCTGTAAATCTAAAATTATTCCAAAACGTGTATTTTAAAAATATTGTTATGAATCAGCATTATAAAGGCAGGTGGGTTTTTTTGTTTTTTGGTTTTTTATTTTTGGTCACACTCCAGGCAGTAATTAAAGGCAGCAGAGATTGCCAAATCTCTAGGAACGTATCACGGAAGCTGCCCTGTGAGAAGAAGGTGGTCTGACAGTTCTTGGAATGCTGATTCCTCTATTATGAAGAATTATCACTCCATCTCCAAGAATCTGTCAAGAGCTTTTAGCTGGCACTTAGCAAAGTCAATACCTTTCAGTCATGTCATTCAATTAAGGAAAGTATGAAACTATAAGCTTATAAAAAAGAAAAGGCACATGAAACTTGAATATTTCTTTACAGGATTCAAAATTATGTTGTTTATTCTAAGGATACAAAAGAGACCGAGATCTAAGTTTATGAAAAGCAACTTGTCCCTTTAAGATTCCATATACCTTCTAATGGTGAGAAGTGACTCAGTGAACCCTTAGACTCTGAAGGCAAAGAATGGTTAGATGCAACTGTAACTGAGATACTAAAGAAGAAAGCCTGAATACTTACCTAGATAAATGTAGGCTCTTACTGTGTAGTTAAAAACAAAACAATATCCTTGTAATCAGGTGTTTTCTTCTCCCCAACTCTCCAAAAAACAGACAAAAAACATTAAATCGATGGGGAGCTTAAAATTGATGTCTTAGAATCTTAGAAGACAGGGGTAGAATGCATTGGGAAAGATTGCTCCATACTGTTTGCTGCCTGTCCATTTGTTGTAGGATGAATTCGTGGCCTGAAAGCTGTCAGGGTTACAGCCGTTAAGTTTCAGAAGGACTGTGCTACACAGACCTGTTTTACTGAGAGGATCTGAACCCAGAGGCACTCATAATATGAAGGAACCCTGAAGAGTGACACCCAGCCTCTTGACCAGGCATTAATGAGCCAGGCTTTAGGTTAGATGAGACAGACAGATCATTTCTGGACCACATGTGGTAACAAGTGCCCCAGACCTGCCCATGCTTTAGAAAGTAAGCCCAAAAAGCATGGAGGCAGACGAAGTTGGCAAAGGCCTCCTCCCCTCCTCCAGGAAGGGCAGTGAGCTTTAGGAAGCTGATACCTGTTACTCAGAAAAACAACCTACTCTTTGACCACTGGTTTAGGCAATGTCTGGAAAAGTTTCCAATTCAGAATGCCCAAATTATGAGCCAAGATTCTCCTTCACACATAGGCATGCACACTTAAGTCATTTGGCCATCTCCAGAATTGGTGCCATTTTGAGGGCCAATTTGAGGGGTGGTCACAAAGCCTTGCTTGGGAGTGTTTTCTCTGTTGCCTTTTAAGTGATGAGTTAAAGTGTCATTTCGGCAGCTCCCCTCACAAACGATCTGTTGATACCAGCCCCTGCTCCACACTTGACCCTCAGTCACTAGAAAACATTGAAAACAGCTTCAACCAAGTGAAATAACACTGTCAAACTTGGTCCAAACGTTGACGGTCTTTGTGTGAGTGATGCAGGAAAGTAGTCTGTATGGCAGGTATGTTTCTCACTGAGGGAAACTTCAAGTTGTTAATGACTTCTGGGACAAGACTGGGAGGGCAGCTGCCCCTGCTGTGGCAGAGTAACAAACGAGAAAGTTACTCAGGCACCTGGTTTACCCCAAAATACTCATGGCTGAGGGTGTGAGAAGACCCATAGCACTTACCAAATGTCTTGACCAAAGGCGAGCTCCTTCTCACTGATGAAGATGAGGAAAAATTGCTTGCTATGTATATGTCACAGCTAGCATTCCATCATTGTAAACAGAGCAGCTACATTTTAGCCAACTCATCATTTGAGGCCTTTTGTATAGCCCCGTTTGTGAAGGACAGAAATTTATTAGTCTCAGTAAGATAGAGAACTGTCATCACAGAAAACAGTAACTGAGAGTGGGCCCCTGCTAAAATATTGAGGAGTATGTCATTCACACAAACGTGTGGAACCAAACTTCTGAAGTTCAAATGTTGTTTACTTGGGATTAGCTCAGATTTGGTAAAGAGGTATGTGAAATTTGAATGTGGTTGTTGATACTGCTGTTTGTGGTGAGAGAAACCGGGTTAACACTTGTGATCTATAGTGAGGAAGGGCGCAGGACCAGCTCGCTGGTAAGAAGCCACCCACCAAGAATCTATGTCTTGCTCTAAATGCCAGTTCTAAAACACAACACAGGCACTGTGGAGGTAGGAGGTGACATCAGGAGAGGAAGAAGAAATATCTATCTCTTCTGGTTTAGCGATAGGTGTTACCTATCTCAAGTGAGATTTCTGCGAATCTTCATACAGCTTGTGCCATTCTGGCAAACTGGTAAATCTTACTGGTGGCTGGGTGTTGCCAGGAAAATCTGTTATCTCTAAACTTTCTACCTTCTACAGTAGTCTGGGCAATATTTGCTGATGACAGTCTGTCACCAATTTTTTGGCCCAGAAAGTTCCCCAGAGGGATATTCTTTCTAGAGTTACAGAAGATGAACAGCTAGATGGTGCCCAGGCCAGTTGTCTGCTCACAAACTGATATGGTTTGGCTGTGTCCCCACCAAAATCTCACCTTGAATTATAATAAGCCCCATGTGTCAAGGGCAAGGCCAGGTGAAGATAATTGGATCATGGGGCAGTTTTCCCCATTCTGTTCTCCTGGTAGTGGATAAGTTTCATGAGATCTGATGGTTTTATAAGTGGGAATTCCCCTGAACAAGCTCTCTTGACAGCCGCCATGTAAGATGTGCCTTTCTTTCGCCTTCGCCTTCTGCCATGATTGTGAGGCCTCCAGAGCCATGTGTAACTGAGTCCATCATAAATTACCTATATAAATTATAAATTTCCTTTATAAATTACCCAGTCTCAGGTATGTCTTTATTAGCAGCATGAGAATGGACTAATACACACAGCTGCTGAGATCGTCTTTCACTAATTCTCAGTATATCTTCATACTAAGTTATTACAATCTCTTTTTTAGTATGTAATTCATATAATATATAATTACTCATTTAAAGTGCACTACTCAGCAGCTTTTGGCATATTAACAGAGTTCTGCAGCCATCATCACAATCAATTCCAGAACATTTTTATCACCCCCAAAGAAACCTCATTCCCATTAGTCACATCCCATCTGCCCAGCCCCCCAATCCCTAGACAACCATTAATCTGCTGTTTATCTCGATTTGCCTATTATTGAGTTTATATAAATGGAATCATAAAATATGTGTTTTTTTGTGGCTGGCTTATTTCACTTAGCGTATTTTCAAGGTTCCTGCATGTTGTGGCATATATCGTATTTTATTTTTTTTTGCCAAATATGAATGTTGCATCCTTATTTTGTATATCAAGTGATGAATGTTTGGGCTCTTTCTACTTTTTGGCTATTAAGAATAATGCTGTGATGAACATCTGTGCATAGTTTTTATATAGAAATATATTTTACTTTTTCTCAAGTGTACATTTAGAGTGGAATTACTGGATCATATGCTAAGTATGTATTTAATATTTTGTGGAACTGCCAAACTGCTTTCCAAAGTGGATGCATAATTTTACATTCCCACCAGTAATTCATGAGAGTAACAACCTCTCCGTATCTTTGCCACCACTTGTTATTATATGTCTTCTTCTTTTAGCCATTTGAATGAGTGGGCGGTAGTATCTCATGTGGTTTCAGTTTGAAGTTCCCTGCTAGCTAATGATAGCAAATGTCTTACTGGCCATTTGTGTTTCTTCAGAGAAATGTCTGTTCAGACCCTTTTCCCATATTTTAATTGGGTTACTTGTCTTTACATCACGGGGTTGTAGTAGTTCTGTATATGATAATGTCAAGTCTTACCACATGTATGATCTGCAAATATTTTCTTCCATCCTCTGGGTTATCTTTTCACTCTCTTGGAAGCACAAAAGTTTTTCATTTTAATGATGTTCACCTTATGTTGTTATTATTGCTTATGCTTTTGTTGTCATATCTAAGAAAACATTGTCTTAATACAAGGCCATGAGGATTTTTCTTCTGTCCTTTCTTTTAAGGGTTTTATTGTTTGAACTTTCATGTTTAGGTTCTGGATTGATTTTCAGTGAACTTGTGTGTGTGGAGGGAGGTGGTGGGATAACTGTACCTCGTGTGGTGGTCCCTAACAACCCAGAGTGACTGCCTTTAAAAAGGGACAGCTGAGGGACAGGTGTTAGGAGAGCATAGACACTCTGGTCCTGCCCACCTGAGCAGTCAGGCTAAGGTACTCTGCTGATGGTTCTCCCAAATCCTTCTCCCAGGTCTCTGAGTGCTGACCCCCAGGAGAAGCCAGCCCCCTTGTCAAGTTATTTGTCACCAAATTCTGCCCATCTTTCAGTACTCAGCACAGTGTAGTGTACCTGGCGGGTCCGGCAGAAAGGACCTGAAAATTTGGAGTCAGACAGACGTGGGAGTGATTCTTCGTACTCCCACTTACTAGCATAGTAACCCTACCAGGTTGCTAGACTTCTCCGAGTCTGTTTCCTCACTTATAAAATGAGGAATGATGAGGTTGTTGTCAGGAGCGAATGAGATGGACAGGAGAGTCCAGGGTGCCATGGAGCCGGGCATATGAGGTGCTTCACAAATGGTAACCGTCCCTGTTCTCATGACCTTTCCTAACTGCTCTGCCTCTGTGCAAGTTGTCTCATTCATGAAAGGGACCTGAGGTAGGGTAAAGCTCAGAAGAATGGGAGCTCCCCTGCTGTGTTTCATCTAACGTCTCTAGGGCCTGGAATAGTGTCCACCATACAGTAGGCTCCCAATAAATATTTGTGATTCATTTAATATTTAATATCTCCATTATTTAATCCCCAGAATTAAGTTAGCTTCTTACAGGTTAGTTACAATGTGTTCTAAAACCACGTAAGTCAACTTTTCATACTATCTCACTTTAAAATCCGTTGACCAATCTTAAAAATAAAAGTGTCTTCCTTCTGGAGTGCAGTACAGAGAAAATGCAAGGCTAAGAATGTGAAGAGGATGACTCTTGGGCAAGTGTGAGTTAGTGAGTAGAATCAGAAAAACTGGCTGGGCACAGTGGCTCATGCCTGTAATCCCAGCACTTTGGGAGGCCGAGGCAGGCAGATCACCTGAGGTCAGGCGTTCAAGACTAGCCTGGCCAACATGGCAAAACCTTGTCTGTACTAAAAATACAAAAATTGGCCGGGCATGGGGGCACACGGCTGTTATCTCAGTTACTCGGGAGGCTGAGGCACAAGAATCGCTCAAATCCGGGAAGTGGAGGTTGCAGTGAGCCAAGATCGCACGACTGTACTGTATCCTGGGTGACAGAGTGAGACCATGTCTCAGAAAAAAACACACACAGAAAAACTGACATCCATGTCCTAATATGTATCAGAAGCCTCTTTTATCTGCATAGGATTTCTCTAAAGATTTACATCTTACTGGCATAAAAATGTAGACATGTACCCAAACATTACACCATGTCCTATAAATTTTTACAATTATTGTTTGTCTATTAAACATAAAATAAAACTTTAAAAACATCAAAAAATAAAAAACATCACATAATGACCTGTCATCAAAAAAATAATAATAATGTGTTCAGGTGTTTTGTGAACTACAAAATGCTTCAGAAGTGTATGACTTCTTTATTGGAAAGAGACATGTACATGGCTGTAACAATACCGCAAACCTGCAAATGAGGTGATGGTATATCTTCTAGAAGGTGTCATTTCATTTTCAAGGTATTGAAGAACCAGAGTCCTTTAATAATGTTAATTTATTATAGAATTTCAAGGTTATAAAGTATTAATGCCCCTCATACTTTACTCTGGAGAGAATTGGATTTTCCCTGGCCCTTCTTAAGAAGTAAGCAATATTGAGATGGGAGGGGACAGAGGGAAAAGGACAGAGAGTCTTTATGTGGATAGAGACAGAGAGTCTAATATGTGGATAAAGACTAGGAATTTGCACTGCTTCTTATTCATTTCTTTCTGTTCAGTATTATTTTTCTTTTTTCCCCCTGTGGAAATAAAAAGGTGGTACTTTCATATCTCCTTAAAATGACTAAATGTAGAATTTAACCTTTCTTTCCTCATGTCTGCCCTTCTCAGACCTTAGGGCACAACTCTGATGCTGCAAAACGATAAAGAATCCCAGTTAGGTGATCTCAGGACCAGGAAAGGACCGATACGCAGACAGAAGACTGGGTTCCGGACTCAGCTCTTCATTCATTAGCTCTGTAACCAGATGAGTGACCTCACATCGCTGGGACTCAGTTTGTCACCCGGAAATTAAGTGTGATAAGCCAGGACCCACCCAGCTCTTAGATTGCAAAAGTTTATGGCATGGCCAGTCAAAAAGTGTTTATCAAGTGTCCTGCTCCATTCCAGGACACGCTTAGGTGCAGGGATGGGAAGGGGAGCACATTCCCCTCCTTGGAAGATCACAGAATAGGACATAACAGTACTGTGAGGGTGTGTATCCACCAGAATCCAGCCATGCAAAGAAAGGAGCAAAGCACAGGGAGTGTCTGCAGGAGGGTGTGACTGACCTGGAAGGTGCGAGCCTTGAGCTGGGTCTTGAGGAAACCGCGGGGTTTGGACTGGGTGAGAGGTCGCGTGGGCTGGAGGCAAGCGGAAGACAGCCGAGAGCCCTGGGCCTGGCATGATGCGTTCAGGGCTTCACCCAGCTCTGTAGCTAATGGGCAGTGCAGGCGCAGGTGTCACCTTGTGTGTCTGGGCCTCACTGTCGCTCTCTGTGGTGCTGATCATCTCTAAAGATTAATGACTGACAGCAGGCTGTAGGGGCAGAGGAAGCTAGGGAATGCCAGAGGTCCAGATTGCTGCACTTTGAAGCAGTGTGGCCTTGAACGTGCTGTTGAATCTCCTTGGGCCTCAACTTTCTCATCTACAGATTACAGTAGTGACATTGAAGGGTTGCTGTGAAAACCGTGAGAGGATCAATTAGCACGGTATGAGTGCTCAACAGGTGGGTAGCAGTGGTGGCTATCATTGTCTTAAAACTCTTCTGCGAATGAAGCTGAATTACAGGAGTATATGGTGAGGTTTTGTGTCCCCACCCAAATCTCATCTTGTATAATCCCCAGGTGTCAAGGGAGAGTCCAGGTGGAGGTAATTGGATCATGGGGGTGGTTTCCCCATGCTCTTCTCATGATAGTGAGTGAGTTCTCACAAGGTCTGGTGGTTTCATAAGTGTCTGGTAGTTCCTCCTGCATTCCTTTTCCAGCCTGCTGCATTGTGAAGAAGGTGCCTGCTTCCCTGTTGCTTTTGCCCATGATTGTAAGCTTCCTGAGGCCTCCCAAGCCATGCTGAACTGTGCATCACTTAAACTTTTTTCCCTTGTAAATCACCCAATCTCAGGCAGTTCTTTATAGCAGTGTGAAAATGGACTAATACGAGGAGGGAGTTTTAAGGAAGCAACTTGATGAAATTTAAGAAACTTGGTGTGGGACATACAATGTAATGTTTCCAGCCTTAATAAACAAGGAAATTTTGTCTGGGTGCAGTAGCTCATGGCTGTAATCCTAGCACTTCAGGAGGCTGAAGCAGGAGGATCACTTGAGCCCAGGAGTTTGAGACCAGCCTGGGCAACATAGTGAGACCCCTTCTCTATTTAAAAAACAAAAAACCAAAATCTGTCACATGCTGCAATGTGGATGAAGCTTGCGGACACTACGCTAAGCGAAGTCAGCCAGCCACAGAAAGATAAACACTGTCATTCCAGTTATATGAAGTATCTAAAGCAGAAGATTCAAAAGTAAACAAGTGGTTGCCAGAGACTGGAGGGAGGAAAAATGGGGAATTACTCAATGGATAGTTTTGCCAGATGAAGTTCTGGATGACTTGTACAACAGTGTTAATATACTTAATGCTACTGAGCTGTACACTTTAAAACCTAGTGGAGCAAATACATGATGCATATTCTTCCATTTTTATTTAACAAATAATTAAATACAGTATGGAAAGCACCATGCTAGGTCCTAGATGTAAGAGCAGAGATACAAAGATGATTAAGGCAGAGGAGGTCTTTGCCTTCATGGGAAGGTAGTTTAGGAGAAAATAATGGAGTTTTTGCAGAGTGACCTCAATTCTGGACCCAGCTATGTCATTACTGGGGCAGTGACCTTGGGCAAGTTACTTAATTATTCTAAACTTTAGATTTCTGTAGCTGTAAAATAGGAATAATTAGTATCTGACTCACAGATTGTCATAGGAGTTAAATGCAAATGTATTTAGAAAAATGGACACCTGTCTAGCATGCTCAGTGAAGTTCTGTTTCTTGCTGTGCTCATCAGTTCCTCTCTCACAGGGCTTACACACTTACAGAACAGGCAGGAGAAAGACATACCCACAACAAAGCCCACAAAGGCATTTGTAAAAAGTGAACAGAGATGAGGACAAGATGCTCAGGGAGGGTCAAGCATGGCCTCGGCCCCCTAGTTAGCCCTTTCCAGTCTGGAGACAGAAGCAGGCCAGGTAGAGGGGCCATTTAGAAATTTCATCCCAGTAACTTCCCAGTGGTAGTTTCCTTCTAGACACGAGAGTCAGGAACAGCTGAAGAAGTGCGTGCACCACAAGCTGAAGGTGTGAGGCCTTCTAGAGGAGCTTGTTGGAAGCTGCTATGGGTTTCCAAATGTAGGAAGATGCAAAAAAATTTCCCAGGAGCGTTGGCTAACACATGCTGGCCAAGATGACTGCGAGAGGTGGTAGAATTTCTTCCTTTGATGGCTGTCTTAAGGCAAAGCTGTGTTCTCATGTGTCTGGATGGCTTTTATGGGGTCGTCTTTGTGACTAACACATCCATCCCTGCTGAGAGCTCTTGGCAAGTTTTGTTTTTTTTTGTTTGTTTGTGTTTTTTTTTTTTTTTTTTTTTTTTTTTTAAGATGAAGTCTCACTCTGTTGCCTAGGCTGGAGTACAGTGGCACAATTTCGGCTCACTGCAATCTCTGCCTCCCAAGCTCAAGCAATTTTCCTGCCTCAGCCTCCCAAGTAGCTGGGATTACAGGTTCATGCCACTATGCCGAGCTAATTATTTTTTTTTTTGAGGCGGAGTTTCACTCTTGTTGCCCAGGCTGGAGTTCAATGGTGTGATCTCAGCTCACTGCAACCTCTGCCTCCTGGATTCAAGCAACTCTCCTGCCTTAGCCTCCCGAATAGCTGGGATTACCACCATGCCTGGCTAATTTTGTATTTTTAGTAGAGGTGGGATTTCTCCATGTTGGTTAGGCTGGTCTCAAACTCCCGACCTCAGGTAATCCTCCCACCTTGGCTTCCCAAAGTGCTGGGATTATAGGTGTGAGCCACCGCACCCAGCCTGAGTTTTCACTTTCAAAGATTACTTAGTTAATGTGTGGCTTGGTTGAGAGAACAGTGCCTTCCTTTCATGTGTCTTTTCATTCAGTCATCTATCCATTCATTTATACAACTAAGCTTTAGTGGGTGCCCAGTATGGAAAAGATGCTTGGTTACAAAGCATCTCTCCTTTCATGTCATTTTCCTAAATGGCGACCTATATTTTGGTCATCTGCCAAGTGTACGCAAAGAGAATTTTGAGGGAACACCTCTATGCCAAGCTTGTGCAATGTTTCCGCTATTTGCCTAGCTTGGGGAAGATTGCTAGATGGCATGGCCCTGCTGCGTTCAGACAGTACTCCAAGTTGGCTGTGACTGAAGGGACAGAAGCCACAACTCTCTGTAATCACGAGTAGGGGAAGAAGCTGACATGTAACCGAAAAATGTGACCCTGGACAACTGGGTCCTTAAGAGAAGAGCCGGTGTCTCCCGTCTTTCTGGTCGTGCCCTTCTCTGTGTGCTGTGCCTTCGGGAGCACTTTGGTCTCCCTTGTGCAGTCAGCTGTGGAAGTAAAATCTGGGAACTTTGCCCACTTCATAGTACCTGGTACCCTGCCAGAGTTTTTGGTATAGTGCAGTTTTATCCTGGAGCAAGTTGGGTACTAAACCAGAGAAGAGCTTCCAACTTTCTTTCCTCATTTGGCAATCTTACTGTTTTGCCTGTCCCCTCTTCTGCCCAATGAGAGAGCAGGAATCTCTATCTTAAAGGCTTCCCTGAACGGTTGCCCAACAACTGAATTGAACGACTTGGGGGGAAAACAGATGAGAGGGAGTCAACAAGGTGCAAGTTGGAACAGTGAGAGCTTCTTGATTGAATATCTGTGAATATTGTCCATATGGCTGAATTTGATAAATCCTACTGAGAATGTTGACATGAATGGGAGCTTTGCCTGAACAAAGCAGTTGGCCCAGGAAATTGTAGTCATGTGCAGCACCAACTTTAGATGTCTGGGTTTTAAAGGATATGTGCCCTTCTTTTATTTCATTGCCTTCCTAAGGTGTGCTTCTCCTAGGCTTCTAGATGCCTAGAGCCTTTGAAAATGTGTGTGTGTGTGTGTGTGTGTGTGTGTGTGTGTGTGTGTGTGTGTGAGAGAGAGAGAGAGAGAGAGAGAAAGAGAGAGAGAGAGAGAGAGAGAAGCAGAGAGAGAGAGCACATGCATGCAAGAGATACAGCAAGAAAGCTTAGGGAAAGGACAGAGGAGGGACAGAGCAGGAGACGTGGATTTTGCAATCATCCTAAAAGAGACAGAAGATATGAATCAGGTCCTCTAAACACCATTCCTTTTACTGGTTGTGTTCCTTTTGTACTTTTTTGTCTAGCTCTATTTCTCTGAAGCCAATGGCCTCTATCACGTTGTGTTTCACACCAGAGAACTGAGCACTCCCTCGTCAGGACCCTTGTGCCTGTGAGATGGCAGACAAAGAATGTCATAATTAGGGAGGCAGAGACTGAAAATCCCTTTGCTAGCACAGTGTCTGAGCATTTGCCTCACCCATTCTGGACTGACAAGAACAGGAGCAGGGTACGTATCTTACCTTTATCCAACTCTATTTATTAAGCACTCACGTGGATGCAGCCCTGTTCTGGTAGAGATTTGGAGTGAGTCTTTTGTAGGAAGATTTCTTTTAAAAGAGGCTTATAACACGTGTAAAAATGTCTTTTGATCAAAGAGTTAAGAGGAACTATAGAGAGCCAAGTACAGAGTGGGCCAAGTGAGAAGGCCCCGCTGGAGAGTCACTCGAGAGGCCAGTGGAATTGCCGCGGAGAATGTGAGTGAGCTCATCCTCTGCTGAGGAAGTTAGCCTCACGCAAAGGATACCCCAAGATGGTGTCAGCCGTGAAACAGCTGAGTGCCTCGGACTGAGGCAGCAGCTGGCGGCATGCTGGCTGTGGCTGTTTTTTTTTTTTTTTCCTTAACGTAGATGAAGAGGACCTCTCGTAGTAGATGGCACCTTGAGTTGGATTGTACCTGCCTTTTGCAGTTGCTGAGCTGAGGACTGCATCGTTCTGAGAAGCCCATCTCAGAGCCGAACTCCGTTACCGCAAACAGCAGGGCAAGCCCTGCTCCTTGGCCTGTCCGCGCCGGGAGAACTCTGTGGGGAGTTCGGCGCTGCGCTGAAATGAACTTGACTCCCTCTTCTGAGTAAATGCTCCGTTGTAATCCGCTGGGAGAAAATTATTGATTTCTTGGGATATTTAGGAAGGCTGACTGTAGGAAGGAGCTTCTTTATTAAGCTTTTCTCCATAAGTTTTATTGAATACATCAACTTCTTTCCCACGCCCCAGGGCTTTGACCAAAACACCATTGAGATACCTGGGCCCACTTCCTCTCGCAGAGGTGCGCTGCTCTTTTAAGAGAATGGCGGCTGCAGCTTACCTTCTCACCCAGAGGAAGCCAGTGCTGCAGGGCACCCCCAGCGACGCTGGAGTGGGGCTGTGATGACCTGGAAGGATCACAGGACCGGGGTCCGAGGCCTCACCTCCGCTTCTTACAGCAGGCTGGGGAGGCTGTGAAACCTTTTTAAGGCACGTAATTTCTGAGTTTGTAAAAACAGGGATTTTAATTTCTGTCTCACAGGGGTTGATTCAGGGAGACAGCGGCTGTGGAAAACCTTTATGACTGTAAAGAGCTAAAGTCACGTCCTTCGTCTCTGTCCTTGTCTAAGAATGATGTTTTAGTGCTTTTGAGCAGGACACAGAGAGGTGCTGCAGAACAGGCTGCTTCTGCCACCACCGTCTGGCTACTGTTGATAACTGGGGTCTGTGGACTTCCTGACCTGTGATGCTCACATCTTAATATGCATCAGAGTCACCTGGGAGCTAGATACACAGACCCCTAGGCCCCATCCCTCTAAACTCGCCTTGGTTGGTCTGGGATCCATGTGTAATTAGTCCTCAACTATTCTGATGGAGGTTACCCGTAAGCTACACTTAGCAGATTCAGAACGTACAGCTTGGACTAGGTGACTGTGGAGTTGGGGTAGGAGGCGCGCATGCTAGGGTGATGTCTGTGCACCCCTGAATGAGAGGCAGGGAGCCCTTCGTGTTGAGTTCACCAGCAGCTCTTCTTGGCTCTGCCACTATCATGTCCCGTTTGATAGCAGTTGCTTCCTGTGTTGTTGTTTTTCTGGTCGGGATGTTTGGCCTCTTGGAGTTGTCAGTGAGAAACAGTGTAAGAGCGCCTTCTGTTCTGCTGTGGGTAGCAGTAGCTGCCTGGCTTGACTGAAAGTCATTTTCCTTGAAGATTGTACCGAAAGACTCAGCGTGTGGATCAAGACCGTTCATTGTCCTGCTCTGCTTTCCGATGTCACCTGACCTCATAATATCTGTCAGCTTAGTTTACCCTTCATTTGTCTTGAGCACCAATGGACAGCTGTTTGTGTTTTGTGTGTTTTGTGAGGAAGAAGTCTTGGGAGACTTCATTGAAGAGAGAGAGAGAGAGAGAGAGAGAGAGAGAGAGAGAGAGAGAGAGA
>NW_022436989.1:2911025-2939246 GCF_009761245.1 Sapajus apella
AGAGAGAGAGAGAGAGAGAGAGAGAGAGAGAGAGAGAGAGAGAGAGAGTGTGTGTGTGTGTGTGTGTGTGTGTGTGTGTGTGTGGTGGGATAAGGTCATTTCTGAGGATCTGTAAGCTAAGGAAAACATGTCTGCTGGGAATTCCAAAATTCTGTCCGGAAGAAGATCTTAACGTTTATTTCTCACTGGAGCTCTTAGCAGAGCCGGCACAAGCTGATGTGACCTTGAATCCTTTAGAAAGAGCAGCTTCTCAGCAATGCCAGTCACACGGCATGGGAGATCAAGATGTTGTTTAAATAAAATCTTGCAGCAGCATCCATTTCACAGGTCCCTGGGGCTGTGTGTATTCAGTACTAGAAGGGCAAGACTTTAAAACAAGCATGTAGTGTAAATAATAGCATTCTTCTTTTGCCCCCAGTTAAATAAGACCAGGAAAGAAAGAATCTTCTTTTAAAAAGTTGGGCTATATCTGTCCTGATTCCTGCTGCTGCTTCAGGTACCTACCTTAATTTTCTTATATTCCTATGAAGGCAGTGGTTTGGGTAATTAAATGTAGCTATACACTGAAATTATTAAATTGTTTACATTCACAGCAGGAGTATACAAGAAATGCAAGTCCTTCTCCTCAGAACTGCAGTTCAAATCGTATTTAGTAGTTAATTTAATAGTGATGTTTTCCTCTCAGGCTAGACAGGAGGGGCACTAGCTTTGACTTATGGTCCCTTTTGTAGCTCCCATATTATGTGAGGATATCAATTTGCCCTCTGTGTTTCTTTATTATAAAAAGAAATTCATCATAAAAACTTCATTATAAAAGTTTGCTGTCATACTGTTTTTTAAAAATATACGAAAAAGGTGAAACAATGAAGAAATCTACAATCACCTGAAATTTAGCTGATTTCATGCCAGGGATTCATCTATTTATAGATAGGGCTCCGTGAATTAACCTAAATGAAAGAGCAATTTAGGTGCTTCGTATTCTGCTGCCATCTAAACTCCACATTTTGCCTTTCTCTTGAGGGCGGCTCCCTCACTATTCCCTTTTCTTCATGGTTTCAGAGACTTCCCCAGCCTGCCCATCTTAATTTGGAGGCCTTCTGTGGAGCTTTGTGAAATCACAGTAAACCCTTTGCAGGGGCTGCTGCCCACCTAGTCTTTAGCCTTGCTGTAAAGGTCAGGTAGATTAGTTAGACAGGGTCTTGCCCTTCTAACTCCTTGTTGGTTCTCTCTTTTTAGATAATTACCATTCATGTACCTCTCCCAGTGCCCTTAGGCGAGGGAATAGCTTCCTTTCTTGCCTGGTTTGATTCTGTAGCATAGACAACCCTCCTTGGAGGGAGCTGGATTCATTTAACTCTTCAGGCCGGCTGCTGTGCTTGCACCTGGGGGAGGGAGGTTTGCCTGTGTGTTGCATGTTGACCCTTACACATTTTATCTAAGAGAACATTTGGAAATGAAAGAAGCTGTCTAGTCCCTGTGAGATGGCTCACGCCTGTAATCCCAGCCCTTTGGGAGGCCAAGGCAGGTGGATCACGAGGTTAGGAGTTCAAGGCAAGCCTGGCCAACATGATGACACCCTGTCTCTACTAAAAGTAGAAAAATTAGCTGGGTATGGCAATGTGCACATGTAGTCCCAGCTACTCAGGAGGCTGAGACAGGAGAATCACTTGAACCTGGGAGGTGGAGGTTGCAGTGAGCTGAGATAGCTCCGCTGCACTCCAGCCTGGGAGACAGAGCAAGAGCCTGTCTCAAAAAGAAAAAAGAAGAGCAGCTGTCTCATGACCACGCCTCTGCAACTTCCTCTCCTCCTCACCCCAACTGCCTCTCCATTCTTTGCCCAAACTCTGGCTTGCCCACTGGATGAGATTCACTCACCAATAGTAGTTTGTATTTTTCCAAAGAAGAAAAAGAGGTGTTCCTTATTACATCCTGATAAACGATGAAGTCTTCCCTCTCACCCCACCCCTCTGAATGAGTGCCCCCTTTCTTTTCAGTTCCTGCTCCTGAGTTTCTCTCTCTATCTCTTTTGGAAGAGTTTCTCATTCACACCAAAGAACTGGGCAAGGGCATGTTCTCCCTTGGGCTACTCAGACCACGGGATGGTTTCCTAGACCTGCCCCCAGGAGTGTTTTCGCGGAAAATACCGCTCCCTCTCTGAGGGTTGTCTTGGGTACCAGTTGTTATGTTGGTCGCAGTGGAGGAAGCTGGGAGGACAGTGGTAGTTGGGCACTCCCTCTCATAGGGCACAGGAAAAACGTGTTCCTGACTGTGTTCACTCATTCCTTTGTGTAGTCATCAGATAGCAGTTGAGGTACCTAGTAGCAGGGGGGAGGTTTACAAACCCTGGGGCAGCTCGTGCAAGAAAGAGGGCTGGCACTTTCAGGGAACTGGACTTCCTGAGCACAAGTCTGTCCTCAGAGCGGCGGTTAAGCAGTTCATGCACTCAGAGAATCACAGAATTTTAGAATTAAAAGGAACAGTTAAAGTCCTCCAATCCATCCTTAGGATTTTCTGGATGAGAAGCAAGGTCCACTGAGGTAAAGTGAGTTGCCCACACGTGTGGCTAACTGCTGTGGCCTGCTAACCTGTATCCGAGAGATCAAGCCCATCTCAAGCCCTGAAAATAAGGATCACCTACTTCCAGAATGACATTCCATATCCCTGAAAATGGAAAATCAATTTTGAAACAACCTAAGCAGAGAAAGAGGATCATCTTCTGAGCTAGTATTTTGTATGGAGTGGGAACAGCAGGGGCTTTGGAGTGGACACAGAGCCATGTTCACATGTAAATTCTTCCATTTCCTAGGTGGGTGACCTCAGGCAGCACACTTAACCTTTCAGAGCCTCAGTTTACATCATCTGTAAAATGCAGGTAGCCTTTCAAGAGCTGATCATAAATAATGGAACAGTACCCATACAGTACCCGCACAACATATCACCTGATTTTTAACATTCAAGAACTAGTGGTTATTGGCCATTTGTGATTAGAAATGTGTTCACTGTTCACCGATCTGTGTTTGGGAAGATAGCTTTCTCCAAATATGAAGTTTTTATATGTCTGGTAGAGAGGCTGGAAATAGAACTGTGGTTGTAAAATGACAAGAACAGCCGCATTATATCATTAACGGTTCCAAAAAGTTCTCATCAGATGTTTTTCCAAATTCAGAAGATCCTAAGCCCAGTTCTTTAAAGAAATAATGTTAAAAGTATAGTGCTAAGAAACCCAAGACCTTCAACCTTTCAAATCCATCTGGTAGTAGAGATACAGAAAGCATAACAGATATTTAATGGAATCTGTCTTTTTGATGATGATTATAGCATTCTGAAGTAGGCTCTAAACACATCTGTATACCTGAACTGCTGCTTCAAAATTATTTGCTTCCAGGGGGCGTTCAGTATCTTGCTCAGCTTTCAAGTTTGACATAACTACTGTTTAAATGGATGGCAGGTGTTTGATCTATAAATAAGAGTTGGACTTCGCACTTGAGCGCCCTGTTTACCTGCGTTCATTTGCATCACACTGGGAAACTGGAAAGGCCTACGAGTATGCGTCAGTGAGATGCCAGAATGCGACAGCTGAAACACACCCCTCACACTTGCAGATTCCAGGAGGGAACAGCTCTTCTTTCAGAGGCAAGAAGCCATGCTGAATTGGAAGATGCACGCGTGAGCCTGGAGAGAGGTGAGAAAATAATATCAGAAGTGTAATGAGCACTAGAGATTTTGGCCAGCGTATCTGATAACCTCAATAGCTACTGAAGAATCTTCCCTAGTAATTTATTTTTTTCAGCTAGGCTCAGTGTGGCGACTGCATTCACTCAGTCTCCTAGGCCACGTGGCTTTGGCAGCCTCATCTCTTTGCAGCACCGTGCCCATATTTCAGTTTGCTGTTGAGAAATTCTTTGCAAAGTGCCTCTTTCTCTGCAGTTCTCAGCTCAGTTCTTTCATTCAAATTATGGAATTCTAATGCTGGTCCTGGGGCTTTCTCTTTTCCAAGCTTGTCACAGCGGAAACTGCTGCTCAGGTCCATAGCACAGGTCAGAGAGATGGTCGGTTCTTGAATCACCCCCCAGCCCCGCCCACCCCACCAGCCTTCAGCTGGCTGCCGGGGAGACAGAAGCTTTGGGTGAGTAGCAGAGTAGGTGGTGCTGGAGACCGACTTCCTGACTACTCACAGATCAGTCTTGTCAGTACCGATGCCATCTGTACAAGGATGCTTAGAGTTCTGGGAAGGGAGTAAGGAGGATGGTGGGGGGATTCTGAAACAGGTGTCCTACCTCAGGACACCAGAGTCACGGGGGTCATCCCCCGGGGAGGGATCACCCGTACACATTGCTATACGGTGAGCCTCCCTCATACTTGAGGAGCTCCAGATTGAGTAGCAAGCTCCTACTTCTGAGTTCTGTGACAACCTCCCCAACCTGTTGGGTAGAGAGGCCTCACCTAGCAAGAGAGGTGAGGTTTGCTCCAAAGAGCTGCTCTAACTCAAAGTTGTGCTGCCTTAGGTTAGACTCCCAGAGTATTGTGGAAAGAGACAAGGCCGCCTCCTTCTGCCCAGGCAGCAGGAAGAACTGTTAAACTTGGTGGAATTGGTTTCTGGAGGTGAAATGGACAGTACCCAATGAGCATTACTTACCTTGTTTGTCCCCTCTGAAACCAAAATCTTGGCTCCGGTGGTAAATTGGGTTACCCCCATCTGAGCTCCCTAGAGGGTCTCTTTATCTTGGGACTTTGTGAAGATGACTGTGAGAGAGAACTTGCCATCCGTAATAAAGACTCATCCAGCTTGTTCCAAATATTTACAAGAATAACGTGTCAAGAATAATATCGAGAAACTTCTGCCCCCAGTCTGCAGTTTCTTCTCCCCAGGGAGTTCTCCCTGAGCCATGTGGCCTTGGGAACAGCCTCTGCGCTGGTCTGGTCCGGATTGTCTTTTCACTGTCCCCTTTTTGCCCTAGTCCGGCACAGTTGTGCCCACGCTGGGCGTTTTCTGCATCTTGCCTGGTAACCACTCCAAGCTTTCAGCCCTTACTTGCTAATCTGAACAGTGGCTTCCTGATGTTGCTCTCCTCTTTCTCTCTAACCTGAATGTTTCTGTCTGTATGACTAGCTGCCACCCCAGGGACAACAGCTGGGTACTCAAGGTGGGGTACCTCTAGGTATTGGTTCACAGAGTTAGAAGAACTCTACTCCCTCCTCTGAACTCCCTGGGTTTGGTAAGAAAGCATCTGCGCTGCATCCTCCGTGGGTCTCAAGGGAGGCAGGTGCTGTGGTCCCTGAGGGAGACACAGGCAGTCGCACGGAAGCCCAGTATAGCACTGTCTGTCAGTGCAGGTTCATGCAGAAGGTGGGAGAAGGGAAACGGGTTTGCAGTTGGAGAAGAGGAAAGTGGCAGATGGTTCTGCAGGCTTTTCCTTCTCTTATTTGCCTGACAGGTGAAATTGCAACCTATTTACCAAATGATCGCTAATAACAAGGCACATACTTGCTATGCGTTTGAGAGTAGTGAGCAGCAGGAACCAGAGGCAGTACAGAGCCCTGAGTTATTTGGAGACCTCATGAAAAGCCTTTTGAGCCCAGGCTAACTTCTTAAAACCACAACTGGCTAGGTGCGGTGGCTCACACCTGTAATCCCAGCACTTTGGGAGGCCGAGGCAGGCAGATCACCTGAGGTCAGGAGTTTGAGACCAGCCTGGCCAACATGGTGAAACCCCATAATAGAAAAAATAGCCAGGCAGGGTGGCAGGCACCTGCCATCCCAGCTATTCAGGAGGCAGAGGAAGGAGAGTTGCTTGAACCTGGGAAGTAGAGGTTGCAGTGAGCTGAGGTTGTGCCATTCCATTCTATCCTGAGAAACAAAGTGAGACGCTCTGTCTCAAAAATAAAAATTAAAACAAAACAAAACAAAACATGCAATCTAATTTGTTTCCGAATGAAGTCCTGTCCTGGGATGGACAGCATCCCCAAGAAGAGGCTGAGGCACCCTGCAGCCTCAATGGAGACACACACACCTGCACAGGAGATACATCTCAAGAACCTCAGCAGGTTGAGAAGGCCCCCACGTGCTTGAGAAAGGGGAACATGGCCAGCTTCGCCCCCTCCCGGAGGCTCCCTCCTGCACCAGCTCCCTCCTGAGTCAGTTGGTTCTCTGAGAAAGTGAAAGTGAGGGCTAAACTTGTATTATTTCATTGTCAGACCTGCTGATTTCCATTTTTGTTGAAGGCTTGTGTGATTGTGTTACCCTGTGCCCTTTTTCATTCTGCAAGGATGTTTGGAGGCATGTCGAAGAATATATATATGTGGGTGCTCAGGTGTGTGTGTGTATGTTACATAGGTGGGGCATGCATGCCCATAGTGGTGCCAGGCTCTGAGACAAAGAAACGAGTATGCCATCTTTGGATTTGATACTAAAAAAGAAACACCCCAGCCGAGAGTGTTTATCTGTTTAATGTAGCAGAACTCAACTGTAGGAAACCCATTTCTGTATTAGCATATCATGGAAATGTACAGTGCAGCTGCCTGGGAACAGCCAGTTTATCATTGCTGGTGGCCGTCCTGGGTTATGATCTGGAAGGATTTGAATCACCCTTGACATTTTTTTCTGTTCTCATTTTGATTTTGGCAGTGGCAGAAAAGGAGAATACTCCCAAGAGATTCCATTATTTCCCTTCAAAATTCTCTTGGAATCATAATGACTATTAAAAATTAAAGGCACCCATATCTCATGCTATTCAGCTTAACTGGTAATTAAAATGCAATGAAATGTTTCACGGTGTAGATTGCGTCTGTTTTTTTTCTTTTTTTCCCCCAGGGAAATTACAAATTCTGGGCTCTTGAGAGTTAATGGGATTAATCTATACACATTTAATAATTCAGCTTTGATCAAGTGCAGTCACTGATGGTCTCCAAAAGGGAAGAGGGGGTTGTATTATTTTGTTATTAATGGTGAATTTTAATTTTATTTGGTTTCTTAGAAACCAGGAAATAACCACCAGTCCATGAATGAAAGGCCGTTTTTGAGTGCGGTTTTTAGTTGGCCATGATTGCTCTCACTAATGTGTGCTAGTAATTACCTCTCTGCTGCCAGGCTTGCTCCCCTCACGTAGCATTGTGCAATTTGGGGTATGGTCCCGAGTTGTCACTGGTGAGCAAGGTATCAACATGGGGCCAGAAGTGGGGAGGCTGACTTGGGTGGACCCTTTCTGGCCTTGGCCAGATGTTATTTTTTTTTCTTGCTCTCCAACTTCTTTTTTCTTTGATGGTAAAAACACATTTGCATTGCAGAGCTGTAATCATCAGCAATTTCTTGACTCTTATAAGACCTTTTGCTGATCTGAGGCTGGCGCCCCAAAGAGACCTGGTCAGCTCCTTGGTCTCTCTGTAAGGAGCATGACCCTGGTCAGTTTGGCCAGGAATGGAGGTGAGAGCTGCCCACCGTAGTCCGCCTGGAGCAGGACTTGCCCTTTTACAGCAAGCCTAGTGCTTGCACCCTGTAGCACTTGGGCGCTGCGTGGGAGGATGTGAGCAGCAGCAGTTCGACCACACCCCACTCTTGACTGGTCACAGAATTCACCTTCAGGCCCTGTCCTCAATCCTCATTCATTTCTCTCTGTTCATTTCTAACTTTTAGGAAGATAGGTCTTCCTTTTTTTTTTTTTTCCTTCCTCTTTTAACCCATTTTGAAAGCTCATCTTTAGAAATAACACATATCCCAAGTTGGCAAGGTATAAGTTTCGGGCTAAGTTACTGCAGTATAGCATAGCCAGTAAGGGTGGCCAGATCTCTCTGGGGTCAGGCGTCAGAATCAGGTAGGTTTCTGCTGCACCTCTATTGCTTTGAAATCTTTTTTTTTTTTTTTTTGAGACGGAGTTTCGCTCTTGTTACCCAGGCTGGAGTGCAATGGTGCGATCTCGGCTCACCGCAACCTCCGCCTCCTGGGTTCAGGCTGCTTTGAAATTTTTTATTGTAGACATGGAATTTAACTTCCCGGGGCCTCAGTTTTCCCATTTCTAAAATGGGTTTATTTGCAGTACCTACCTCACAGGGTTAGGTAATAATAATAAGGATTAAGTAAGACAAATCCTAGCGATATGGATGGCACAAAATAAGCATTTAACAAATAGAAGCTGTTACTGTTTTCATTATTGGTCATGAAATAGAACATCGGCATTTCTCTTTTTCCTCCTGGTATATTTTAATTCTGCATCCCCACTTTGGAGTAATTTTAGAATATTTCCTAACAGCTCCCTAGACTGCAATTCTCTTCTTTCTCTTATATATTCCTTATGAGTAGCAAAAAAAAGTTGAGCAACTGAAAGACCCTGTCATCTTTATAACTGTCTTCCCAGCAGCTAACATGTTCTTCAGCACATAGTAGGCACTCACCGTGTAATAGACGGCCATGGGGATGAAAGCAGTGTCCAGAACTGATTAGATGATTGGGTAGGAACGAAGAGAATTGTTCTACTAGTTTCCTTATCCTAAGTCATATGCTGCATATACTGAAGCGCAGTGGTAAGGAACTTGGGAATATAAATTATATTAAAGCTGCAGATTCTTCAGGTAATGTGCCCAAGCCTGGATTCTGAAGGCTTGTTTGTCAGGTAAGACAGCAGGTACCAAATATCATATTGGCTTACAGGATAATGGCACAATGCATCATCAGTCCGAGTGGGGACAGCACACAATTTTCTTTTGATTGCCTGGAGCCACAGATGGGGTGAACATTGAATATTGACTTTCAAATCGTGGCTAGTAGATGGTAAAAAGCAAAATAGTTTTTGGTTTCAACTTACCACTTGTCTAGGCCACAAATTTTGGTAGTAAATTAAAAGAAACTTTCATTTGCCTAAAACCCTAAGTTAAAAGAGCAGAATTTATGCAGGAAGACTTAAGACACAAATGAACAGATGGCTGTGACGTTATGAATTGAACATCAGCAAATGTTTAACCAGCCCAGAAAGTAGACAAAACATTGATTAGAAACATTGAGTACTGATCTAATACTCTTATGGTTAGGATAATATGACAATATTCTAATAATTTTCATCTGATAACAATGGATAATTTTAATCCAGTCTTAAGTCTTGGCTTGCACAATTGTTCACAGTATACTTGACATCCAGCTTCTTGCTTCTGATGAGGATGTAGCAAACTAGCTCCTCTCTTATATTCTCATGATTTGATTATGAAATGGCCTGATTCTTCTCTTCTCTGTATTAGTAACATACTGCTTGCATCTATACATGTGAGAAACTTTTTTTTTTCTTCTGACTTACCAGGAAATTCTTTTTTCTTTTACCCAGAATTTTACCCACAACTTATCTGTGCAGGTTTTTTTGTGTTTGTATTTTTTTAAATTGCATTTTAGGTTTTGGGGTACATGTGAAGAACATGCAACATTGTTGCATAGGTACACACATGGCAGTGTGATTTGCTGCCATCCTCCCCTTCACCTATATCTGGCATTTCTCCCCATGCTATCTCTCCCCAACTCCCCAACCCCCGCTGTCCCTCCCCTATTTCCCCCCCGACAGACCCCAGTGTGTGATGCTTCCCTTTCTGTGTCCATGTGTTCTCATTGTTCAACACCCACCTGTGAGTGAGAACATGCGGTATTTGATTTTCTGTTCTTGTGTCAGTTTGCTGACAATGATAGTTTCCAGGATCATCCATGTCCCTACAAAGGACACAAACTCATCGTTTTTGATGGCTGCATAATATTCCATGGTGTATATGTGCCACATTTTCCCCATCCAGTCTATCATCGATGGACATTTGGGTTGGTTCCAGGTCTTTGATATTGTAAACTGTGCTGCAATGAACATTCGTGTGCACGTGTCCTTATGGTAGAATGATTTATAATCCTTTGGATATATACCCAGTAATGGGATTGCTGGGTCAAATGGAATTTCTATTTCTAGGTCCTTAAGGAGTCGCCACACTGTCCTCCACAATGGTTGAACTAATTTACACTCCCACCAACAGTGTAAAAGTGTTCCTATTTCACTACATCCTCTCCAGCATCTGTTGTCTCCAGATTTTTTAATGATCGCCATTCTAACTGGCGTGAGATGGTATCTCAATGTAGTTTTGATTTGCATTTCTCTAATGACCAGTGATGATGAGCATTTTTTCATATGTTTGTTTCTCATGTATGTCTTATTTTGAAAAGTGTCCGTTCATATCCTTCACCCACTTTTGAATGGGCTTCTTTTTTTTTTTTTCTTCTAAATCTGGTGTAGTTCTTTGTAGATTCTGGACATCAGCCCTTTGTCAGATGGGTAGACGGCAAAAAATTTTTCTCATTCTGTTGGTTGCCGATTCATTCTAATGACTGTTTCTTTTGCTGTGCAGAAGCTGTGGAGTTTGATTAGGTCCCATTTGTCTATTTTGGCTTTTGTTTCCAATGCTTTTGGTGTTTTGGTCATGAAGCCCTTGCCTACGCCTGTGTCCTGAATGGTTTTGCCTAGATTTTCTTCTAGGGTTTTTATGGTGTTTGGTCTTATGTTTAAGTCTTTAATCCATCTGGAGTTCATTTTAGTGTAAGGTGTCAGGAAGGGGTCCAGTTTCTGCTTTCTGCACATGGCTAGCCAGTTTTCCCAACACCATTTATTGAACAGGGAGTCCTTTCCCCATTGCTTATTTTTGTCAGGTTTGTCAAAGACTGGATGGTTGTAGATGTGTTGTGTTGCCTCCAAGGCCTCTGTTCTGTTCCGTTGGTCTATATCTCTGTGTTGGTACCAGTACCATGCTGTTTTGATTACTGTAGCCTTGTAGTATAGTTTGAAGTCCGGTAGTGTGATGCCGCCCGCTTTGTTCTTTTTGCTTAGAATTGACTTGGCTATGCGGGCTCTCTTTTGGTTCCATATGAAGTTTCAGGTGTTTTTTTTTTCCAGTTCTGTGAAGAAGGTCATTGGTAGCTTGATGGGGATAGTGTTGAATCTGTAAATTACTTTGGGCAGTATGGCCATTTTCACAGTATTGATTCTTCCTAACCATGATCATGGAATGTTTCTCCATCTGTTTGTGTCCTCTCTTATTTTGTTGAGCAGTGGCTTGTAGTTCTCCTTGAAGAGGTCCTTTACGTTCCTTGTTAGTTGTATTCCTAGGTATTTTATTCTCCTTGAAGCAATTGTGAATGGCAGTTTGTTCTTGATTTAGCTCTCTTTAAGTCTGCTATTGGTGTATAGGAATGCTTGTGATTTTTGCACATTGATTTTGTATCCTGAGACTTTGCTGAATTGCTTATAAGTTTCAGGAAATTTTGGGCTGAGACGATGGAGTCTTCTATATACAATCATGTCGTCTACAAAGAGAGACAATTTGACTTCCTCCTTTCCTATTTGAATACCCTTTATTGCTTTTTCTTGCCTGATTGCTCTCACTAGAACTTCCAATACTATATTGAATAGGAGTGGTGAGAGAGGGCATCCTTGTCTAGTGCCACATTTCAAAGGGAATGCTTCCAGTTTTTGCCCATTCAGTATGATATTGGCTGTGGGTTTGTCGTAAATAGCTTTTATTGTTTTGAAATACGTTCCATCAATACCTAGTTTTTTGAGGGTTTTTAGCATAAAGTGCTGTTGAATTTTGTCAAAAGCCTTCTCTGCATCAATTGAGATAATCATGTTCTTTTTGTCTTTGGTTCTGTTTATGTGGTGAATTACGTTTATAGACGTGTATATTGAACCAGCCTTGCATCCCTGGGATGAAGCCTACTTGATCATGGTGGATAAGCTTTTTGATGTGCTGTTGCAATCGGTTTGCCAGTATTTTATTGAAGATTTTTGCATGTATGTTCATCATGGATATTGGCCTGAAGTTTTCTTTTCTTGCTGAGTCTCTGCCTGGTTTTGGTGTAAGGATGATGTTGGTCTCATAAAATGATTTGGGAAGGATTCCCTCTTTTTGGATTGTCTGGAATAGTTTGTGAAGGAATGGTACCAGCTCCTCTTTGTACATCTGGTAGAATTCGGCTGTTAACCCACCTGGACCTGGGCTTTTTGGTTGGTAGGCTCTTAATTGCCGTCTCAACTTCAGACCTTTTTATTGGTCTATTCAGGGTTTCGACTTCTTCCTGGTTTAGGCTTGGGAGGATGCAAGTGTCCAGGAATTTATCCATTTCTTCCTGGTTTACTAGTTTATGTGCATAGAGTTGTTTGTAATAATCTCTGATGATGGTTTGTATTTCTGTGGAATCTGTGGTGATATCCCCTTTATCGTTTTTTTATTGCCTCTATTTGATTATTCTCTCTTTTCTTTTTTATTAATCTGGCTGTGGTCTGTCTATTTTGTTGATCTTTTCAAAAAACCAGCTCTGGGATTTATTGATTTTTTTCAAAGGTTTTTTTGTGTCTTTACCTCCTTCAGTTCTGCTCTGATCTTAGTTATTTCTTGTCTTCTGCTAGGTTTTGAGCTTTTTTTTATCTTGCTCCTCTAGCTCTTTCAATTTTGACGATAGGGTGTCAATTTTAGATCTTTCCTTGCCTCTCATCTGGGCATTTATTGCTATATATTTTCCTCTAGATACTACTTTAAATGTGTCCCAGAGATTCTGGTATGTTGCATCTTCGTTCTCTTTGGTTTTGAAGAACATCTTTATTTCTGCCTTCATTTCATTATTTATCCAGTCAACATTCAAGAGCCAGTTGTTCGGCTTCCATGAAGCTGTGCGGTTCTGAGTTACTTTCTCAAGTCTGAGTTCTAACTTGATTGCACTGTGGCCTGAGAGACTGTTAGGATTTCTGTTCTCTTGCATTTGCTGAAGAGTGATTTACGTCCAATTATGTGGTCAGTTTTAGAGTGGGTATGATGTGGTCTTGAGAAGAATGTATATTCTGTGGATTTGGGGTGGAGAGTTCTGTAAATGTCTATTAGGTTTGCTTGGTCCAGGTCTGAGTTCAAGTCCTGGATATCCTTGTTAATTTTCTGTCTGGCTGATCTGTCTAATATTGACAATGGGGTGTTAAAGTCTCCCACTATTATTGTGTGGGAGTCTAAGTCTCTTTGTAAGTCATTAAGAAATTACCTTATGTATCTGGGTGCTCCTGTATTGGGTGCGTATATATTTAGGATTGTTAGCTCTTCTTGTTGCATTGATCCTTTTACCGTTATGTAGTGTCCTTCTTTGTCTCTTTTGAACTTGTTGGTTTAAAGTCTATTTTATCAGAGACGAGAATTCCAACTCCTGCTTTTTTTTTTTTTTTTTTCCTCTCCATTTTCTTGGTTCTTTTGCTCTCCATTTTCTTGGCAAATCTTCTTCCATCCCTTTATTTTGAGCCTTTGTGTATCCTTTCATGTGAGATGGGTTTCCTGGATACAGCACACCAATGGGTTTTGGCTTTTTACCCAATTTGCCAGTCTGTGTCTTTTTATTGGGGCATTTAGCCTATTTACATTTAGGGTTAATATTGTTATGTGTGAATTTGATCCTGCCATTTTGATGCTAGCTGGCTGTTTTGCCCGTTAGTTGATGCAGTTTCTTCATTGTGTTGATGCTCTTTGCCATTTGGTATGTTTTTGGAGTGGCTGGTACTGGTTGTTCCTTTCTATGTTTAGTGCTTCTTTCAGGAGCTCTCATAAAGCAGGCCTGGTGGTGATGAAATCTCTGAGAACTTGCTTGTTCGTAAAGGATTTTATTTTTCCTTCACTTATGAAGGTTAGTTTGGCTGGATATGAAATTCTGGGTTGAAAGTTCTTTTCCTTAAGGATGTTGAATATTGGCCCCCACTCTCTTCTGGCTTGTAGGGTTTCTGCTGAGAGATCTGCTGTGAGTCTGATGGGCTTCCCTTTGTGGGTAATCCGACCTTTCTCTCTGGCTGCCCTTAGTATTTTCTCCTTCATTTCAACCCTGGTGAATCTGACGATTATGTCCCTTGGGGTTGCTCTTCTTGAGGAATATCTTTGTGGTGTTCTCTGTATTTCCTGGACTTGAATATTGGCCTGCCTTGCTAGGTTGGGGAAGTTTTCCTGGAAAATATCCTGAAGAGTATTTTCCAACTTGGATTCATTCTCTTCGTCACATTCAGGTACACCTATCAAACATAGATTAGGTCTTTTCACATAGTCCCATATTTCTTGGAGGCTTTGTTCATTCCTTTTTACCCTTTTTTCTCTAATCTTGCCTTCTCATTTTATTTCATTGAGTTGATCTTCGACTTCGGATATCCTTTCTTCTGCTTGGTCAATTCGGCTGTTGAAACTTGTGTATGCTTCGCGAAGTTCTTGTGTTGTGTTTTTCAGCTGCATCAGTTCACTTATGTTCCTCTCTAAATTGTTTATTCTCATTAGCATTTCCTCAAATCGTTTTTCAATGTTCTTAGTTTCTTTGCATTGGGGTTAGAACATGTTCTTTTAGCTCACAGAAGTTTCTTATTACCCACCTTCTGAAGCCTGATTCTGTCAATTCATCATACTCATTCTCCATCCAGCCTTGTTCCCTTGCTGGTGAGGAGTTGTGATCCCTTGTAGGAGGAGAAGTGTTCTGGTTTCGGGTGTTTTCATCCTTTTTGCATTGGTTTCTTCCCATCTTTGTGGATTTATCCACCTGTCATCTTTGTAGTTGTTGACTTTCAGATTGGGTCTCTGAGTGGATGTCCAGTTTGTTGATGATGAAGTTATTTCTTTCTGTTTCTTAGTTTTCCTTCTAACAGTCAGGCCCCTCTGCTGTAGGACTGCTGAGGTCCACTCCAGGCCCTGCTTGCCTGGGGATCACCTGCAGTGGCCTCCGCGCTTTCGCTGGGAGCTGCAATCCTGAGCTGCTCCTAATCGGCCATGTTGGATCTGTCCCCCTGTGCAGGGTTTTAACTACTGGGGCCTTGACTCCATGTATTTGTGAATCAGACTAGAAGCAAAAGTTTTTTTGAATTTTTGATATGAAATGTGTCTTGCTTGTTGTGATTCAGTCCAACATTTTGGGATGATTTGGTCTAGTATCATAAGCTTGCGTGTATGTTGTGGGTGTCTTTGTTTGTGCTGCCACAACAAAATATCACAGACTGGGTAATTTAGAAACAACAGAAATGTATTCATCACAGTTGTAGAGGCTGAGATGTCCAAGGCCAGGGCACTGGCAGACTCAGTGCCCAGTGAGGGCTGCTGTTTCCACTAAAAGACAGTTCCTTGCTGCTGTGTTCTCCAGAGGGGATGAACTCTGTCCTCATCTGGCAGAAAGCAGATGGGCAAAGGGGGCCTAAATTAGCTCCTTCTAGCTCTTTTATAAGGTACTAATTCGTTTATAAGAGCAGAACCTGCATGACTTAATCAGTTCCCAGAAGGCCCCACCTCTTACTACCACCACAGTGGAGATTAAGTTTTAACACATGAATTTGGGGGGACATTCAGACCATAGCAATGGGTGCTTTTGTGTGCGTATGCATGAGCATGTGCTTTAATAAGAATGATACTGATTTATGTAACGGGGAAGTCCAGGGATATCTGGCCTCAAGCATGGATGGATCCAAGGCTCAAAGGACCCGCTGGGACATTGTTTCTCTCCATCTCTCTGTTCCCTCTTCTATGGGCTTCAGAATCAGGCACACCAAATTTTAGAAATTTTCTTAAGCTGATAGGTTGTGTGTTTGTCTTTTTCCTTCCAGCCTTTAATAACTATAGAAATAATGATTTTCTTTTCCTTAAGAATTGCCACCTAATTCTAGTACTTCCAGAAGGCACTTCCTTAATGTCCTTTTGTTATATCAGAACTTTTTAGTCTCCACGTGGCCAGGCCTTGCATTTGGGTTGTTTGTGGTCTTTTGGCTGTCGGCTGTTGCACTCAGAGGAAGACCTGTGGAGTGTCGCCTTCCTAGCCACCAGGGGGCTTTGTGTGTATTTAACCATGTGAAACTGTTGATAGTCAACCATTTTGACCTGTGAAATCGGCCGGTTGATACGGTTCAAGGTAAAACACCAGATTTGTAGTGGTAATTGTTTCTCAGCAACAGCAGTTATGTCTAGAAAGCTTTGCATAAATTACTGTTTTTATTTTGTTGATTTGCTCCTAGCACCTCCCCTGTGCCCCAGTGAGATGAATAAACAGCTGGAGGCAAATGACAGAGTGCTTGCGCTTATGGCAAGCCATTCCTAGCTGGATCCCAGGTGCAAGATGACCATCCTCCCTGTCACAGTCAGAGGTTTCAGCACGCCAGCCCGGAATTTCACCATTAAATTAGGTCCTGTGCCACCATGCCCAGCTAATTTTTTGCCTGTAATCCCAGCTACTGAGGAGGCTGAGGCAGGAGAATTGCCTGAACCCAGGAGGTGGAGGTTGCGGTGAGCCGAGATCGCACCATTGCACTCCAGCCTGGGTAACAAGAGCGAAAGTCCGTCTCAAAAAAAAAAAAAAAAAAAAAATTAGGTCCTGTGAATCAGATAACGAAGAAAGAGCAGAAATATTTTTAGAAACTGTAGAGCTTCTCTGCCAGCCCTGTGAGTCTTGAACATTGATGCTTTTTAACTCATTTCTGGCAGTTTTTGGAGGCAGGTGGGGTCCAGAGACTCATAAAGGCCAGTGCTACCTGCATGCCAAGGCAGTTGACAGATTATAGAATTTCAGAGCTGGAGAAGACTTTAAGATGATCTCATGGTAGCCCATCAGTTTACAGACGAGAATATCAAGTCTCAATAAGTTAAGAGATTCGGCCCATTTAAGAGCTTAAGATAAGGCCCAAGGTTCCCATCCGGTTCTGCCTTCCTTTGATTCTGTTATCTTGAAGAGCAATGCTGGCCCTCCAGCAGATTCATTACTCACTCTCTTCATAGCTTGGCTTTTGCTGTTTTAAAAGAAATCACAGAATTTTAGGTGACCAACAGGCACCATGAGGGAACACTGGAAACTGGAACACTTCATTAGCCAGAAAGCTTTCGAGCCCAGAGCCAGGCCCTGGGCCATAGCCTGAAGCCACTACCCAGGGGCAGCTGAAGAGCATCTTGATTCCATTTCTAGTACTGAGATACTCCTACTTTTGGGAGGTATGCAATGTAAAATGTATATTTAAAAAAAAAAATCAATCATTTTTCAAGAGATTAAGTGAATAAAATAAAATTAGTTGTGACCTTAAAATCAAGTAGCTATTTTCATAATTTGTAGTAAAGAAAGAAGAGAGTTGCCTTATGACTTGGGGAGAAGGGGAGGTCAGTGTTTGGCTCCCTGGCCCTACGGCTGGTGCTAGTTGAGGTGAGGATTTCAATGGCTTCATAGCGGTTGTCTTCTGCTGAGCTTGTGGCCACTGAAAACTTCTAGAACTCCACGCCAGGAATACTACCAAGTAAAATCTCCCCTTTCTGTGAGTATTCAGTAATTTTTTTTGCTTATATGCAGGTTAACTCTGAGAGCAACTCAAATTATTTTGAATAAGTGATTATAAAATAGAACACAGTGGAATATATTGATAACAATGTTTATACATTCCTAGAGTCAGTTCACCAGGAATCTCTGTACTAAAGTTGTAAAACACACAACCTTCCTTTAATCAACAGGACTGATGAATTATATATAACAAAGTCTTAAGATTCTGCAAATGGTATTATTGTATTTTGGAAGAACATGATTTGGTGACGTTATTCAAAGTTTTTTTGGTGTTTTTAAAACACTTATTCATTTTATTCATGTGTCATTGTTTCTGTAGATCCTTCCATAGAGTTTTGGTTTTCTTTAAAAGCTATATGCCGGATTTCCCTTTTTTCTTGATACAATTATTAGCTTTACCCATTTTTCCGGCTTGAGCTTGTGTGTGTGCGTGTGTGTGTGTGAATCCTGATTCTGCGATTGTTTGTGTAAAACAAGATAACTAACTTTACTCGTTCACCTTATATACCTTTGGCTCATTGATTCTTCACAATAACCCTATGAAATAGAAACCATGATTGCACTTTATAGATGAGGAAATGGAGAGTCCGCTGGATGAAGTTGCATGGCCAGGATTAGAAGAGCTCTTATCCCTTCCTCTGTGCTTCGTGGCAGCTGCAGGTTTGATAAACATGTCTTAAATATCTTCATCTAAATCATGGACTTGGACTTGAATGCATGAAGTCTGAGATATTTATGACAAGAAGTAAATTTAGTTACCCTGGCTAAAAATGTTGAATAAATCTAGGCCAAGGATGGCCTGATTCCATGCCCTCCAGGCCAGAGGGATGTGCTAATCTGCATCTGTGGGAACAGTTTTTATCCACTTAGTAATCCACCTTGTCAAACCTGATACTCTGTTTATTGACATTATTATTGTTTTTGAAAATACTTTTACATATAAAAGCATCAAACACATTTTTAAAAGTTGAGCTATTTTAAACATTAGTAGTTGCTTCTAGTGTAATACTTAGCACACTAGACAAAAATAAACTTCTTTAGGATCGAATTCTCTTAAGTGGGGCTGTTTATTTGGCTTGTCCACCAGAAACTTGACTTTAAAAGTCAAATAAGACCCAGTCATTTCTGGCACCCCTGAATAATAATATCTAGAGGACTTTTTCAACACAGGATTTTATGTCATGAACAAAGAATTTGTACAGAATTACTACAGCCCACATTCTGTAATGAAACTACATAAAATTTATTCTACACAATTCTGTCCAGCCAGCCACAAGTATGCCCTGCTATTAGTTTCTGTTCCTTTCCCATTGGGAAGGTGGTGTTACTCTTTAGCCACATTGGCCAAGAAAAGAGTCACTGTCAGTCAGGCCGAATCCTTCCCCGAGTTCCTGGGGCCCTGTGACAGACGTCCCTCATCTCTCATAGATGGTGTTGGAATGGATGTCCACTACTGGCTTTAGAAAAGAAAAAATCTTAGTCTTTCCTACGCATTTGTACAAAGCAGTCTTTAAGAACAAAGTTTTCATCAGTTGTTATCCACAGATGTCATTTTTTTGCAGGGGGAAGAATGAGTGGGAGGAGGAAGAAAATAGGGTGCGAAGGCAGGAAGGGTGATCCGAAGTAAGTGTATGTATGTGTGCACGTGTGTGTGTGTGTGCCTGTGTGTGTCTGTGCATGTGTGTGTGCGTGTGTGTGTGTGCGTGCCTGTGTGTGTGCCTGCATGTGTGTGTGTCTGCATGTGTGTGCATGTGTGTGTGTGTGTGAGCGTGTGTGTGCCTGTGTGTGTGTCTGTGCGTGTGGACACACTAAGGCCTGGTCTGAGGGGCTTGAGCAAAGCAGGGTGGAGGGGCTGACTGTGTTCCAGGGGGAAGAATGAGTGGGAGGAGGAAGAAAATAGGATGTGAAGGCAGGAAGGGTGATCTGAAGTGTGTGTGTGTATGTGCACTTGTGTGTGTGTGTGTGTGTCTGTGCATGTGTGCACGCATGTGTGTGTGCCTGTGTGTGTCTGCATGTGTGTGTCTGCATGTGTGTCTGTACATGTGTGTGTGTTTGTGTGTGTGTGTGTGTGTGTTTTGAAAGGTCAAGATTCTTCACTCAGAAGGCTTCTCAGTCTGCCCTTCCCCATGTGCTGAGGCTGCCGGCTCCCACTGGAAAGGGCTTCCTCTGTTGAGGGTACAGGGGGCCTCAGGGACCGCAGACAAGCTCAACACGGGCCCTACTGGGGGATGTCACAGGCCAGGCTGAGTGCTTGGGTGGGAGGAGTGAGCTCGCCTGCAGCAGCTTAGTGCAGAATCCTCTGTGGTTTCCTGGAATCTGAAATAGCCAGTAATAGCCAAGAGTTGTATATTTTTTTAAGCAGTGGAATGTGTCTGCTTTCTAGACTGTGATTCATTTACATTGGGACACATTGGACATTTATGCCGAATGAACAAATGAACAAGGCTTTATGTGGTTTCTGTATCTGAACTCAAAATTCTCACACACTGAGCATTCTTAAATATTGTGAAAAGCTTTATAGCTTTTGAAAATAAAATTCCCTGGAACACATAGGAAACAGACCACGGGCATGAGCCTTGCCGGTGTCTTGATCCAGCTTTTGTTTTGGAACACAGAAGCAGTTGAGAGGACGTGTCTCAGCGTAGCTCTGAAGACCTGCTGGTAGCCGGCATTTGCAGTGGACCTGAAATCTCTACTGCTGGCTGTTTCCTATGCTGACCTGAAGTACAGCCCCGTTGAGAGCAAACATTTGCCAAATCCCCTCACATTCTGTATCTCACAATTTGGTATTTGAATAGAATGATTTTGAATTTATGGCAATGTAGAGAGGACTTGAGCTGATGTTCACATGTCCAGTGCCTGTGGGTGGAAAAAATTGTTTCCTATGAAAATGATAAATATGTAGGAAATGATAGGGGAAATCCTAGCCCATTCATGCTGTGTTTACTGCATGCTATCCCCGCAAAGAAGGTAGTTAATCATAGATAATTCTTTGCAGTTCATTAAGGTAAGTCCTGGCAGGGTCTCTGTATGCTGTTACTCAGCAGTGTCCTGTATGCTGTTACTCTGTGCTATTGTACAGGTTTACAAGACTCAGTCTCCATTTTATTTTTAAAAGTCTAAAATTTCAAATCTCCATTAATTTGGATGTTTCATCATCCCAATTCATCCCAATAAGGTTTTATTATATTTTATTTTTGATAAAATATTGAAACAACAGAATAATTGATTATGGACATAATACCTTAAGTTCTAGGTAATTTCATCATCTGAGTCCTGAAGAGAGAATCAGACTTCCCAATCCAAGAAGCCTACTGTCTTTCACATTGGGTCATATCTGTACATATGTATTCTTGACCTTTATATTTGTAGACAGCACCACAGTCAATGTCAGTGGTATAGGCACACTTAACCAAAAACAAGTGGGACTGTGGTTTCGGCGACCTTGTGACTGTTTGCAAGTTTGCTCTGAAGAAAATTAACTGGGTCCAATAATAAACAATTGCGAGATAGGGCTTCGAAGACAGAGCGGTCAAAAAAGTGCCTTCTGAGACTATATTTAAGCTGAAATTAAAAGGCTGATAATAGTATTTAGGGCGAGGAGGGGACAAAAGGGTTCAGTGCTTGGCTCTTTCTCCTCAGGCATGTGTCTCGTCCTGAGATGGGAGTAATCTTGATTGACCAGGGAACCGAAGAGCTAGCAGAGGAAGTGCCTGGAGCACCTGGGCCAAAGGCATGAGATGAGGTTACAGAGGAAGTCAGGGAACTTCTTGATGAGCTGGCATGGTTAGATCATGCTTTAAGCCACAAGAGACAAAATATAACAACGGGAAACTGAAAAGATATAGCCAGGCTCAAAGCAAGAGAAACAGCTCTGTGAATCTGAAAAAGAAGAGAAATGCAAAGCAGAGATGGAGCTGAAGCCACGGGCTAGCTGGCTCTTGGATAAAGCAGGCAAAATGGCTGGGAATTTGGCTCCTGCAATGAAACAGGGATGAGTTATGTACTCTGGGAAAAGGGAAGTGGAGTCAAGCTGACTACTTAAAACCAGGGCTGTTTATAAATGAGAGAGGACATCCTCACCGTGACAGGTGGATGATAAAAGTGACTGCTGACCTGTGCCTGGAATGATGGTTTACATGAAGCTTAGGAGTCTATGGAGGTGTAAGATCCCAGACACAGGATCCTGACCAGGCCTGCGCCAAGTCCCCTCTGGCTCGATGACTGGATTGGCAGTATCCCTATCACTGGGGATAGGACCCTTGAGCTGGCATGTAAGGTTCTGTTCAAGATGACGCCTAGGCTCTTGTGGGGTAGGATGCACACGGAGACGGGGGCAGAGACAGGTGGGAGAGAGCCTCCCGCTCAAATGAACATGCACACCTGAGTTTCAAAGCACGTAAATATAGCATCAAAAAGAGAACCAGTGAAATTCACAATCAAGATAAAGTCATTCCATATGGAAACAAAACTGGAGAATAAAGGTTTTCAATATATTTCAAACCCTTAAAGAGAAAAATTGTATAATATCCACTGGGGTTGGGGGGCAAACAGAAGTGAAACAAGTACAGGAGAATTGGAACAGAACCAATTGGAAATCTTAGAAATGAAAACTGTAGTCATTGAAATGAAAAGAAACCCACAAAGATACATTGAATTAAGAGATGGAACTGAGGAACTTACCCAGAGTGCAGTTCAGAGGAAAAAGACATTTTTTTAAATTATGCAAAAGCAGCTGAGGCAGGAAGGATATTTTGAGACTCTCCAATAAGCTTCTAATAAGAAGTTCTTTAAGTAACAATAGAACAGGCCAGGCGCGGTGGCTCACACCTGTAATCCCAGCACCTTGGGGGAGGCCAAGGCGGGCAGATCACGAGGCCAAGAGATTGAGACCATCCAGGCCAACATGCTGAAACCCTATCTCTACTAAAAATGTAAAAATTAGCCAGGTGTAGTGGTGCACACCTGTAGTCCCAGCTACTTGGGAGACTGAGGCAGGAGAATCACGTGAACTCGGGAGCTGGAGGGAGCCAGCATTGCGCCACTGCACTCCAGCCTGGTGACAGAGCGAGACTCTATCTCAAAAAAAAAAAAAATAATAGAACAAATGACTGGCCAATTTATAATTTGAAATTTAACAGAGTTTTTAAAAGGCATGAACTCTCAAATTTGAAGCATACTCCCAAGTACTGAGTAGTATCAACACAAATCTAAATATGCATATACTAGTGAATCTTCAGAACATCAGTGACAGAGAATCTTAAAACCTGAGTTGAATTTGATTGAAAGCACATCTCTAATCACTAGCCAGTGATGTCAGGTCATGTGGAATGTGTTTAACGGGCTGAAGAAAATAATTGTCAAGCAAGAATTCTATCTGTAAACTGTCTTTCAAAAGTGAAAGTGAAATAGATATTTTAAGAGGTACAAAGAATCTTGTTAAAATAATTTCTTAAAAAGAATGTGTATTACAACAAGAAAAGTAAACCCAGAGAGAAGTTGTAGAATGCATAGAACAATGTTGAGTATAGAAATTGCTGAAGTGTCAGAAAATGTAATTTACTAATGAATGTGAAAGTAACTACGTTCCCTGTGTTGAGACCAAAAGATGAAACTAAAATACTAGGTAAAAATGATAAGGAGAGTATAAATCCGCATATATCACCATACATGTAAACCATTGAGATTAAATTTAAATCTTAAGAGACAGGGTTTTGTTTGTTTTTGTCTTGTTTCTTTAAAGCCCAGTTGCATGCTGCTTGAGAAAACTGCACCAAGGGGTTTAAAATAATGAGATGGAAATAGACATATCAAGACAACATTAATAAGAGGAAAGCTGGGTTAACTATCATTATCAATGTAGACTTTAGGGCAAATAAAGCATTAGTGGAGATAAAATTCTGTATAATCATAAGAGAGGAAGGCATGACCCAGGCCATGTGGGGCTTGTGGGCCTCATGGGCCATGGTTAGGGGTTTGCATATTAGCCTCAGCTACATGGGCAGTCCCTGCAGAAAATGGCTATGTGGATGGGAGGACAGGGTTTGAGAGGTGTGGCGGGCACCAGGCGGTGCAGGGGTGAGAGGCGTGGCGGGCACCAGGCGGTGCAGGGGTGAGAGGCGTGGCGGGCACCAGGCGGTGCAGGGGTGAGAGGTGTGGCGGGCACCAGGCGGTGCAGGGGTGAGAGGTGTGGAGGGCACCAGGCGGTGCAGGGGTGAGAGGTGTGGAGGGCACCAGGCGGTGCAGGGGTGAGAGGTGTGGAGGGCGTTGGGCAGAGCAGGGAGGGCAGGGATTGAGATATTTGTCTCATAGATACCAAGAGGGGTCTGTTTGGACGAAAAAGTGATGGTAAACTAGAGTGTGTGCTGCTGATGGGTAAAAGGAGACATGGACCTCTGGGTGACATTCATGGCAGCACTCTGACAGGGTGGGGATTTGAGGGCGGAAGCAAGCCCAAGCTTTGGCAGTAGCGAGAAAGTGGCTACAATGGTTTTCATTCCTGCCCCGCCATGATCTGGAGAGCACAGTGACATTAGTGTTGCCCTGTGTCTGCCACTGGGGAGAACATGCAAGTGAGACTTTAAATGGAAGAAGAGCCTTTGGGGGCCAGCTACTAACTAGAAGCGCAGGAAGGGGCAGGAGGCAGCTCCTCTGGAGCTCAAGGCTTTGTCAGAGATGACGACTTTCAGCACAGTGCTTTATAACTAAGGAGAGCGTATTTCGTCATCATTATGGTACTGGTTGGCAGCAGCTGCTGAGATGACTGAGCTAAGCCCACATGAAATCTCAAGAAGCCTTCATTGTCTTTGAACTCTGACCTCTTCCCTCCCGCCCTCTCCCTACCCCACCAACCCTGCAGGTCATGCCGGCGCCCTTAACTGTTATGAGAGTTACTGTGTGTAAAGAAGCTGTATGTCAGCCATAGACAATCTTACCTGTTCATTGTACAAATATTAATGAAGTCCTGGCTTACAGAGATTTTGATAGATGATGTTCCCCATTATCCTGGCACTCCCAAAGTGGATAAAAAAATGGAATGTCAAAATTCCATACTCACTGAGAAGTTGAGGGATACAAATATATATATATACATATATTTTTTTTTCTGGCTTGTTCTTAAAGTGATCAGGATCTTGCCCATAGTCTGTCATCATTAACAAGTCTGTTTTTGGAGTCTACTGCAGCATGAAGAATTAGGCATGGTAATTTACAAAATCTGATTAAAAAGAGCATCCCTGTCTGCTAGCAGTTTAGAGCATCTTAAAAAGATCACAAATTAGATACATTACCAGTTTTGCAGTGTACTAGTTATGTGGCTTAGACCAATTACTGTATTAAGTTCTGAGAGTTGCAATTTTGTCATCTGTAAAATGGGAATAATAATGTTTACATTACTGTGAGGATTAACTGAGGTAACACTCATCTAGCGCAGTACCCAGCACCTAGAAGAGTGCTTGGCTGATTGTGGGTTCTCGATAAATATTCCTTGAAGAAAGTGAATGGGTGAATGAATGAATGAATGAATGAGTTGGCTCAGTTGTAAACTTCCTAGGTACACAGTCAGCATTCTTTCATATGTATTTGAGAGTAAGCCCAGAAAGAGGACATAAATTCCATCCAACAGCCTTTTGAGAATACATATACCACTTACACACACACACACTTTTAAAATTACAGTGGTCAAAACAGTCTAATCAGATGGTCTGTCATTGGGCCTGACAGTGAGAACTACCAGAAAGCATGAGAGGAGAGCTGGAAAGGGGGAAGGGAGCGGCTCAGAGAAAAGAAGGACAGCAGCAATTCTAGAGAGCGAAGTAAGAGAGAAGACAGGGGGAGGAGGTCTTCAGTGGCTTCCAAACATATGTGACCTCTGGGTATCAGAAGCAGTCTGGCTGAAGGCTAAAAAGACCAGAATTTTTGTTTAACCGAATTTCTGCAGAACAAATACCCACTGATGTGCATGTGAGCAGGCACAGGTTCCCTCTCTGCCCCCCTTTCTCTCTCTTTCTCTCCCCCATTTCTTTCCTAAGAGATAAACTTGTCACCTACAGAAAATGATAATATGTCTGGCAGACCCCTGCTCCACAGCTCTATTCAAGAAAAGCACAGACAGTGAGCACGTAAACCTTGACTACTAGCAGAGGCACAGTGTCACCATGCCCTGAGTTTGGGACTCCTGCCGTTTCCATATGCTGCTTTGCAGTTTATCCTCGTGGCAAACTGATCCATTGCATTAATGAGTGTCGCAAGTAGTAATTGAGTGCCCAAGAGGAATTTGGAAAGAGTCTCAATACTTGCCAGATCCCTTTTCCCAGGTAAAACAACAGGCTTTTTCCCAGCTGATTCTGTTCCCCACAAAATGCCCAGAGTCGTTTAGTAAAGGTATCCCATGTGGATGAGGAAGACAGTGGCTGCGTGAGGAAATCACTGAGCCCTTGGGTACCAGGGAGGAACTGCTCGTCTGGCAGGGACGTAGCTTTTTCATGGCGCAGCTTGTTGATGACACGCAGCCTGGGTGATTGGCTTCACCACAGCCTCCTCCTTTCTCTCCCATTCTTGTGCTTCGTTTCTCATGACAGGAACCAAATTCACGTCCACAATCACAAAAAAGGATCATTTGTATCACCTACCTTTATTTTCCCTGGGCTTTTGAGGTAGATGTAATATTTTGCAACTGAAAAGTACAGTTTGCTCGGGAATGCAGAGTGAATTAAGCAGAATAAACAATTTTATGAATGAGCCTGATGATTAGATGGAACAGTCATCCATGGTCTTGGATTTAAATTTGGCTCTACAGCTAGGTCTCAAATTTTAACTGATCCATAAAGATGTTTAGTCACCTTTCCCAAAGTTAGCAGTGTTCATGCAAATGATTCAGTTGGCCAGAGAATCACAGAG
This sequence comes from Sapajus apella, assembly GCF_009761245.1. Classification (NCBI taxonomy): domain Eukaryota; kingdom Metazoa; phylum Chordata; class Mammalia; order Primates; family Cebidae; genus Sapajus; species Sapajus apella. The sequence continues at coordinate 2,937,232 of NW_022436989.1, forward strand.
TACACTCATCTCCCATTGTGGCTTATCTGTGGCAAAAATTCCTGCTTCAAAATGAGGCTCTTGCTCTGACAAAAAGAGACTTTCTCTAATTGTGTGCTTGTGGTTCTCAGTCCTTTCTAAAAGCATCCACATTTATTAGGTGCTGACTGTGTGCCTGGTTTGGAGCAAAGTGTGTAAAGTACAATTGCCCTCCAGATGCAGATGCTGCCCTGAAGAGCTTGGCTGGCCCTGACTCTGGGGACTCCTCCCTCACTTGGACCTAGTGCCCCAGTGGGTAGACAAGAGTGGGGTCTGCTCGTGTTGCCCCATTCATCACCGTGGTTGATTCAGCTGATCCAGCAAATAGGGTAGATTGATTCATTCCTTCATTCATTCATTCCTCACTACAACTCTTGTTCTATACTTGGGACACTCTTGACTTTGTATCAGTTTGTTGAATTCTCAGTTTAGTTTTTTTGTGCCTCTAGAATTTTTACACCTACCGCTCCTCCTTCCCAGAATGTTCTTCTTCTTTAGTCTAATTGTGACTCATCTACCAGCCCCTAACCAAAATGTCTCTTCTTCTAAGTTTTTCCTGACTCTCTAGTTTAGAGTATCTCTGACTGCTGTAGGCCCAGTACTCACCAGACTTGTTACTACTTTTCAGCATCTAGCCTTTCCACAGTGATGTAAGATCCATGAGGACAGGAACCATTCTCTGCCTTATTTCCCAATTTATCTCTGTAGTGCCTGGTACATAATGGGTATTCAGTAAGTGTGGAATCCGTAATGTGAATGCATGCGTGAGTGAGTGAGTGAATGAATGAATGAACGAACGAACGAACAAACAAACAAATGAATAAACTGGTCAGTGAATACTAGTGTTGCTTTCCCAAAGGTGTATGCGACATCAGAGATGGGATTTTTTTTTAATCAATAGTATGTAAGGAGCTATAATCGCCAGCTAGAAAGTGCAAACCCTGAGCAGGGAAATCCATTAACCCATAGACCATCTTTTGTGCCAACAATGTTTGGATACCAGTGAAAAGAAGTCAGCTATTCATGTTGAATGGAGTTGGAAAATGGTGGAAACAGGTAAAATATACAGCTTATAAAATTATCTTTACTTTGGACTTGATTTGTCTGACACCAACATTTAGTTTCAAGGAAATTTCCAGAATACAGATCACACAATTGTAATAAACATAAATAAAAACCACATTCTCAGGCCAGCATGAAGAATTTGGGGTCGCCCCCTGTTTGTATTACCCCAGTCCCTCATTGCGTTCTGTAGTCAACTATTGACTGTGGCTTTCTTCTTGGTCTATATTTTATTTTTTTACTGGAATCTTTCCTTATACCTTGCAGTATTTCAGCCGATTAAAACTCCTGAGACTGTGTAAAAATGTTCTGGGTTTTAGTGCCATTCCTGCCTCTGCCACTTGGGCTAGAAGGGCCCCTGTTGCTCTGTGCAGCAACTTTCCACTTAGACGTGAGCAGTGATGGAGACCTTTGCCTCATTAGGGAGCTGCCTATAAACGTATCTCTGAAAGGACTTACACTGTCATGGAATTCAGGTCCCTGAGATGGTACATTATCATGGTCTGAACCTAGTGACGTGCACACCTTATCGAACCTGTGCTTCATTAAGGGGAGCCGTCTGCAAGCATTCTGGACTCCAGTAGCTCCTGGCGCTGTATTTCAAGAGGAGTTCCTGACTTCACCTTTAAAGGATGCTCCATGAAAGAGAACCTTTAGGAATGCTTCCCTGAGAGCCACCTTCTCAGTCCTCTAGTCCAGACCTCCTCCTGTAAGGAAGAAAGAATTGGCCCAGTTTCTGACCTCTGTGGTAGGAATAAAAGATACACCATTTGGCACATAATTAGAGTCACACTCAGCAAGTGGACTGTCCCCTAATTCACTTTGGGGTCTTATCCTGGACTCTAGCATGACCTGTAGTTGTTTTCCACCAGAGATGGGAACGATGGCTGTGGGAGTGGGGACGATGGGTGTGGGAGTGGGGACAACGGGTGTGG
>NW_022436989.1:2939256-2970256 GCF_009761245.1 Sapajus apella
GGGTGTGGGAGTGGGGACGATGGGTGTGGGAGTGGGGACGATGGGTGTGGGAGTGGGGACGATGGGTGCGGGGGAGTTATAGTGAAAGGAGCATGAACCCGGAGGCAGATGTCGGGAATCCAGCCGCGAGGCTAGCAAACACTTACTAAGCACATTGTGTGTACCAAGCTTGCTGCATGGCGTGAATGGATGGACCTGGGGCAACTTTTCTAGGCTATTTCATCATCTTTAAGTTGACAGGGCTGAAGTAAGTGATCTCTGCTTCCTTCTGGCTCTAAATGGTCTGTGATTCATTTCAATAATTGAAAGTAAAACATCCCCTACTCCTTTAACCTAGTAGGCATGAGCCAAGAATAACATCTGTCCTCCCCAGTCATGTGAATGCTTAGTGGAGGTAGAAGAATGCAGACTACAAAGCTTGTGGTATATTCCAGCAGCTCAGAAAGGAGAAGAAATGCCCAGTAGGTGCCCTAGACACAATTCTCCTTGCCCCGTTTTCTGTGGTAGTCGGGTCAGGTGGTTGCAAGCGTGTCCGTGTGTCTTGCATTTGCTTCATAGGACCAGGTGATATAAAGGGCACTTCAGCAGCAAGTTGAGCATGTGAGCAGCGTGTTGCCCAGTTCCAAGGCCGGCTCCCTGCACTGTGCTTGAAGCTCTGCTACACACGCGGACCTCAGTCTCCACAGTCTGCTTTTAAAAAATCTGGGAGTCGCTTGTGCCCCAAAATCCTTTTCTTTCCCATGGATGAAAATGCATCACATAGTTGTGTTGTTTTAAATTTTACCCATTACAAATTATTTTGAGTAGATAAGAATTTCTCCCTCAAAAACTAAACTCATCTGTAAAATTACTAATCATTAATAACTAATTTCATCTAGTAAGATTGCTTTTTTTTTTTTTTTAACACCCCGATGAGATCAGACTTTTCTAAAGGTGGCTTGGAAGTTTTGACTGGGTAGAGGGAACTTCTGGGGAAAGCTGTTCTGGAGAAGGCAGCATTCGTGAGGCCCCACTGAGAAGGCCCTTGGTGAGCCCTTCCGCCTGAGTGAAAGAGAAGTGTCGGGAAATAAGAGGGATGGAAGGAGTCGGGACAGACGATGCTTGCTTCACAGTGTCAATGTGAACTGGTCCAGCACTAGGTTTCAAGAATTGATTAAAGAAGAGATTGCCCCTGCGGGAACCTATGAGCCCAAAGTAATGGGAGCTGCATGTAGAGTTGCCTCTTAGACCTTCAGGAGAGGGAGACAGTTCTTTTCCCCAGCAGCATAAATGAGCCCATTTTAGCAAAAATAGCTGTAATTTGCACAAGCGTTAAAAATCTGCTTCCAACTGTAAAAATACTGAGATATCCAGGGCATAGAAAAGCTGTGGTTCTGCCCTGTGACATGATGTGTGATCTTGAAAAGTAATGAAAGTAGAAGAAGGCATTGCAGAGATACTGCTCTAATGAACACAATTCTGTTTGCCTGCATTTTTTCCTGCTAGCAAATTGTATTACTCCATCAACTCGGAAGAACATCAGTAATGCCTTCAGAGAATAGCTTGTGAGAGCTGAGTTACTCTATGACAGGATTTCTGAAGACAGTGTAGTTTCACATTTCTCAATTTTCTTTGATTTTGTGCAGAGAAAGTGGAAGACTGTAATAAATGATTTCCACAAAATGGTATCATAAATGGGATCTCAGCGGGCAGCAGCAGCATTCTGCTGTGTTTTTGGATGCTCATTCCAGGTTTTCTGTGGGAAACGCCCATGCTGGCAGAGTCATGCCTTCACATTTTTCCTAACACTTTTTTTTTTTTTTTTTTTGTTAAGGGATGAATTTGGTTTCACCTGTGAACTCCTGGTGGGAGCTGTGGGGCGGGTAATGAGGGGCTGCTGGCATGTTCATACTCGGTGATCTCGGAGTGTCTGAGGGCTCTGAGTTGATTGGAAATATTGTAGTTGTATGATAAGTTAATGTACGTGATCATCAGGCGAGGCTCAGTGAGGCAGTGAGATGGACGGGAACAAGCCTGGCTTGCGGAAGCACAGGCTGAGCTTGACCCCTGCTCTTCTGTGACTGTGCAGCTTTGGCCACGTCACCTAGCCTCTTGGAACCTCGGGCCCCACGTTGCGTTGACAAGATAATAAGCTGTACAGTTTTAATGAATGAAGTAGTGGGTATGAATTTGGTTTGTAGTGTATGAAGATCTTATACTTACTGTACTTACATTCTACATGTGTTAGGTATTATAATCTTTGTTGCTTTGACACCATACCCAGCTTTCTGTAGCCTTCTTCCTCTTAGTATTCTGTTGCCACCATCACCCTGCTCCACATCCCAACTCAGCTCAGTGCTTATTCTTACAAAGCTTTGTTCTCAGCTAGTTATGGTAAGTAAGCTTTTAGGTAATAGATGTAGCATCTAGTATCTCCAAGAGTTATTGCTTTCTTTAAAAAAGCAAAACTTCTACACGTTGAAATAAATATAATCATGGTATAGCTGCATCTAGAAAATTCTGGCTGGGTACCACAGCTCATGCCTATAATCTCAGTACTTTGGAAGGCCAAGATGGGAGGATTCCTTGAGGCCAGAAATTTGAGACCAGCCTAGGCAACATAGCGAGACCCCATCTCTACAAAAAATAAAAATAATGAAATTAGCCAGGCATGGTGGCATACACATGTAGTCCTAGCTACTTGGGAATATGAGGCAGGAGGATCTCTTGAGCCCAGGATGTGAGGTTGTAGTGAGCTCTGATCACAGCACTGCGCTGCAGCCGGGTGGCAGAGTGGGGCCTTGTCTCCCGCCTCTCTGTCTTTCCTGATCTTTCTCTAGGGGAGGGGTGCCCTGTCTCTTGAAAGAAAACAGCAAGGGGATGGGGAGGGGTTGGGCAAAGGGACCCTCATGGTGAGGAATCACCCACCCAAAAGGTGGGAGTAGGGAAGTGAGTGTGAGGTAATGATGCTTCAGCCTTTTGACCGTATCGTGGGGAGCATGTAAAAGGCACAGTAGTGCTTCTGCAAGTATAATAGAACCTTCCATGTGGGTAATAATAACTTAGTCTGTTGATTGAAAGGACTTAGAGGGCCTCTGAGGTTATAACATAATACCTGGATAAAGTGGAAATTACTTTACTGGAGGATTTTTTTCTAATGCTTCTTTTTTTTGTTTTTGTTTTTTTTACTGTAACTATTGTGACAATTTATATTTTCAAAAGATGTCCACTACATTATCTCCTATCCCACATTCTCTGTAATGTAACCTTACCATTTCCGCATCAAAAAATTGACTCTGGCCAGGCGTGATGGCTCATGCCTGTGATTCCAGCACTTTGGGAAGTGGAGGCCAGTGGATCACTTGAGGTCAGGAATCAGGCATTAAGTGATCCACCCGATCCAACCTTGAGGTCAGTCTGGCCATTATGGTGAAACCCCATCTTTACTAAGAACCCAAAACAATTAGCTGGGCATGATGGTACACACCTGTAATCTCAGCTACTCAGGAGACTGAGGCCGGAGCATCCCTTTAACCCGGAAGGCAGAGGTTTCAGTGAGCCAAGATTGTGCCACTACACTCCACCCTGAGTGACAGAATGAGACTTTGTCTCCAAAAAAAAAAAAAAAAAAATTGATTCTAAATTCCCTCCCTTTGAACCTGGTTTTCCCTAAGTGGTGCGATTGTGACTGCTAGAGTGTCGCTGAAGTGCATCAGTGCGACCTCCAAGGCTAAGGTGGACGAACCCAGCAGCTTCTGCCTTGGTCCTTGGCAACACTTGGCTTTCCAGAAGGGTCCCTCTTGTGACATTCCCTCTTAGAACCAAGCTGCCATGTTTTGAGAACCTAAAAGGAGAGGCCGCTTAAGTACTCTGCTTGAGTTCAGTTTTTGGTCACTTGAGCTCAGGTGTCAGAGGTGAAAATGAAGAAGCCATCCTGGAAATAGATCTTGGAGCTCCAGCTATTTTGAGACACCCTCAGCCTTGTAAGTCATTCTAGCTGAGGCCCAGATATAACAGAACAGAGAGGAGATATCCCTGTTGAACCCTTTCTGAATTTCTGACCCACAGAATATGTGACCGTAAGAAAATGGTTATTATTTTATACCACTACATTTTGGGGTGGTTCCTTAGCGGTAGATGACTGGAACAACCATCTGCCATGTATAGATGCTTATTAGCCTTCCTGCAACATTTCCAAACTGGCTTTTCTAAAGTACAGTAGAAAACCAGGAGCAGGGGAGCAGTGCGGTAAATGAACATCCCAGATTAGCAGGAGAACTAGTGCCTGCTACTTCTGGTCTTGAGTAGTGCACTTCTTCTATAGAAACACTTGAAATCAGATCACGTGAATCTTCCAGTTTTGCTCCTTTTTCAGAATTGTGTTAGCTGTTCTAGTTTGTTTGCCTTTGCACGCTAATTTTACAATCCTCTTGTCTGTATCTACAAAAACGCTTGCTGGGGTTTTGATAGAAACCGTTTGACCTATATATCAATTTGTAGATAATTGACAACTTTACTGTATTGAGTCTTCCAATGCATGAACACAATGTATCTCTTTATTTATTTAGATCTTTCATCTGTGTTTTGTATGTTTTAGCATACAGATACTGTACATGTTACTTTCAGGTGTGTACCTAAGTATTTTAGTTTAGATTCATACCTAAGTAATTTTGTGTTACTGTGTTTTCTTATTTTGGTTTTCATGTGTGTCTTGCTAGTCTGTAGATACATGATTAATTTATGTGTGTTGGGTTTGTCCTGCTGCTTTACTTAATTCACTTATTAGATCTAGAAATGTTTTTGAAAATTCCTTGGGATTTTCTACATAGGCAATCATGTCACCTGTAAATAGGGACAGCTTATTTTTTCCTTTCTATTATAGCATAGAAAGGACTTGAGGTTGTAGTGAGCTTTATATTTTTTTGTATTGTATTTTTTTTGTGTGCTTTATTACACTGGCTAGTACTTCCAGTATGAGGTTGAATATAAGTATTGATGGCAGACATCCTTGCCTTTTCCCCAATTTTAGTGTGAAAACATTCAGTATTCATTTTGCTGGTGGAAATAGTACACAAATTGCCCTTGGCTCAGTGCTCTTTGGATTCCCTCATCAGATCTGGAACTGGACAACAGATGGGTATGCTTAGCCTACAGCCAGTTCGCATTCTCCAGTGTATTTTTATCTATTGGGAACTGGTTGACTAACACGGCACCTTCTCTTCTGTTGCTTTTCTGGTTCGTGAAACAAAGTACATTGAAAACTAAATACTATAGAATGTACTTCTGTGAAGGCTTTTCATATCCCAGCCTTCTCTTACCACATTATTTATGATACCTGCTTATGCCAGTATTCATGTGACCCCATTCTTACCACTTTTCTCTGTACCTGTTTTGTCTCAAGAGTTAAAGTCTGTAGATGGAATAAAGGTGTGAATTGACTGAGGAGAGAGGCCACAATGACTGGGTTTGTCTGCTGTGGAAACCAACCCCACGTGGTGCACACAGTGGCACAGGTTCTTGCCTGGTGCAGACTCGAGTTCTGGTCGGTGATGCAGTGTGAGGGTCCTCGTCACTCTTGTCAGGCAGGCAGTCTTACCCTCACAGACGTTCGGTAGTCTCTTTCTAGACTCGGGCGTTAGTACTCGTTTTAAAGTGTTTTAAGTTGAATTTAACTTTTTATATTTAAATCTGTTTTTATTTTTCAATAGATATTTTAATAAATTGGGAATGTTGCATTGGAGGTAAATTGTCAGATGCCATTTTGACTGAGTATCCAGTGTCATTCGGTTACTGATTTTGTCACAGGCAGTCATACTCCTGCTTTAAATTGCCAAAATAGCAAACAAACCCTTCATTATATTTGCAGAATTTAAAAAGCATTGCCAGCAGTTTCTCAGGACGAAGTTAAACCCAGTGGCTTTGCTACTTCTGTACTGTTACATGTTTGAATTCCTGACTCACTTTGACAATTTGCAAAATAAACAGATTCCCAAAGGAGAGAAACCTTTCTTTTCATGAACGTTTATTCTTCCCTCATCTTTTTTCCTTTCTTCCTCCCATAGAAAAATAGTGCTTGAGCAGTATTTATGACTATGGGTTTGCGCATTACCAAAAACTGTCAAAATCTTACAAGTTGATAAGTATGAAATAAGATTATTCATGGCTGCAGGGGCCCCTCTGGGAACAGGATTAAAGGAACCACAGTAATTTGACCTCTAAATAGGGATTTGATTGTATAATTAAGCATAGGAAATGCATATACACTTCCACAGTCTAGGAGTGATCCATATTTGGTTTAGAGGGAGAGTAAGGAGCTAGCTTTTTTACCTGGCCTTCAGAGACTGTGAGAGGAAGAGGGTGCCTAAGCAAGGAAAGCTCTGAAAACATAGCTATCAGACATAGTTTCTTTTTTAAACAATTTAATTAATTAATTTTTGAGACATAGTCTTGCTCTGTCACCCAGGCTGGAGTGCAGTGGCAAGATCTTATCTCACCACAACCTCCACCTCCCAGGTTCAAGTGATTCTCCTGCCTCAGCTTCCCAAGTAGCTGGGACTACAGGTGCCCACCACCGTACCCATCTAATTTTTGATATTTTTAATAGAGACGGGGTTTCACCATGTTGGCCAGGCTGGTCTCAACTCCTGACCTCAGGCGATCCACCCAACACAGCCTCCCAAAGTGCTGGGATTACAGGCATGAGCCACCACGCCTGGCCCAGACATATTTTCCTTAATAGTCACTATGGAATTTGGGAGAGACCATTATAAGACGGATGCGCTTAACTGTTTTAAATTGTATATTTTTAATGGCAACTACCTTGCAAATTGGTGTGCTAATAAGAGAGAATGGAAATGGGGTTACTTGCGTAGAGTTAGGGATATGAGAAGTGCTCTCAAAGTGTGATAACTCTGACTCGTGGGAGAAGATGCTTTTTCTCAGTTTTCCCAGTACTTTATAGTTAGCAAATTACACTGGGTTTGATTTAATGGTTAGGAATTCTGTAATCATCTTGCCTGGATTCAAATAATAGCTCTGCCATTTTCTAGCAAGTTACTTAATCTGTCTTTGTTTCAGTTTCCTGATTGCTAAAATCATAATAATAGTACCTGTCTCATAAGGTTGTTTAATTTTTTTAACAGCTTTATTGAAACATAATTTACATATCATAAAATTCAACCATTTTAAATTGTACACTTTGAGTTTTAGAAATTTTTATAGTTGTGCAAAATTTCCCACAATCCATTTTTAGAATATTTCTAGCACCTTCAAAGTTTTCCTGAGGCCTGTTTGCAGTCCCATGGTACCCACACCCAGCTCCAGGTGACCACATTTCTTCTTACTGTCTCCGCAGTTTAGCTTTTTCTACAAATTTCATATCAATGGAATCATATATGTAGTCTTACTTCACAGCTTTCTTGCACGTAACAGCTTATCAGTACTTTGTTACTTTTGATTGTTGAGTAGTTTACATTGTGTGGACATAGTACATTGTATTTATCTACTCACCAGTTGATTATTTGGGTTATTTCCACTTTTTGGCTACTATGAATAATGCTGCTATAAACATTCACATGTAAGACCTTGTATGAACCTATTTCTCCTAAGTAGATTCATTCCTAATAATGGAATTCAGGGTCATAATGTTTAGTCTTTTTTAAAAAACTGAGATAGAGCTCATATACCATAAAATTCACTTTAACAGTATATGTTTCAGTGGTTTTTACAAGGCATATTTACAAGGCTGTACAACCATCACCACAGTTCATTCCAGAACAATTTCCTTATGGAAAAAGAAGCCTCATGCTGTTAGCAGTCATCTCCAGCCCCCCGCGGCCACATCCCATGGAAACTACTCATCTAGTTTGTGTCTCTATGGATTTGCCTATTCGGGATTTGCTATACATATTTCACATCAATGAAATCATAATTCGTGGCCTTGTGTGTCTGGCTTCTTTTATTTAGCATAATGTTTTTAAGGTTCCTCCATGTTGTAGCATGTATAAGTACTTAATTCCTTTTCATGGCTGAATAGTATTCCACTATATGGATGTATCATACTCATTTATACAATGATAGGCATTTGGATTGTTTCTACTTTTGGGCCATTATGAATAGCACTGCTGTAAACATTTGTACACACATTGTTGCATGGACTTTTGTTTTCATTTTTCATGAGAATACACCTAGGAGGAGAATTTCTCCTGTGTTTCAGTGTTTTGAGGAGCTGACAGATCATTTTCCACAGTGACTGTACTATTTTACTTTCTCACTAGCAGTGACTGAGGGTTCTGATTTCTCCACATGCTCACCAACACCTTTTATTTTCTGTCTTTTTGGTTATCCCCATCCTGGTAGGTGTGAAGTGGTACTGTATTGGTTTTGATTCACGTTTCCCTGATGTCTAATCATGTTAAGCATCTTTTCATGTGTTTATTAGCCATTTGTATATCTTCTTTGAAAAAATGTATAATCAAATATTTTTACCATTTCAGTTGAGTCATTCGTCCTCTGTTTAACTTTTAGGTAATTGCCGAAATGTTTTCCAAAGTGCTTTACCATTTTATATTCCTATTAACGATATGCAAGGGTTCCAGCTCTTCCACATCTTCACAAACACAAAAGAATAATATAGTTGGTTTGATTTTAGCCCAAAACTGTCAAAATCCTACAAATTGATAAGTATAAAATAAGATTCATAGCTGCAGATTAAAAGAACTAGAGTAATTTGAGCTCTAAGTAGGGATTTGATTACATAATTAAGCATAGGAAATGCATATATGCTTCTGTAATCTAGAAGGAGTCATACATACTTGGTTTAGAGGGAGGATGGAGAACCAGCCTGTTTACCTGTGGTAAAGGGTATGTGATGGTGCTCATTGGAAAACATCTGGTATCTAATTATGCTGATCATTTTTCATGTCCATATTTGACATTCATATATTGTCTCTGTAGGAATGTCTGTTCAAGTCTCTTGACCATTTTTTCTTTTCCTTTTCTTTTTGGTTTTGTTTTACTAAGTTCTTGGCATATATTGGATATAAGTCTTAAATCTGATAGATATTTTGCAAGTAATTTCACTTAGTCTGTAGGCTGTCAATTCCATTTTCTGTTTCGTTTTGTCTTTTTTTTTTTTTTCTTGAGATAGTATCTCACTCTGTCACCCGAACTGGACCGCCACGGCCCAATCTCAGCTCACTGCAGCCTCCGCCTCTCAGGTTCAAATGATTCTTGTGCTTCCTCCCCTCAGTTAGCTGGGACTGTGGGTGCATGACACCACGCTCGGCTAATTTTTGTATTTTTAGTAGAGACAAGGTTTCACCATGTTGGCCAGCCTGGTCACAAACTCCTGGCTTCAAGTGATCCACCTACCTAGGCCTCCCAAAGTGCTAGGATTACAGGCGTGAGCCACTGCGCCAGGCCTCCATTTTTTAATTGTGTCTTTTACAGAGTAAATGCTTTTAATTTTGATAAAATCTAACTTTTCCATTTTTTCTTTTATGAATCATATTTTTAGTGTCATATATAAGAACTATTGCCTTACTCAAGGTCATGAAGATTTTCTCCTATGTCTTCCAAAATTTTTACAAGTTTGTATTTAGATCAATAATCTATTTGAGTTCATGGCCCCATAATTGACCTTGCGTAGAAGCCATGAAGTTCAGGTTGAAGTTTGTTTTTCTTCCTAGATTAGACTAGACATTTTCCAAAGAAGATATACAAATGGCTGATAAACACATGAAAAGATGCTCAACATTAGTAACCATCAGGGAAATGCAAATCAAAACCACAGTGAGATACCACTTCTCACCCACTGGGATGGTTGTAATAGAAAAGGTAGATAACAGATCTTGTTGAAAATGGTTACAAATATCAGTTTTACTCCATTGAATTATTGTTATGCCTTTGTAAAAAAGAAATAATAATTGGCTACATTTGAATCAATTTCTTGAATTTCTGCAGTGTTCCATTTATTTTGTGTCTATCTCTTTGCCAATACCACACTGTCTTGATTATTGTGGCTTTATAGTAAATCTTAAAATTAGATTGTGTGAGTCCTTCCATTTTATTTTATTTTATTTTTTTTTTTAGAATTGCTTAGACTATTCTAATTCCTTTGTGTTCCATATAAATTTTGGAACCAGTTTGTCTGTATCTACAAATTTCAAGCTTGGATTTTTATTACACTTTCACTAAATCAATTTAAAGAGATTTGTCACCTTTACTGTATTCACCTTCTTGATTCTCTGGATATAATCTTGGTTAATAGTTTGTTTCTTGTGACACTTTGTATCATTATCCTGCCCTCTGTCTTTATTTTTTTTTTGTGGGATGGGAGCAGGGTGTAGAGACAGTATAACTAGTGGTTTTTGGCGGGGAAATGAACATTTTAAATAATGTGTTATAACTCTGCATTCCATTTTGTTCTGAGAGTCGCTGGTGGGCATTTTGTTGTGCATTGTTTTGTAACTTGCTTGAACTTCAGCTGCAGAGTGTGGAGTACACAGTGGAGCTCATCAGTATTGTCTTTGCTTAGTGTTTTATTCTTTTTTGTGATATGGGCAGACCGCTAAGCTATGCAGACACAGGGGGACCTCTAGGAAGTACCTTGAACCTGTAAGGCTTCCACTCTGCTGGTCATTTGCGTATGAGGAGATACACTGAGGTTCTCAATCTCCCCTGGGCTTTACTTTTGGTGAGCTTCTTTTGGGTCTCCCTGTGTCCATGCAATTTTCCAGGTACCCAGGTGATACAGAGAACCGGTCTCATTCCTTCTAAGGCTGACGTGGGTGTGAATGGCAGATGGGAATACCCTCAGGCAAGGAGACGACAGAATCCTGATTTTCTTACCCTAAAATATAGCTGTTTTAAAAAAAATTAACATTTCCCAATTTTTTGTTTACCTTAGATCAATTTCTGATGCCCTAAAGTGGTTACTTTTGGCCATTTTGACTAGTTTTGTACTCATTTTCTACGGAGAAGAACCACTAATTACTTGACACCATCATTCCCAGAGTCTGCTTGAATAAAATTTTTTTGAGAATAAATTGAACTAAAAGCCCTTAGAACGGTGCATGATGTGAAACAAAGGCACTTTCTGTATGAACTGCTGTTACTGTGATTACTGTTATTCTTAGTGATGCAGACAGCTAGACAGCCCCACTTCCAAGACAGTCATGGTTGTCCATTATAGGGAAGTTTTTGTCAGAGATCCTCTTCCTGGCCCCATTTTCAGTAACTCCTTTTTTGTAGAGCAAGCGTCAGAAACTATTCTGTGAAGAGCCAGGTAGTCAATATTTTCAACTTTGCAGGCCATATGTTCACCTTCTTCATCCTGCTCTTGTAGCTTGAAAGAACTGTGGACAATATATAAGCAAATGGACACCGCTGTGTCCCAACACAGCCTTATTTACAAAAACATGTTGCTCGTGGGATTTGGCTTGTGAGGTGTAGCTTACCAGCCCCTGCTGTTGCCTCGCTTTCTCATGATTGTGCATCTAAGCAGGGCTAGCTACTCTGCCTCAACAGGCTATAGTTTTCTTTGAAAATCTTCAAAGAAGAGAACATCTCTGCTTCCCAGCACCACAATACGGCACCTCCTGACACCCGTGCTATGGAAAGCCATCCTAAGACTTCTTCAAGGTCTGTGGGCTCTGAGTACTTGGCATCTGTAGTGATTGATTTCAATAAAAATACTAGTAACACTATTGAAATATATGTCAGCAACAACACATGAGTATAGTGTTGTTAAACAGCATCCTAGATACAGACACATGCAACTCGGTAAGCTCACTGATGCCAAACTATATTTCGTCTTCTATGTTAAAGGAAATTGTGCAGCTTTTTATTCATGTTTAACTTTTGTAACTCTCATCTTTTCTTTCCAAACAAGGGAATGGTATGCAAGTTTTTTTTTTTTAACCACAGTATTCCTTTCTTATTGATTTAACACTCAATCTTTGAGATCATCAAATCCCTAGATTACCTATTAACCTGACTGCTTGGTGCAAACTGGCTTTGTACTCAGAAATTAAAACAGAACATTAAATCAGTTTTTAAGACTTTAAAAATTATTAAATAAATCATATATTGTGAAGGATATATAAGACATAGGTGAACTGTTTAATTATAAAGAAACTATGTACATAAGTGCCTTATGCTCTTCATGGATATGGGACTTTAAAACACTTGAATCCTATTATTTCCCCTACTGATATATATGCTACAATTGTTGTATATTTTAATTTTTACTGTATTTTTAACCCACAAAAATTATTTTGTCAATATTCATAGATTTGCCCATATTAAGCATTCTCTTTGTCCTTTTTTTCTTGTATCTTAGACCATCCATCTGGGGTGACTTTCCTTCTACTTAGAATCTTAGAAATTCCCCTTGGGAAGATATGCTGGTGACAGATTTTCTATTTTTCTTTGTCTAAAGATGTTTTTATCTTTATCCTATTTAACAGCTTTATTGAGAGACAATTTATATAGCTTATAATTTATCCATTTAAAGTGTATACTTCAGTGGTTTTCAATATATTTCCATATATGTGCAACCGTTACTACAGTCAATTTTAGGACGTTTTCATCATCAGAAAGAAGCCCTGCATCCTTTAGCTACTGAACCTCATTCTTGAAAGATGTCTTTTGGGATGCAGAATTCTAGAGTAGGATGTGTTTTCCTCAGCACATTGAAGAGGTCATTACACTGGCTTCCAGCTTCCACTGTTGCAGTCACCTGTCAGCTTTCTGTGACTCTTTTGAATGTTTTCTGTCCACCTCTGTTACCTGCAGTCATGTCCTTCTTGCCATTCCAAATGAGCTGACAAAAAGGAAGGCTTTCCTGCTGACCCCGCCATGCCGGGAGACAATGGGCTTGCCCTTTTGTCCTCAAGCCCCACAAAGCAGGGGAGGGTGGGGACTCCAGCATAGCCGCAGTTGAGCCATTCCACTTACTGGCCAGGAGTCCCCCTTCACTCACATTTTGGCCTGAAAATGCCTTACCATCCTGCCAGCATCTTCCTGCTTTTTAGAATATTTCAAGCATTTTACATGGTTTTCAGTATGTTTCCATTGAATCAGCATAGCTACCATGCCTGCTGCATTTCTAGGAGTAGGCTGTAAACCAATTTTTATAAACTCTGGTTGTTCTCTCTCTCACATCTCTTCCGATCTACGGTATTCTTCTCCCCCTGTCATCTTTTTCTTTTGATGTGATTGACTTGTTGGAGACCCTGGGTCAAGACTTGTAGAATTTCCCATACCTCAGATTCAGCTGACTGCTTTACTTGTTCCTGTATCACTTGTTCTTACGAAGTGGATTTAACTTTATAGACTTGATTAGATTCAGCTTCCATGTGTGGGGTTTTGTTTTGTTTTGTAAGAATAGTTTATAGATGGTCAAAAATAATTCCTTCTCTATCAGATGGCCCTTAGTGTCTGGCTATCCTACTTCAGTGATGCTAAGATTGATCAGTGGATTCACATGGTAACAAATTAATCCATTCACTATAAAATTCTTTATCATCCTTTTATCTCATGGTTTCATCAAGTGACATTTTCTCCCCTCAGTCAAATATTTCTCCAGGAGTTGCAAAATGATGCTTTTTCTAATTCTGTCATCATTCCACATTTATCAGCTAAAATTCATACAACTGGAGCCATTTCGTTACTCTAAAATACAGTTTAAACAGGCAGGCTAAGTTCTCCTTTCAGGTTCAGTAATACGTTTTGCATCAGTTTTTAAAAAATAATTCTCTTACTTTGTTGGTGCTGCTATCCCAAAATACCACAGATGGTAATTCACAAAGAACAGAATTTTCTTTTCTCACACTTCTGGAGGCTGGTAAGTTCAAGCCATGAAATCCAAGGTCCAGGTCCCAGCAGGTTGTCTGGTGAAGGCCGCTGTCTGTTTCCCAGATGATGTCTTTTGCTGCATCCTCTGGAGGGAAGGAACACCGTGTCCTTACATAGTGAAAGGCAAACAAGCTGAATGCTTGGTGAAATCTGTTTTAGAAGGTCTTTAATCCCATTCATGGGGAGGAGCCCTCATGACCTAATCAGCGCTTAAAAGCTCTACCTCAAAACACTGACCACACTGGCCATTAGTTTCACCACCAGAATTTTGGAGGGAATACATTCAAACCAAAGCAATAGCCCTGAATAACAAAGGCCTTTTCCTGCCCTGGAAACGCCAAAGCTGCTGTCTGTAATGGAATAATGTGATTGGTAATTGTGTCACGTAGAACCAATAGAGATCAGCAACCTCAGCCAGACTAGTAGACATCCTGGCATCAGATGCTTCTTCACCATGTCCTTTTGACTTCAGACACCCAGTTCCCCGACTTTCCGCCTCCTTGTAAAATACAACAGTAAGATATTGGTGCTTATGGGTCTGAGTTGAAGCTGGTGTGTACATTTCCTTCTTCTCTGCTTGCTGAAACTCATTTCTTCTTATGCACTTATTCACCATAGAAACACCAAAAACAATTTCTTCCACTGTAGGCCAAGCATTCTGGATCATGTGATTGCTAGCATTGTGCTTATGATAGGAAAATGTATAACACCCAAACAAGTAGACTGCCTTGTTGAATGATTCTGTTATTATATATTTTGCTCATATGTTTTTGTGGAGGCCTTTATGTTTCTGAATCCCGGAGTCAGCTCTGACTCCTCTGTACCCCCATTGGATCTCCAGATTCTGTGGAATCAGCTGTATAACCTTTCTTGTTTGTATGACCAAAGTCCTTCTTTTCTGTTCATGTTGCCACCATCCGACTTCAAGCCTTTTTACCCCTAGAGTTTGTTTTCCAATTTTCTTTGTTTTCTATTCTGATGAAATAGCCTCAGCCCCCTTTGGTAGCACCTCACTGCTGGCAAGAGTAGGTCCACAGTTCCAGCTTTGCTTGTATGCTTCCACACAGCCTGGCTGCAGGGGCACCTCCCTTCCCTCCTTTCTCCTCTGCCGGCCACAGCAGCGTGCTCATGGCACCTTTGCATTCAGCCTTCCATACCACAATGCTGAGCAAGCCATCCATCCTTCCCTTGTCCCAGGATCCCGTCGTCATCTCCAGTCTAAACTCGCTCAGGCTCCACCACTCCTTGATCACTGTGGTCCTGGCTGCTCCCAGAGCACACATTGTCTGTGCTTTGGTCAGGTGGGCCTCACACCCTTTTCTGTGTCATGATTTCATTTGCCTCAACTGCAAACTCCATGCTAATCAAGGGCAGGGACACACGTTGGACATCTCCAGATTCCGTCCAGTGCTGGGCCCAGAGCCTGGCATCTTGTCGGTACACCTTCCCTTACCTTCCCACTCAGGCTCCCGTGTTCGTCCTCACAGTCCTCGGACACACCTGATTCTTCTTCACTTTGGACTCTGACCCTGGTCTTTATTTTTGATAGTCCTATCAAAAAGACGACTGTCTTTCTGTCCTTTCAAGAAGACTACTACCTCCAGGCCCTTTTCTCTCCTCATCACTGCTCTACACGATAAAGTAGATGGAAGGCCACACTCTTGGTGGAGAACATCTCCCAGCAGAAGTGAGCTTGACCAGTTGTCCTTGGAATTATCCTCCAGCAAGCGATCATGATTTTTATTCTGTGTGTCAGCTGGGAGGCCTCCAGAAACAAACCCCACAGTCAGCAACCCAACAGAGCTCTGAGACTGCCCTGTAAATATTGATCTGGAAGTCTCCCACTTACAGATGCTTCCTGATGCTTTCCTTAATAAGCCTTACTTCGTGTTGAAACATCTGAGTGACCAGGGCAGGCACCAATCATGGCGTGATGATGCGCCACTTTCTCTGCCATCGTAGAACTGTGGATTCATTTTCCTTCTGCAACTGGCATGACAGACATCCACTTAGTGGAGTGATTATTAGTGTAAAATTACTTTTTGCCCTTTAATTTTAATTATGCCACATTCATAGCAATAATATAACATCCCAAATCCAGGTGTGCTTTTCAAGGAAAGTGCCCAGAGCAGTTACCCTCTGATTATGGCGTCCTGCACGTAAGTCTTTCATCTAGGGCTGTTAAAGTCATTTCTACAGAAATAGATAATGGTGTCCATTTTGCAAGGGGTGAGAGGTGAAGTGATTGACCCCTTGGCATACTTGAGATGAAGACAAGTCCAGGACCCAGGTGTCTCCTTTGTTCTTCCTCCTCCGGCTCCTTTTCCAACTTCTTAAAAGAGGTATGGCCGAACTTCTACTGGTTTAAATACTTCCCTTCCAGGCCCTGGCCTCTACTTTTTTAAGAGCATGAATGAAAACAAAATGTTTCTATATCACATTTCAGTGGGGGGAAGAGTTAAGATTGAGGGAGAGGGAATGGATTGCAGATACGTACACACTTGTCGGAGAACATACCTGTCTGCCCTGGTAACTCTGCCTCATCACTATTACATAAAAGAGCTTAGATGTGGGTTCTGCAGGCTCAAGGATGAGAAGCAGTTGGAACAGTGCCTGGCACATGGCAAGCCCTGCCTAAGTGATGGATTCTAGGATCTTCTCACTGGTACCTGTGGGCAGGCCCCTCCATCCCCAGAGAAGCAGCATTTAGAGTGGGCCGTTGCTCATGCCCGATGACAGTTTGGATGCAGTTCCCTTCTCCTACCCAGCCAAGCCTTCCCCAGTCCAGCTGTCAGTCAGCTACGACACCTATATCATTTTCTCAGTTCAGTTCAACAAACTTGAACTGAACTTCTAGCTTGTACTAAGTTATGTCTTATTTGGGCACTAAATCATGCTCCATTGTATAATACTGTTCTAACTCCTGTAGGAATGTTTGTTTGTGTCTAATGGGATGATCCAGACTTAAGGAAAAAGCTGTCTTCTTTTTCTTTGCCTTTTTTTTTGAGACAGGGTCTTACTCTATCACTCAAGGTGGAGTGCAGTGCTGTGAAACTGCAGCCTCAACCTCCCGGGCTCAGCAGTCCTCCCACCTCAGCGCCCTGGGTAGCTGGGACTACAGGCATGCCTTACTATGCCTGGCTAATTTTTCTGTTTTTTGTAGAGACAGGGTTTTGCCATGTTTTCCAGGCTGGTCTCAAACTCCTGAGCTCAAGCAGGCCACCTGCCTCATCCTCCAAAGTTCTGGGATTACAGGCATGAGCTGTTACACTTGGCCTGAAGAGCTCATTTAAACTGTGGTTTTGTGTGTGTTGTGTGTTTGTGTATATATGTATGTGTGTGTGTGTGGGTATATATGTATGTGGGGGGGTATGTATGTATGTCTATGTATGCATGTGTGTGTGTGTGTATGGGAGGATATATATGTATGTGTGGGGGGGTATATATGTATATGTGTGTGTATAGGCATTTCCCCCAGAGACAATTCTGCATATGCAGCAGGAGCTCAATATTCTCTAAGAGTAAAGGGTACAAAGTATTGAGGCCAGAAGAGGCCAAACTGCACATACTTGGTTAAATCCAATATGGTAAGTTCCTGTTGCATTGAAGTAGTGAAGCTCTTCACAGAGTGAACGAGCCGTAGTCAGGGCGTGCAAGTCCTCTTTCTTCGGTCCGCCGTAACACCATATTCTATTCTGTTGTATGTGAAAGGAGTCCAGTGTGGACTGAGCTCCTCCTACATGTCAGACGCCGTGGAGAACACAGATGGACGCCTGAATAAAAAGCATTCTAATCCAGTAGATGATAAATACATACACAAGTGCTTATAAGAAAGGCGTACCATGACGAACTCTACAGCTGAGATTCGGTCAAAGTGCTTTGCAGTTGAAAGGGGAATGTGGTAGTATTTAGTTGGGGATCATGAAAACTATTTATTCAGCAATTACATACTGAGAGGCAGTCGTGAGCTCCAGGGCCGTCCTGGTGCTAACGCTTCATGGAAGAGCTTGGAGGATAAAGTCAGCACTGCTCTCCCCGCCGCTCCCCTCCCAAATATCAACGCGGAGCTCCAAACTTTTGTTTTTCTTCTCGTGTTTATGAGAGAGACCTTCTATTCCTGTCATTTTTTCCCCTAACACAAAAAGCATTCTGAGGAGCTGAAGACCGATGATTCCCCTCAGTACTGCATTCTCCTGGATTGCAAAGCTAATTCCCTTTCAGTAACTCATTAACATTCACAGCTGGCGTTTGCTCCCACTCCATAGTCTCCTGATGAAGCACTAACTGCAAAGGTGAGAGCTGCTGACGCTGTTTGCCTTTGTTTTCTTCCAGGATTTTTTTCCCAGGCAGCCATCCCGTCAGAGGTGTTCAAGTAATGAAAGTTGGCAAACTGCAGTTACATCAAGGCATGTTTCCCCAAGCGATGAAGAATCTGAGACTGGTGAGTGTGCCAAGATCACGTGTAGTTCTGCCTGGTATCCTTTTTTTCCTGGCGGTTGCTGGGCCCTTTTGTGATTTTTTAGCAACTCTACATATGTGTGCATGCATACACACGTATGCCGAATGTGTGCTGGTAAATGTTTAACAACCACTCTCGAAAAAACCTGCTTTGTGACATTTGCCTATTTCTGTGATGCAAACATGCCCACCATGACTGATTTTCAATGTAAAATCAACCTTCTTGTAAAATTAATAGTAACAATCACTCTTGCAGCCTGATGCAAGACCAGCCTAAGAGCACCACTGCCCCTGTGCCTGCTCCACATTGAACACGGCCTTGTTTGTGCCTCCGTCCCATTGCCCACGGAGCATAGCCCGTATTCCCTGCATGGCAAGCACTTGACCATCTGCGTGGCAGTTCCCTTTGCAGCCTCTTCTCCCCTCCCTTCCTCTCTCCCTCCCCACGACCCGGGGATCACTGCTGCTCGCCAGCCAGTACGCACTGTGACCCTGAACTTCTCCTTCCTCAGTCTTCACAGAGCTCTTTCCTTTCCCTTCCGTGCTCACCCCACCACAAGCCCCTGGGCTTGGCAGAACTGTACTGATCCTTTAAGGCCCAACTCCAGGGTTGTTTTTTCCTCCCACCCCTACAGCTCATTGCCCACCCTGCCAGCAGAGCACGTGTCACATTGCAGTAGGCATACCTAATGACCACCCCCACCCCTGCCTCAGCAAAGGGTGAGGTCTTCCTGGTTCTCTTTGTAGCCAGCTCAGTGCCGTGCAAAGGATCTGGAACTTAGGAAGTATTCATATTGTGGGAAGGCGGAGGGAGGAAGGGAAGGAGGTCAGTTAATATGGTTCTGGCCATAAGTGTCAAGAAACTAAACGGGAGGAGAATGGTTCAGGGATGGAACGCCTTGTTGAACATGACGCTTAGTTCCACGCTCTTTGGGAGTCTCTGCCCAGAGGAACCCAGAGCTGTCTGGCCTTCCCACCTCAGCAGAGAGCTTCCCCTCCTCTAGTCGTGGCCCTTCCAAAGGAGAGCTCGCATGCTTACCTGGCCCAGGCCCTGGTGGGTCATATGGAGACCTGGCGTGTGGGGTTTTGTAGGAAGCACTTGACACTTTGACAGTCTCCTCTGGGCCACCATGCTCTGTGTGCGGGAGGGTCACAGTGGAAGGATGGGTCCGCTTCGGGGTTGCTGAGGGCATGTCTGGGGGCCTGCCGATCCCATGCTATTGACAGCCACCCACATGAACCTAAGAGAAATAGCAAATGCCTAAGGGATTCTTAAAAATAAGAGTCCCTAGAGCTCATTTTCGCTGCATGCTAGCCATACTGCCTTGACTTGATCTCTAAATAAAGTCAGCATATGGCCAATAAGAGTAACACTAGGACTTCCTGAAGGCACTCAGCTATTCCTCTTCTTTTTATCGTGTCTGACATGTTTACCCAGACTTATGGAAGAACACCTCCGTCTCTTGCAGTCTCAGGAAGAACGTTCCTTTTCTGATCTTGCTGGTACTTGTCAGCCCGTCAAATCAGCTAGGTACAGAAAATACTTATTAAGGGTCTGTGTGTGAAAATCTTGACAGACAGATGATGCAGAGGAAATTTCTTAATGTACAATACGCCCAGCACGGGGCTACCTGCAAGGAGAGTCCATCAGTGGGCAGACTCGACCTTGTGTTTACATGGGACTAGAAACTCTGAGTACTGCTCATGCGTACGCGATCATATTTAGTCCTCGTGACAGATGACAGTGGTATGAGGTCAGTGGGGGCGGCATTTTCTTTCCTATTTGAAAAATGAAGGCGCTTAGGTTTGGAGACATGCAAGAGCTCACCTAAAGTCACACGGAGGCAGAGCCAGGTGTGTTTGTTCAATTCAATTCAACACGGTGATTAAATGCTTCTGTTATTTTGAATAAGACTCAGGCTGGGCACAGTGGCTCATGCCCGTAATCCCAGCACTTTGGGAGGCCAAGGCAGGTGGATCACCTAAGGTCAGGAGCTCAAGACTAGTCTGGCCAACATGGTGAAACCCCATCTCTACAAAAATACAGAAATTAGCCAAGCATGATAACAGGTGCCTGAAATCCCAGCTACTCAGGAGGCTAAGGCAGGAGAATCGCTTGAACCCAGGAGGCAGAGGTTATAGTGAGCCGAGATTGCACCATTGCACTCCAGAAAAAAAAAAAAAAGATTCAGTATGGTCCGTACAATTTAATGGAGGAGAGGGACATGTGAATAAGTCATTAAGTCCAGGCTGGAATCCAAGACTCTGCTATTTTCCTCTAGACTGATCCGGTTAAGCAGGTGAGGCTCTCCAGCAGATCAGTGTATAGAAATCCCTTGTGATCTACCCAGACCCCTGATGCCAACTTGGGGAAAGATATGGGAGAGAGATTTAGATTGCTGCTTTTCTTTATGTGAAGCTTTAGTCATTGCCATTGCCTGCAGAACCCCTGAAGGAGACATCTAGTAGCCTCAGCTATAAGGACAAGCCCGAACAAACCCAGACAGACACCACCTTTCTCTGGGTTTTCAGGATAGTGTGTCCCATGCTGATGGTACTGACCATCACCAGCCCTTCTGATGACCCTCTTATTGCCCTTTTACATCCCTCATGCCCTTCTTACGAAGTTGCATCACCTGTTTGAGAAGCTTCTCTGGGTAATCATGTTAGCATTTCCTGTTCTTGGTACCAAGGTGAAGCTCAAGCATGGACCTTGATAGATGCCAAATGAAAGGTATTCTGGGAATCACATCAGATTATCTGTCATGAGGCCTGGGGTTAAATTGGGGTCTTACCCAAACTTCCTGTTTATCTCTGCATAAGTCATTGAGTCTCTTGCCAATGTCTGATTATCAACCAAGGAGCAAACATGTACTCCGGGCAGAGGCACAGAAAGAGTACTGGGATCCAGAGTCAGTAGGTTCAGTTTCCAGTCCCACCATTTACGTGTGTGTGTGTGTGTGTGTGTGTGTGTGTGTGTGTGTGTGTGTGTGTGTTTTGAGATGGAGTCTTGCTCTGTCACCAGGCTAGAGTACAGTGGCACAATCTCAGCTCGCTGCAACCTCTGCCTCCTGGGTTCAAGCGATTCTCCTGCCTCAGCCTGCTGAGTACCTGGGACTATAGGTGTGCACCACCACACCCAGCTAATTTTTGTATTTTTAATAGAGACGGAGTTTCACCATGTTGGCCAGGGTGGTCTCAATCTCCTGACCTCTCTCTGAATATAATTTTATTTGTAAAAGGAGGCTGATGTCTATCCCACAGAGTTGTTTTGAGGAGAAAATGAGGCAACGTGTGAGTGTGCTTGCTGATCACAGGCATTTTGAAGCTATGAAAGATTGTTGCTATAGGAACTCTTGTTCTGAGCACCCTCCCTCTAACTGGTCTGTTGAGTACTTGTGTTTGTAGTTTGGGGTCACACAGTGGTTCCTCTGTTGAACAATTATGTTACATGACTGCTCCCAGCAGTGCTCTGCTTCCCAAATGTGAGTGGGAATTCCTCAAGGGACCTGACATTCCTTTTATATTTTCTGGTGCCACCTAACACAGACACCCATGCCTCCCACACAGCAAGCTCTGTTAAACACATTCTTGAATGGGTGGATTTGTTTTACTGGATACTCTAAAAGCCTCACCCTGGCCCTGTTGTTTAGCTGTTTACGGTTAAGGGACCAGATCTTCTCATGACCTTTGCTGAGTATTTGCTAGCAGAGGGATGGCCGGAATGTATCCATCCCTAGGAAAACTCACATGACCTGTGAGTCCATAAGCAGGTAAGTATCTTCCTGCAGAAACTCTTTCTTTCCCGGGTTTTCTTAGGACTTGGGTAACCTGGAGAGGGAAGAGGGAGGCTGCACTCTTTGCCATGTAAAACTGATGTTCTCTTCAGACAGGCACCCCGGATGCTCTTTTTCGTCTTAGAAACCCTGAAAATAATGGAATGAAATCACTTGAATAAGGGTTTTGAAGACTGAGTTTGAATAGAAATCAGAGGAGCTTCAGAAACAGAAATTTGTTAAGATTCATTTAGGCTCCAGCTGCCTCCGGGAAGGGCATCCACTTAGCCAGCTCTGATTTGGTTTAGCCTCCCGCTTCTGCGGGGCTCCGCTGGAAATTCCTGTGATTGCTGCCACAGGACGGTCCTGGGTCCCTTCACAGTGCCTCCTCCTGCTTTCTCCTGTCTCTAATCTACTTTTATTTCTTTCCATTTATTTCTTGGAAGGATTTTGTTTGCTACAATATGACTTCTTGGGCCTCAGTGACAACCCATCTGGGCTGTCTTGTCAGTGAGAGCTGGTTTTTCCCGTGAACCCTGACTGCTGCCTGCTCCCTCACCCTGGCCCTACTGTAGCTGCTTTGTTAGCAAAAGTCTGGTTGTAAAACTTAGACTTCTTTCCCCTTGGTATCCATTTTTTTAAGAATCTGTATGTAGACTTTTTATTATAATTTTTCCCTTCTCATTTAATTTTATTGGAGTATTCTATATCTTGAGCATCTTATTAGTTTTTCTGCATCTGAACAGAGTGCAAGGCCGCAAGTCCTAGACATTGCTCCTTCTGCTACTGCCTCCACTATCCTGATTTCCAGCCCCCAGCAATGGCTGATTTACAGCATGCAGCTTTGTTGTTCCCATTTCTTAATCTGCTCTGGTGATTCTTAACCTCTTTCGTCGTGTCCTTATTTAGGAATATGATAAGGGCCACTGACTAACCAGAGAAATGCTGCATACACCTATATAGCAACTCCCTGAAGCCTTTTCATGGACTAAATCTCCATGATGTCTAGGTTAAAAAGCCCTCCTCTAAACAGTTAATATCCTACTTTACCATATGGGGAGGTGGGAGGGAAGAAGGGAGAAGGCGGCGTGCGGAGACCATGTTCCCTAATTGCCACTAATACCTTCACAGAGCTGTTTGGAAGTCCCTGGCTCTAATACTTACGAATGGTTCCTGCTGACCTCCAAATATAGAATAACAGTTCCAAGGGTATGATTTTGAACCAAAAAAAGGGAAAAGATAAGAGAGAAAACAATGCATAAAATGCAAACATAGTGATTATGCCATATTATGGGAACTAAGCAGAAATTACCTACCAGGAAGTGTAAGTTCAGCAGTAGCAAGAAGCCAAATAGGGAACCTGAAAATTTGTACCTCCGCCTTGCAGTAACAGGGTGCCATCACCTCATTCTCTTGTTGGAGCGATGTCAGACAAAGCCAGCTAAAGCAGGTTGAGGTAAAATCGAGGGTCTCATAGCAGAATACTCAATGTCTGTGCTTCAGTTAAAAATTACTCATGCCAAGAACCAGGAATAACTCAATCTTAATGAAAATAAAGGCAATCAATAGATGCCAATTCCAAGACAACAGAGATGTTAGAATTATCTGACAGATTTTAAAGCAGCCACTAGAAAAATGCTTCATCAAGGAATTATAAACACCCTCAAAATAAATGGAAAAAATAGAAAATCTCACTAAAGAAGTAGAAGCCATGAAGAAGACACAAATAGAAATTTAAGAACTGATAAATATAAAGTAAACAGAAGGCACCTCCACAACAGAATGGAGGAAACACAGGAATGAATTGGTGAATGTGAAGATAAGACAATTGAAACTACCCAACCTGAAAATCAGAAAGAAATACTGAAGAAAAAGCAAAATTGAACAGTGCCTCAGGGGACCTTTGGATCAATAACAAAAGATCTGACATTGGAGTCCCAGAAAGAGAAGAAAAAGAGTATGAGGTGGAAAAAGTCCCTGAAGAAATAATGGTGGAGGCGTCCAAGTTGGAAAGGAAGAAGTAAAATTAGCTGTATATACAAATGACATAATCTCATATGAAGAAAACGCTAAAGATTACACACACACCAAAAAATGTTAGAACTAATAAGTGAATTAAGCAAGGTAGCAGGATACAAATCAATACACAAAACTCAGTTGTATTTCTAAACACTAAAAATGAATGATTCAGAAACAAAATTAAGAGAATAATTTGTTGTTGCCATTTGCAACAACATAAAACCAAATAACATACTCAGTTATTCTCCCTGAAGAAGGGATAAATAAGGAGAATGACATCTCATGTTCATGGGTTAGAAGACTTAGAATTATGAAGATGTCCATATTACCCAAATGATCTTTAGATTCAACACAATCTCTTATCAAAATTCCAATTACTTTTTTGGGGAAGAAATAGAAAAATTCTCCTTCAGGAATGAAGAAGAAATAAAGAAATCTTGAAATGTATATGGACCCTCAAGGAATCCCCAATAGCCAAAAACAGTCTTGGAAAAGAAGAACAAATTTGAAGAACTCACAGTTCTTGATTTTAAAATGTACGAGAAAGCTACAGTAGTCAAAACAGAGTGATACTGGCATAGATGGACATGTAGACCAATGGAATAGAATAAAGAAATAAACCCTCGCATGTATGGTCAAATGATTTTCAACATGGATGCCAAGATCGCTCAATGGAAAAAGGACAGTGTCTTCAACAAATAATGTTGGGGAAACTGCATATCCACCTCCAAAAGAATAAAGTTGGACCCCTACCTAAGAGCATATAAAACAACTCAGAATGGATCGAAGACCTAACCATAAGAGCAAAAGCTTCTACTAGACTCTTAGAAAAACACATTAAGGAAAAATCCTCATGACACTGGATATAGTGATGATTTCTAGGATATGATACCAAAGATGCAGGCAACAAAAGAAAATATAAGCAAATCGGACTTCACTAAAATTAAATACTTTTGTGCATCAAAGGACACCATCAACAGAATAAAAAGGCAGCCCGTAGAATGGGATATGCACATACAATGGAATATTATTCAGCCTTAAATAGGAATACAGTTATGACGCATGCTACACGTAAATGAATCTTGAAGGTATTATGCAGAGTGAAATAAGCCTGATAGAGAAGAACAAATATCGCATTATTCCACTTATATGAGGTACCTAGAATAGTCAAATACTTAGAGACAGAAAGTAGAACAGCGGTTACTAGGGCTTGAAGGGAGGAGGGGATGGGAAATTATTGTTGAATGGGTACACAGTTTTAGTTCCGGATGATGGAAAAGTTATGGATATATGTATAGTAGTAATGGTTGCACAACAGTGTGAATGTACTTAATGATACTGAACAGTTAAAAATAGTTAAAATTAACTTTATAGTGTTTTATGTACTTTACCACAATATAGTTTAAAAAAGAATTAATAGTGGAAATCTTCCAAATTTGGCAGGAGCCATAAACCTGCAGATTCAAGAAGCTAAGCAAACCCCAAACAGTATAAACCCTAAAACAGTTCACACCAAGACTGTGGAACATACTCAAAGTTCTAAAAACTAAAGACAAAAAAAAAAAAAGCCCTAAAAGCAGCAAGAGAAAAATGGCACCTTACCTGTAGGGGAGAAATAATTTGAATGACAGTGATTTTCTCATCAGAAACCAGATGAAAGTAGCATATTTTTTCAAGCACTAAAAGAAAAGAACTCTTAACCCCAAAACATGGGTTGTCCTTAGAATTTAGCTTGTCCAGCAAAAATATCCTTCAGGAATGAAGTAGAAATGAAGAAATTTTCAGATGAAGGAAAACTAAAAGAACTTACCACTAGCAGACTTACTGTAAAAGAATGGCTAAAGAAGTTCTCTAAACAGAAAGAATGATAAAAGAAGGATCTTGGAACATCAGGAAAGAAGAAAGAATATGGTCAGCAAAAATATTGGTAAGTAAAATGATCTTTCCTTCTCCTCTGAGTTTTCTAGATTGTGTGATAGTTGAAGCAAAAATTATAACACTATCTGATATGATTCCAAATGTATGCAGTGGGAATATTTAGTGCAATTGTGTTTGAAATGGGGGAGTAGGGGAGGGTAAAATGTAAAGGGAAATAAGGTTTCTACACTTGAGTTGAACTGGTAAAATGATGACACTAGTAAAGTGTGATAAGTTACATAGATATATAGTTATACATATATATGTGTATATATGCATATATAATATATGTATACTATATACAAGTTATATATACCTCTATGTGTGTGTTTGTGTATAATATATAAATAATAAGACCTGGAGCAACCACTTAAAAAACTATATAAAATAATATACCCAAAAGCACTAGAGAATGAAAATCTAAAAATAGTTTATGTAACCCACAGGAATGCAGGAAAAAGATACAAACAAAAAGAGCAAAAAGAGAAAAACAAAAAACAAAAAATTAAATGGCAGATTTAAGCCCTAATATATTAATAATAACATTGTAAATTATGTATGTAGTCTATGTAAAAGATGTAAATTGCCTAAATACACCAATTAAAAGTGATTAGTAGAACAGATTTTTAGCAAATGACCCAAGCATATGTTGTCTGTAAGAATTCTCTTTAAATTGAATGATACAAATAGGTTGAAAACAAAAGGATGGATAAAGATATATTATAAAAATACAATCAAAAGAAAGCTGG
This sequence comes from Sapajus apella, assembly GCF_009761245.1. Taxonomy (NCBI): domain Eukaryota; kingdom Metazoa; phylum Chordata; class Mammalia; order Primates; family Cebidae; genus Sapajus; species Sapajus apella. The sequence goes on from NW_022436989.1 coordinate 2,966,015, forward strand.
AGTAGCTATATGAACATTAAGTTATGACTTCAGAGCAAAAAAAATTTTATGAGAGACACAGAGGGACATTGTATAATGAAAAAAGGTCAGTCTACCAAAAACATTTAACAGTACTAAATATGTATGCACCAAACAACACAGTTGCAAAATATAGGAAACAAAAGCTGATAGAACTGGAAGAAATGAACAAATCAGCTAGCACGGCTGGGACATCAGAACTCTTCTGTCAACAGTTGATAGGACAGCTGGACAGAAACTCAGCAGGGATACCATCAACCCGATCTGACATTTAGAAAACACTTTATCCAATAAAACAATGCACATTTTTTAAGTAACTATAATACCAAAAGAGACTGTTTTTATGCCACAAAACAGATCTCAGTAAACGTAAAAAGATTCAAGTTAATACAAAGTAAATTATCTGACCACAGTGGAATTAAATTAGAAATCAGTAACAATATTTGTAAACAAAATCAAATCCACACCTTCTAGCTCTGTGTCAGGCATGGCACATTGTACAACACATTGGGGCTTGGGTTGCCCATAGAATTTATCTTGTCCAAGGCCAGGCGTGGTGGCTCATGCCTGTAATCCCAGCACTTTGAGAGGCTGAGGTGGGCAGATCACAGGGTCAGGAATTCGAGACCAGCCTGGCCAGTATGGTGAATGAAACCCCATCTCTACTAAAAATACAAAAATTAGCTGGGCACGGTGGTGCATGCCTATAGTTCCAGCTATTCCTCAGGAGGCTGAGGTGGGAGAATCACTTGAACCCAGGAGGTGGAGGTTGCAGTGAGCTGAGATCACGGCACTGCACTGGAAGACAGAGTGAGACTCCATCTAAAAAAAAAAAAAAAATTATCTTGTTCAGTCTCATTAGTCAGCTGAGGAAACATAACTTCTTCAGGGTCTCTCAGGTCTCAATAAATATTGATTGATTGACTGATTAAACAGTGACACAACAGCAATGCTTTTTCTGGAATGGTTACCAGCACTAGAAAGCACAGACCTGAGCCCACCACATCTGAAACCCTCCTGAGGTTCCCATGGGCCGCCTGGTTCCTCCCTCCTCTGGGCGCCCCAGCACTTTGCCTCTCTGTTTAACACACACTGTTCCACTGTAATGATCTGGTATTTACATTCTGTCCCCCTATGCCAGAGTTTCTCCCAGGACAGGGGCCAAGTTTTATTCATTACAGCTGCTCAGACATTATTGAGTGAATGAATGGGTAGATGTTATCTCTAAGGAAATTCTGCCTCCCAAGAGGACAGATTTCTCCAGTGGAATATACACTTGGAGGGTTATCCAAGGGTGTAGAGTGTGGTCCCCAGGGGCGCTGCTGAGCTGAAGTGGGTCTTCAAAGCCTTTGGGATTTTCCGCTGCTCTTGCAAAGGGCTTTTTGTGCCTGGGGAGCTGCTGAATGTGTTGTACCTCTTGCTGCTTGCATTTCCTCTTTGACTGCCCCAGACCACCTTCCTCCTCCGCATGGCCCACCCTCTGCTTTTCTTTCATTCTGAGATGGGCGGAGTAAGAAAATCGGCTTTATTTTTTCCTGTTGTGATTTGAATCCAGGAGTTCTTATCGTGCATACGTTTCTTTTCCCTCTGATTCTATATCTATACTTAAATAATACTTGGGAAGTTACTTACTGGATTCCTTAGGCTCATAAACTGTTTGTGGTCCTTGATAAGCTTAATATAGTCATATTAAAAATTAATAGGAAAGGTATATTGTTTCCAACTTTATGATTTAATTCATTTTATTTAATATATGACCACAATTCTAAAATTACTTAAAAACAGATGTGATGAGACTGAAATCAATTCTGGGGACCCTTCCTTTATTACTGTCATGAGGCAGACAACCTATGCTGCTCTTTCTCATGTGACATTTGGAGTCAGATGTGGGTGCAGCAAGCACCCTCCTTGGAGGCTTCAAATGCATGCTCTGTGAAAGATTATGTGCAGGCTCTTTTTAAATGCTGCCGTTAAAAAAATAAAATTTAATGGAAAGAGATAAGCTTTTCCCAACACAAGCCTGCTCCGATTTTGTATTTTCTTAATCTTTTATATGCTGCTGCAGGAAACTAAACCAAAATTGCCCTCTCTGACATGCACATGTGTGACCGATGGGAGGGGTAGAAGGGAGGCACAGAGCTACTTGAAATGATTGCTCGGGTTTGTCAGAAATGTAACTTTTTGGGAGGTGGTACTGTGAGAGAAGCCCTCCTCATCTTCCCGCTGTGCTGTAGGGCTGTGCCTCAGGCCACACACGGCCTCTTCTTACATCATGGAGGACCGTTTGTCCCAGCTCACCCGTAGGCCCAGGCGATGTTCAAGACAAGGACCATATGTCCTCCATCACCAGGTCTGAATTGCAGCTTCCTGCTGAACTGGGTCATGCCGTTCATCCACGCGCACACCCACACACACAGTCACGTTCCGAACGTATTTTGCACATTACTGAATCCTACTTCTTTCTTCTCTTTCTTTCTCTCCCTTTCTCATCTACATCTGCCCATCACTCATAGAAAAGTACGTTTACTTATTAATCAAATCTATATTTAATTTTACTTTCCAGAAAAATGGTTTTTTTCCAGTCACTTCAGATTAGTTCTCTGCCCCTTCCTGTACTCATTTCTTCTCTGTTTCTAGCCACCCTGTGGACAAGATCCTCTAAACTGAGTATCTCAGCCTCTGCACACACATTCCTGAGGGTTGCCTTCTACCCCCCTTTGCTACCAGTGATGCATTCGCCATCAAGTAAAAGAATGCAGAACATGGCCAGCAGCATCTTGACTAGGAAGGCGCCTGTGTCCCAACAGCTATGTCCCAGTGACCGTCTGCTTCCTCTCCCTGGTCACTGTGGTCTGTTCGCAGGGGAGGCTGCACAATGCAGTCATGGAATGGGCACCCTGGGCTGAGTCCTGAGAGCTAGGGGGTCATCCTCAGCCTAACTCTCAGGCCAGGAAATCTTAGGAAGCACTTCCTTCCATAACATGAGTGTTATCATGACTGGATGATCCTTCTGGAAGGAAGCAGGCTGGGAGATGTGGATGTGAAGCTGGGGGAAGGCCAGGCAGCTCCCCCTTCCTGGCCATGGCTCTGCTTTCAGAGTGGCTGAAGAACAGGAAGTGGTTACCCTACTGTATGACGGGCAGGTCTGCCCCTCCCAAGAACAGGAATACACTGGATCAGTGGCAATTAACTTTGGCCCTTGAGGAGCTGGTGTTATCCTTAAAGCTGCAAAAGAGGACAAAGTAAGAGATACCCCTGGAACTGGAAGGAAAGAGCCAGGAAGGAAGATAGGAGTCTGTCGTATGTTCAGAAACATCCCGATGAATCTGACATTGTCGGAGTGATGATAAGATGGTTCTGTCATTTAGCCTCTGAGTCAGGTCAGAAAGAAGCACAGACCATTCTTCAGATGGGGAACTTGGAGAATTACCAGGAGGGCAAAAAAGAGGTTGGTCTGGAAGTTCTGAGCACGCCAGGCCCTCGCCAAGCCTAGGGCCTCTGTGAGGGCAGGGAGGGAGGCGAGGCTCAGTGGGTTAGACCTGGCCTTCTTCAGGATGGAGGGTTATGTCCCTCTCTTCCAAGAGCTTTCCAGGCAGTGATTCTGCTCCATTCATCTTCCTCTGCCGGATCAAGCACATCTGGCTCTGTTGAGTAAAAGGGAAGAGAACATCTAAGAGTGCTTTCAAGTAAGAGGATTTCGCTCGAAGGCTCTCTGATCTGAGAAGGCTGCTCTCTCTGCAGTCATGCTGCCATACAGGTCTCTGCCTCAGACCTTAAGATGTCCATAGCAGCGGAGGACCCAGGGCCGTGTGGAGAAAAGAGAATAAAACATGAGGCATGTGCTCTCTGAATGACATCAGACATTTGTTTTTGATCTTCTGCCCAGAGGAATCTCACAGAGCTGGGCAGCTCCCAAGTCCTCCTCTGTGCTCCCGGACAGCTCCCTGCCTGGGGACTTGCTGGTGGATGCTGTGCACCCACAGAGCAGACCTGCCCGAGTTAATAGGAAGTGGGTCCCCACCGCCAGCATCTCAGCTGCAGCCACCTTTGGGCTTTGCAGCTGAGGTGTCACGGGGTAAGGGGCCAGACTGCAAGCGCAGGGTCACAACTGCACTCGCAGAGCTGTCTTCCAGGCTGAGAGGCTGGGGTCAGAGGCGCTGGCGGGCGCTCTCTCTCTTCTCTCTCTCTCTCTCTCTCTCTCTCTCTCTCTCTCTCTCTCTCTCT
>NW_022436989.1:2970266-2976400 GCF_009761245.1 Sapajus apella
CTCTCTCTCTCTCTCTCTCTCTCTCTCTCTCTCTCTCTCTCTCTCTCAGCAGCAAATCTAGGCCCCTCAAGTCGGCCTGTTTTCCTTCCAGCCTGAAGGGAACGTTAAAGAGGTGAAGAAAGAGCTAGAAGCAGAGGATGAAGCGCCTGTCGACCTGAAACGCTTTGTTTCTGGAGCTTCAGCTTTTTTCCAATGTGGAACTGAAGGTTTTGCTGCATGCATCGTAGTAAAATGCAGGCATCTCACTACATGACCACCAAGGCCTGAAATCTCTGTGCTGTTCAAGATGTACATACTCAAGAATTCCACCCCTAGAATTGCTCTTAAACAAATATCCAAGAAAGGCAAAAAATATATTCTGGAAGATCTGTATCATATCACAGTCAACAATGGAAGTGATCTAAATTTCCAGCAGTAGCTTAGTAAATAACGGTCTTATAAACGTGATGGAATTCATTATGTACAACCGTTAAAATGGTAATTATCCTGGCTACAAATTAACATTGAATACTGAGTAGTTTCTGCTGTTGGTTGAGAGTTTGCTGTATCAGTTGTTTTCAACCCTGAGGGCATGTTGGAATCTCCTGGGGCCTAGGCCTCATTCCCAGAGAGCAAGCTTCAGCTGTTCCTGTGTAGGGTCTGGGCCTGGGTGTCTCTTTTGAAGCTCCCTGGTTGACACTACTGTGCAGCTCAGGCTGAGGGCCTCAATGCCACTTCCAGGAACTTTGGTTGTGTAAAAGCCACCAGAGAGTCGTATCTTTATGAGTCTCCTGGGCACGATTACATCAAATACAGTGGTTCTGGTGTCCCTCCCTTCTCCCCAGGCCACCTCGCCCCACGTTTGGGCAGTGCAGGATACTGTTGCTTATCTCTGATTTATTACAAAAATGTTTTTGAGAGTACTCTGGTGTTGTTCCATAACCATCCTAAAACTTAATGGAGTCAACAATAGCGAAGTTACTGCACAGATGCTGTAGGTCAGGAATTCGAACACAGCATAAGAATGGCTTTCTTCTTTTCTACAACGTCTGCTGTTTCAGGTGGGAAGACAGATCTGACAGTCTTCAGCGGGATGCTGGAATCATCTGAAGGTTTATTTATGTACATGTCTGCTGCCTTGGCTAGAATGACTTGAAAGACAAGCTCAGCTAAGACTGCCCGCCAGCGTGCCCATACACAGCCTCTGTCTACGTGGCTTGGGCTTCCTTACACCATGGAGCCTCTTGGTTCTAGGAGCAAACATACTGACTAGTAAACAACGCAGAGAGCTTTTTGACCTATCTTGGAAGTCAGTCGCCCTCCTTCCATTGTACCCGATTACTGAAGTAGTCATACGCCCACACAGATTTCAGAAATATTTTTGGAGATAGAGTTGACAAGATTTAGTAATGGACTAAATGTGGAGTGGAGGAGAGGACTGTCAAATACCAATGCTACAATGTCATAAGATACGGGAAAATTCCGGACTGCGTGTGTGTAATCATCACAGTGCCTGCAGATGGGAGCTGAATGTAGCGTGCCATAAAGAAAAGCTGGAAGGTGGGGGCAGCAGGTCTTTCGTGTGACTCGGTCATTTTGGTGACTCTTCATACCCCTGTAACTACCCACCAAACCTGTGTACTTGACAGTCTTTGAAGAACGTTGGTTGTCACTGGGCCCCAGCTGACTCATGAAGTGAGTCTGCTTTCCAAATACCACATTCAGAAATCACCCTTGTCACTTGACTTTGTAGTTGGGAGAACCACTGTGCTGTGAGCCTGTAGGCTGTTCACCCTGTCAACCTATGGAACTCACCAGGCCTCCAGCATCACGGGGAAAGATGGGGAATGGCCTGAGCCCACCTATTTTCGGGTCTAATCTCTCTTCTGTCCTTTCTCCTTAGGCTTTTGATATTATGAGAGTGACTCATGGCAGAGAACACAGCCTGATTGAAGATTTGATTCTGCTCTTAGAAGAATGTGACGCCAACATCAGAGCATCCTAAGGGAACCCGTCAGAGGGAAAGATGGCTTGTGTCTTTGTTGAATGCCTTATTGAGGTCGCACACTTTGTATTTTGTTTGCTGTGTGAACCTCTTCTATTGAAAATTCTCTTCTGTGTTTGTGTAGGTAAATAAAGGCAGACATGATTTGCAAACCGCAAGAATCATTAGTTGTAGAGAAGCATGACTATAATAAATTCAAAAAATTTGGTTGAAGATGCCGTATGGTAATTGTCTTATTTGCTTACTGGCAACTTTAATGTTTAAAATACCAACATTCAAGATAGAAAATCCTACTAAATGCATGAAAAAATAAGTAATAACTTTCTCTTCGGATGTATTAGATAAAAATTGCTATTTTCACATTTGCTTCCAAGCAAAAACTTAATGTCCATTTTGGCAAAAAGCAGAATTTTGAGATGTCATCTTTTGCTCTTTGTGATAAATGATGTTTGTGTGTGTTATTACTTCCAAATACATCTCCAACACAAGAAGTTTTATCCTAAATCCTAGGAAGAAGCCATTTTAGGTATTACTAGGAAAGGATAGGAAGTTTTAATGCCAAAACCAGCTTTTCAGCTATCTCACAGCTCTTTGTGTAAATCTTTCGCATCAGCATTTTATAACTCTTTGTGTATGTCGTTTTTTTCCCTGAAATTTGTTTCTGTAATTAGCCAAATCTGTGGTTCAGCGTGTGAGCGTGGTGTGCATAGTGTAAAGCTCCGTTGTCTTGCAGTAAGCAAGGTTCTTGCACCCCAGCTCAAATCAGCCTTGCCTGCTTGCTTTTTCCTCTTTATTATTTCCTAATTCTTTGGCCTTTTTTGTCCTGCCTTTCTGCTTTAGACACAGAAAACCTTTTCTTTTCCACTTCTCAAAACGTGAATTCTTTTATGGCTCAGTGATCCTTTGAGCAGTGTGGTCCCTCATGCTTAGATGAGACTCTGGTAGTAACGGAAGCCCTTGGATTCCTGGAGCTGAAAGGATGCCTAGTAGAGAGTGTGCCATCACCCACACTTTATTCATGGGCGAGGAGATGGGTGGGAGCAGAATCGAGAGCAGCAGGAGCCCTCCCCGTCTTTCACGGAGGGAGTCGCGAGTCCTCTGACCAGGCACTGTTAGAATGGCACATGGATGTCTGATTGAGCCCGAAAGAACCAACCTTACGTTTGCAGTGAAGAAAGCTAATGACTTGCAACCGGAGTCCTGCTAGGCTGCACACCTGGTGACCACGTTGATGTAAAAAAAAAAAAAAAAAACTGTCCTGCATGCTGATGAGTTCTAAAGCCTTTTGTCATCCTTGCTTCAAGGACATCTCTAAAGCACACAGTGTCTTTAACAACCACAATAGCATGCCAAGGTAGGTATTTCAAAGCCTGTTTTATAAAACTGGAATTGGACTCCTGGGTGCTCTGGAATCCCTCCTGATTTACCGAGTAGCTTTTCAAGGAGCCGTTTCTATGCAGTTCAACAAGTACATATTGAATGGTTACTGTGTTTTTAGGGAAAGGCGATACAAAGACTGAATAAGACACACCCCCGTCTTCAAAACGGACACTGTCTGGTCTGGTATTTGTATCTGTTAGCTTTTACTGCGTAACAAACTACGCCAAAACTTGGTGGCTCAAAGTAACCTTTTTTTAAGGTTATTTTAGGTCTGTAGTTCAGCAGTTTGAGATGTGCAGTTCTGGTTTGGTCTAGGTGTGCTAGTCTCCGTGGGCTCGCTCGCTGTATGTAGTTGCTGGTAGGAAGGTCAGCTGCGGAGTGGTGGTGAGTGAGCCAAGCGGCCCGTCAGTCAGCCCAGTCTTGTTCACATGGCAGCAGTTCTGGGAACTGTAGGTAGGCGAGTCCCAGTGTGCCCAGTGTACAAGTACCTTTTCAACTCTGCTAGTATCCCGTGGACCACAGCCAATCTCAAGGCCACCCCAGAATCAAGGGGTGGGTCCCGGGTCCTCATCAGGACAGGCTACAGAGCACCATTGCAAGAGCGTGGGTACCTGGAAGGGAAGAAGCTGCAGCCATCTATGCAGTCCGTCGTAGTTACCCTTGGTTTTCTCGGTGTTATAGAACATTTAGTGAATTTTATGAATCTGCAGACCTTCTTTCTAGAAAAATATACAAAGTTTTCCCTTGGTATCCATGGGGGATTGACTCCAGGACCTCCTGGGTACCAAAATTGACGGTGCTCAAGTCCCTGATAGAAAACGGCATTGTATTTGCATATAACCCATGTGCATCCTCCCGTGTTCTTTAAATCATCTCTGGATTGCTTGTAATACCTAAAAAAATGTAAATGCCATGTGAATAGTTGCTATACTGTATTTAAGGAATAATGAAAAACTTTGTACGTGTTTAGTACAGTTTTTTCTTAATATTTTTGATCCGATACTAGTTGAGTCCACAGATATGGAACCTGCAGATACAGAGGACCAGCCGCATATATGAACAATTTGCCTTTAGGATCAAAGAGTCTCAGACTTCCTGTGGCCTCTGTGGATTCCCTGGGCCCTTCGTGAAATGGGAAATACACTCGCTACCTTTCAAAAACGCTGGTGGGAATTGTATTGGTTCCTCATTTTAAATGCATTCGGTAAAAAGTCATGACAAAAGGTAAGGATAGTAACTTACATGTCAGATGAGCAGAGTTCACTGAAAGAACCTTGTGTTTGCCAAATTTTCTGAACGAAATTTATCAGTCAGTGATGATCCTGGATTAAGAGATTTGCCTTCACACCTCCTAGAGAAAGCATGATAGGCTTTTAAATCCCTCTCAGCCCGCTTCCAGTTTTCTAAGAGCAGGGGGCCCTGCCTGCACCAACTTTTAATGGAAAGCAAACATTTAAGCAAGGTAAACATTTACCAAACAACTTTATAGCAAAATAATTTTGGAGAAGTGGGAAAGGGATGGAGAACATAATTTAAAATTCGTGTCACCAGTGGCTGACGATTTATTGCCACCCCAGCCGCCAGGACTGCGATTTCATTAATCCATAGTCATTGTAGCGGCAGGCTTTTTTCACATCAGTAACTTGATGCCATTAGTTGCTCCTCAGGGATGAGAACACATTTAAACTGAAATGAACACGCTGGGCATAATTTATAGCCATGCCACATGAATGCCAAGAGTGCAGGGGAGGACGGCTGCCTAGGCAGCCTGCTCAGAATGGATGCTGAGGACATGCTTGCTCTAGGAGGCAAGAGCCTGATGAAGCCGGATGGCCGCAAACCACGGAGGCCCTCAGCCAGCCTTCGCTGCAGGGTTGAAAGAGGAATTCCATACATGGGGGCCCACCCCGAGTTAGGTCTTGAAAATGCTTTTCTGGCCCAATTGGGAATTGATGTTCACTTAAGAGTAGCCCCCAGGGATCCCGCAGGTAGACGATTCTGGAATCGTCTGTGGAGCATCAGGTAATCCCCATGACAGGCAGTCACTGGCAGAAGCATCAGGAAGCTACTGGAGCCCTCTCTGTCCCTGAGGTATGTAAGGAACTGGTTGAGGAGAAGGACCAGAAACACCCCCCGCAAATTGGGATACTCCCTTAACTTTTGGAGGTTTGTAAGCATCTGAAAGCTGTTGGCTCAAAGTCAACATATTCAAAATCGATTTGAAACGTGAAAAACCAGCTCTCTACCTTTCCTGTTCAGCTCAGTGTTATCATGGGCCTTCCCTTCTTCATCCCAGAAACTCATTAATTCTCTCTTCTCCTTTATTGAGGAAGACAGTTCTATCTGTTCATCTCCTGAAGCGCTTTTCTGAATTTCAGCCTTGTTCCCCAGCCCCTTAGTGGGCCCCAGCACCACACTGCTCAGTCACTGCAAAGACCTCCCTACTGATCTCATTTCTTTTAGTAAGGAATGATATTTGGAAACCCTCACCTGCTTCCTCCTAACCTGGGCCTGTTTAAGATCACGAATCCACATTGATACCATCCATTTGTAAAGTCCTTTGAACTGACTGCACCATGAACTACACCGCAGCCTAGACTACACCATGGCCTGGACTACGCCACGGGCAGACTACACCACGGCCTGGGCTACACCACAGCCTGACTACACCACGGCCTGACTACACCACGGCCTGACTACACCACAGCCTGACTACACCACGACCTGACTACACCACGGCCTGACTACACCACGGCCTGACTACACCACG
>NW_022436989.1:2976410-3150016 GCF_009761245.1 Sapajus apella
CTACACCACGGCCTGACTACACCACGGCCTGACTACACCACGGCCTGGACTACACCAGGGGCAGACTACGCCACGGCCGGACTACACCGTGGCCGGGGCTGCACCATGGCCTGGGCTACACCGTGGCCTGACTATAGCGTAGTGCCTTGTGCAGTCAGTTTAAAGCACTTTACACAATTAAAATCTGACATCTGGGATAGTTCCTCATCTTTCTCTTTCCATATTTGCGCTTCTCTTATACATAAAAATAGTTGTGAAATTATTACATGACAACATGACCAACACAAAGCTACTAAGTGAAATTTAAGAATCCTTTCTAGTGTTTTTTTCTTAGACAAAAAATGCTATAGTCAGAATGCTATGTTTAAAAGTTACTTGAACTGTTATTTTCAGTATGATTACGTATTCAATTTAATATCTAAGTTTGTTTCTATTTGAATTCAATTTTAGGATTTTCCCATCATTAGTTTATTGACATCTCTCAATACAAAGGTATAATATATGTTAATATGTTATATTTTGTTATCTTAAATAATGTCATAAAGAACAACCTTGGGCATCGTCTTTTCGCATTGCTGGAAATGTATCTTCAGGGTAATTTTCTGTTATTTTACCGGGTACTGTCAGACTCACCTCCAGAGGGGGTATGACATTGCCTGTTTCCTCTCAGCCTTGTCAACGGAGTGGGTTGTCCGGCTTCTGAATTTTTTGCTAAGCTAATAGGTACGAAATGGCATCTGAGTGCAGTTTTTTGGTTTTGTTTGTTTTTTGAGACAGAGTCTTGCTCTGTTGCCCTGGCTGGAGTGCAGTGCTGTGATCTCAGCTCACTGCCACCTCCACCTCCAGCCTCAAGCAATTCTGGTGCCTCCGCCTCCTGAGTAGCTGGAATTACAGGCATGTGGCACCACACCTGGCTAGGTTTTTTTCTTTGTGGGTTGAGGTTTTTTAAATTATTTTTAGTAGAGACAGGGTTTTACCATGTTGGCCAGGCTGGTCTCGAACTCATGACCTCAAGTGATCCACTTGCCTCAGCCTCCCAAAGTGCTGGGATTGCAAGCATGAGCCACCGTGCCAGGCCCACTTTTGGAGTTGGTTGGTTGTTTTTGGAGACAGGATCTCGCCCTGTCACCCAGGATGGAGTGCAGTGATGTGAATGCAGCTCACTGCAGCCTCATACTCCTGGGCTGAAATCATCCTCCTGCCTCAGCCTCCTGAGGAGCTGGGACTACAGGTGCATGTCACCAGGCCCAACTAATTTTTTGTTTGTTTTTGGTAGAAACAGAGTCTCACTGTGTTGCCCAGGCTGGTCTCAAACTCTGTGCCTCAAGCACTCCTCCCACCTTGGACTCTCAAAGTTCTGGGATTACAAGTGTGAGCCACTGTGCCTGACCCTCAATGTAATTTTAATTTGCACTTTCTAATTAGTGAAATTGAGTGTCTTTTCCTTTTTAATCTTTTTAATTTTTTAAATAGAAGATAGGGTAGTCTCCCTCTGTTGACCAGGCTGGTCTTGAACTCCTGACTTCAAGTTATCCTCCTACCTCGGCCTTCCAAAGTGCTAGGATTGCAGGCATGAGCCGCTGTACCTTGCTGAGTGTCTATCTATCTATATAAAATTTAACTTTTAAGTTCAGGGTGTATGTGCAGGCTTGTTATATAGTTAAATTTGTGCCATGGGGGATTGCTGTACAGATTATGTCATCACCTAGGTATTAATATTAAACCTAGTACCCATTAGTTATTTATCCTGATCCTCCCCTCCTTCCAGTCTCCACCCTCTGATAAGTCCCTATGTGTGTTGTTCACCTCTACGTGTCCATGGGTTCTCATCATTTAGCCCCCACTTATAAGTGAGAACATATGGTATTTGGTTTTCTGTTCCTGCATTAGTCTGCTAAAGATAATAGCCCCCATTTCCATCGATGTTCCTGCAAGGGACATGATCCCATTCTTTTTGATGGCTGCATAGTATTCCATGTTGTATATGTACCACATTTTCTTTATCTAGTCTTCCACTGATGGGCAGTTAGGTTGATTCCATGTCTTTGTTATTGTGAATTGTGCTGCAGTGAACATATGCATGTATCTGTCTTTATGGCAGAACATTGTATATTCCTTTGGGCATATACTGGTTATATTTGCTGGGTCAAATGGTATTTGTTTTTAAGTCTTTGAGGAATCACCATGCTGTCTTCCACAGTTGTTGAACTAATTGATGTTCCCACAACAGTGTATAAATATTCCTTTTTCTCTACAACCTCTCCATTATCTGTTATTTTTTTTTCTTTTTAGTAATAGTCATTCTGACTGGTGTGAGATGTATCTCATTGTGGTTTTGATTTGCATTTCTCTAATGATTAGTGATGTTTATCTTTTTTTCCTATGATTGTTGGCCACATGTATGTCTTCTTTAAAAAAGCGTCTGTTAATGTCATTTGCTTACTTTTTACTGGGGTTCTTTTTTCTTATAACTTTGTGCTCCTTATTGATGCTGGATATTAGACTTTTTTCAGATGCACGGTCTGCCAATATTTTCTCCCATTCTGTAGGTTTTCTGTTTATGTTGTTGACAGTTTCTTTTCCTTATGTCTATTTTTGTGGATAATATTTACATGGCTTCTATTTTTCTCTCAGATTTTTTAGTCTTTTTTTCCCCATTGACCTTTAGTTCTTGTATATTAGAGAGATTTCACTTATCTGTGTTATTTAGTCTACCATTTGTCATTTGTTTTTTGACTTTGCTTTAGTTTTTTGCCCTGAGTTCCTTTGGATAGCATTTTCAAAAACATTAAGAACTCTACCCTAGGCCAGGCATGGTGCCTCATGCACTTTGGGAGACCAGGGTGGGAGGATCACTTGAGCCCAGGAGTTCGAGACCAACCTGGGCAGCATGGTGAAACTCTGTCTCTACAAAAAATACAAAAATGAGCTGAGTGTGGTGGCACACACCTGTAGTCCCAGCTACTCAGAATGTCTGAGGCCCAAGGATCACTTGAGCCAAGGAGGCAAAGGTTGCAGTGAGGCAAGATCATACCACTGCACTCCAGCCTGGGCCACAGAGCCACACCCTGTCTCAAAAAAAAAAGTATGATAAACCAGACTCCAGTTGTAAAGTTAAGCATCACCAACTTTCCTCATAAGGTTCTTGATTTTTAAATGTTCATGAGTTGAGTTTATATTTTACAATTCCTTTTCTGTCAATTCTGTGACCTTTTCGCCTTCAAGTAGCCCCTTGCTTGGCTAAGGTTTTAGTTTAGTTTTGTTTTTAAGCTGGTAGAGTGATTCAGTTTTTATTCCCGAACTGTCTGTCTTTGGTGTTCTTGCCTTTTTAAATTGCTTCCATTTTCCATTGAACTAGATAATACAATTACCAAGATGTACTTCAGAGAATCCCTGGTTCTCTGTTCCTTCACCCCACCGTACAGCAGCAATTCGATAGGAGGAAAACTCAACCAGCCAGAACAGTCACCTGTTTCTCCACCTGTTGATTCTGAATCTTGAAGAGCCCGTCGTGGCTAGTCTCAGTTAAGTGACAGTCTCAACTTCCACAGTAATGGAACGAACCATTGTTGTATTCCTTGGCGGAGTCGTTCCTCTCTTAGAACCATGACATTTAAACCAACGGACCCAAAAGTTACAGGGAAAGAAAGCAGAAACTCTGCAAATACATTATTAACTGTAATTGTGAGAGGCCACTCTCAACCCCTGACCCCTGCCTGGTTCCTAGAACATGTATGTTGCCTGTAAGAGAAACAGCTTTGTATGTCACTTGATTCAGAGCATAAACAAATTTCATAGGAACACACTCTCTCTGGGTCGTCTCCTAGCTAATGACATAAGTGGGTCCTGTCATTCCACCATTCTAGTGGGCCAGCTGCTCCTGGATGCAGAAATGCCAGTGTGATCAGTAAGTTCTGTGGACTTTATGTGCTGAATCGCCACATTTCTGCTCTGAAATTAGTTTTTTGCTCCAAAGTTATGTTGTGAGGAACACTACAACCCAACCTCCTCTGGGTTTGTTTTATTTTTCTGAATTGGAAGGTTCAAGTCTTTCATCAATGCTAGACATTTCTCAAAAATTATCTCTTCAAATATATACCTTGCCTCACTTTTTTTCTATTCTCTCGTTCTAGAATTCATTAAGTAGATTTTAAACATTGTCATTTCATGTTTCTTTCAAATTTTCATCTCTACGTCTGTATCTTTTATTCTGGTTAATTTCTTCAGCTCCGTTTTCTACTTTACTACTGAGATTTTCATTTATTGAATTTGCTTTTATCGTCTTCACTGAACCTTTCAACTATATAATTCTTGTTGCTAAATATTCTTTTTTATTTGTCAGAAGGTCTTATGGTTTCTTCCTTACATATAGTTGTATACTTTAAATTCTTTTTCATTTTCTTCTACGAAAAAGTTTGAGAGTACTGTAGTCTTCTTTTTTTTTTTTTTTTGAGACAGAGTCTTGCTCTGTCACTGGGCTGGAATGCCTCAGCCTCCTGAGTAGCTGGGACTACAGGCATGCACTACCCCCTCCGCCTTTTTTTTTTTTTTTTTTTTTTTTTTTTTTTTAAACTAGTGACGGGGTTTCACCATGTTGGCCGGGATGGTCTCGATCTCCTGACCTCGTGATGCTCCTGCCTCCACCTCCCAAGGTACTGGGATTACAGGCGTGAGCCAATGTGTCCGGCATGTATTCTTCTTGCTTATTGTGTTTGTTGTTTTTCCCTTGTAGTGGATAGCTTCCTCTCATACTTTGTAATTTTAATTGTGAATTTATTTTCAGTGTGCTTAGTTTTGTGTCCATGTATATAAAATATAACTTGGGTTGAGAAACCTGAAAAGAGTTTTTCATTTCCTCCCGCTATGTGGCTCATTTTTTCAGCAGCCTAGGATAAATATATGTTAATCTTTTTTTCTCTTATGTCCTTGCAACACATGCTAGTATTAATTCAAGTGCAAAAACTAAAAATTAGTAAATGGTATCTACTATTTTCCCTCCACTCAGAACTCTGAACATGAGCGTGCTTTCTTACACTCTTTACAAAACAAAATATAGCTCTACTATTGTTAGCATCCTGTGAATAACAGGAGTTTCAGGGAGAATGGACAAATGGGGGAAAGGAAATAAACAAGATAATTGCAAGACAAAATCACAGAACTAACGCATGTACTTTTTTCAAATTGAAATGGACCTTGATTGCCTGGTACAGTTAATAAAAATAAATCCATCTGAAGACACATAATCATGAAATTTCAGAACACAGTAAACAAAAAGGTCTTGCAAGTTTCCACAGGGGAAATAAAGGAGAGTTTCTTAGAAAAGATCAAGAAGAAAGCTATCAGATTTCTCAAAAACAATCATGAAATTTAGGATATGATGGAGAAAAACCTTTAAAATTCTGAGGGAAAATTATTTACAGCCCTAGAATTATAAAGCTAAATGCCAACCTAGCATTTTGAAAGTAAATGTAGAATAAAGTCTGTAAGTATCCCAAATTTGGCTTCCCCAGAATACTTTCTTAGGAAGGTACTTGATCATTTTAGTTCTCTAATTTTCTTGTCTCTTCTGTTTTCTGTCTCTTTGTATTTTTGCTTTACTTTATTAAGGATTCCCTCCATTTTACCTCTCAAACTTTTTTAATAGGACTTTTTCACTTTTGCTAGCATTATTTTTAATTTTCAAGAGATTTTATCTTTCCATTAAAAAAGCATCTTGTTCTTGTTTTGTGGATTCAATACATTCTCTCTCTAAGGATACTAATGATGGTGGAGTAAAGGTTGATTTTTCTTTTCTCATTGCACAGTTTGTTTCTGTCAAATTGTCATCTATTTTGTTTGTATTGGGCTTCATCTCATATATATATATATGTACATGTATATATTTATTTTTTCCTTAGATATCTGGTGACTGTTGGCTCTCCATTCATAATTTGCAGTAAGATTCCATAAACCTGATTGGAGACTTTATGGCTGTGGATTATAGAATGCTGAGCTTAGTGATACAACTGTCCATCAAAAACGATGAAATATGCTGAAAAATGCAAAATAACTTGTAAAACACTGGAGAGATTACAAGGCAGTAGAGAAGTTTCAGGCTAATGTTTGGATGACAGCTTGTAACAGACGGCTTAGCAAACTGTGCGGTGGGGGAGCACCAAAGCTGCTTGTCCACTAAAGGCATCTGTCAGTGCCGCATACTTGAACTTAAGAAACTTTAGAGGCAAAAGGGTCAAAAGTTAAGGCTCATGAGCTCCATAAGGTAGTGAGACTTCAAGGATATCCTGTCCATGTTGGACTGGGACCCAAAATGGCTAAACACTTGCCATAAGGAAAAATGGCTCAGGGATATCTTGGTACTGAAAAGTGCTGTAAATTGTAAATAAAAGGAGAAACCAAAAAAAGACCCTATAGCACTATGCATAAAGACCAACCCTTATGTAAGTCTGCAAACTGTCTGTGTCCTCTCTTACTTCCTTGAGCAGCAGTTTGTAGTTCTTCTTGAAGAGGTCCTTCGCATCCCTTGTAAGTTGTATTCCCAGGTATTTTACTCTCTTTGTAGCAATTGTAAATGGGGGTTCACTCATGATTTGGCTCTCTGTTATTGGTGTATGGGAATGCTTGTGATTTTTGCACATTGATTTTGTATCCTGAGACTTTGCTGAAGTTCCTTATCATCTTAAGGAGATTTGGGGCTGAGTTAATGGGGTTTTCTAAATATACAATCATGTCATCTGCAAACAGAGACAATTTGACTTCCTCTTTTCCTAATTGAATCCCCTTTATTTCTTTCTCTTGCCTGAGTGCCCTGGCCAGAACTTCCAATACTATGCTGAATAGGAGTGGTGAGAGAGGGCATCCTTGTCTTGTGCTGGTTTTCAAAGGAAATGCTTCCGCTCTTTGCCTATTCAGTATGATATTGGCTATGGGTTTTTCAAAAATAGCTTTTATTATTTTGAGATGTTCCATGAATACCTAGTTTATTGAGAGTGTTTAGCATGAATCACTGTTGAATTTTGTCGAAGGCCATTTCTGCATCTAGTGAGATAATCATGTGAGTTTTGTCATTGGTTCTGTTTATGTGATGGATTACGTTTATTGATTTACATACGTTGGACCAGCCTTGCATCCCAGGGATGAAGCCGACTTGATGGTGATGGATAAGCTTTTTGATGTGCTACTGGATTCAGTTTGCCAGTATATAATTGAGGATTTTCTCATTGATGTTCATTAGTGATAACCTGAAATTTTATTTTTTTGTTTTGTGTCTGCCATGTTTTAGTATCAGAGTGAGGCTGGCCTCAGAAAAAAAGGGGAGGGTTCCCTCTTTTTCTATTGTTTGGAATAGTTTCAGAAGGAATGGTATCAGCTCCTCTTTGTACCTCTGGTAGAATTCGGCTGTGAATCTGTCTGGTCCTAGACTTTTTTTTGCTTGGTAGGCTATTAATTACTGCCTCAATTTTAGAACTTGTTATTGGTCTGTTCAGGGATTTTACTTCTTCCTGGTTTAATATTGGGAGGGTGTATGTGTCCAGGAATTTATCCATTTCTTCTGGATTTTCTAGTTTATTTGCGTAGAGGTGTTTATAGTGTTCTCTGATGGTAGTTTTATTTTTCCAGGATTGGTGGTGATATCAACTTTATCACTTTTTATTGCATCTATTTGATTCTTCTCTCATTTTTTCTTTATTAGTCTGGCTAGTGGTCTATTTTGTTGATCCTTTCAGAAAACCAGCTCCTGGATTCATTGATTTTTTGAAGTATTTTCCGTGTGTCTGTCTCCTGTAATTCTTCTCTGCTCTTAATTATTTCTTGTCTTCTGCTAGCTTTTGAATTTGTTTGCTCTTGCTTCTCTAGTTCTTTTGATGATGTTAGGATGGCGATGTTAGATCTTTCATGCTTTCTCTTGTCAGCATTTAGTGCTATAAATTTCCCTCTACACACTGCTTTAAATGTGTCCCAGAGATTCTGGTACATTGTGTCTTTGTTCTCATTGGTTTTGAATAACTTATTTATTTCTGCCTTAATTTCGTTATCTACCCAGTAGTCATTTAGGAGCAGGTTGTTCAGTTTCCATGTAATTACGTGGTTTTGACTGAATTCCTTAATCCTGAATTCTAACTTGATTGCACTGTGGTCTGAGAGACTGTTGGTTATGATTTCCATTCTTTTGCATTTGCTGAGGAGTGTTTTACCTCCAATTATGTGGTCAATTTTAGAATAAGTGCGATGTGGTGCTGAGAAGAATGTATATTCTGTTGATTTGGGATGGAGAGTTCCGTAGATGTCTGTTAGGTCCACTTGGTCCAGAGCTGAGTTCAAGTCCTGGATATCCTTGTTAATTTTCTGTCTCATTGATCTGTGTGATATTGACAGTGGGGTGTTAAACTCTCCCACTATTGTTGTGTGGGAGTCTAAGTCTCTGTAGGTCTCTACAAACTTGCTTTATGAATCTGGGTGCTCCTGTATTGGGTGCATACATACTTGGGATAGTTAGCTCTTCTTGTTGCATTGATTTTTTTTTTATCAGTATGTAATGCCCTCCTTTGTCTCTTTCGATCTTTGTTGGTTTAAAGTCTGTTTTATCAGAGACTAAGATTGCAACCCCTACTTTTTTTTGCTTTCCATTTGCTTGGTAAATATTCCTTCATTCCTTAATTTTGAGCTTATGTGTGTCTTTGCATGTGAGATGGGTCTCCTGAATACAGCCCACCAATGGACTTAGACTCTTTATCTAATTTGCCAGTCTGTGTCTTTTAACTGAGGCATTTAGCATGTTTACATTTAGGGTTAATACTGTTTTGTGTGAATTTGATCCTGTCATTATGATTGATACTAGCTGGTTATTTTGCCCATTAGTTGATGCAGTTTCTTTATAGCATCAATGGTCTTTACAAGTTGGCATTATCTGGCAGTGGCTGGCACCATTTGTTCCTTTCCATGTTTAGTGCTTCCTTCAGGAGCTCTTGTAAGGCAAGCCTGGCGGTGACAAAAATTTCTCAACATTTGCTTGCCTGGAAAGTTTTTTTATTTCTCCTTAGCTTATAAAGCTTAGTTTGGCTGGCTATGTAATTCTGTGTTGAAAATTCTTTTCTTTAAGAATGTTGAGTATTGGCCCCCACTCTCTTCTGGCTTGTAGGGTTTTGCCAAGAGATCCACTGTGAGTCTGACGGGCTTCCCTTTGTGGGTAACCCAGCTTTTCTCTCTGGCTGCCCTTAGCATTTTTTCTTTCATTTCATACATTTCAACCGTGATGAATCTAACAATTATGTGTCTTGGGGTTGCTCTTTTTGAGGAGTATCTTTGTGGTGTTCTCTTTATTTCCTGATTTTGAATGTTGGCCTGCCTTACTAGGTTGGGGAAGTTCTTTTGGATCATATCCTGAAGAGTGTTTCCCAACTTGGTTCCATTCTCCCCGTCACTTTCAGGCACACCAATCAAACATAGATTTGGTCCTTTCACATGATACCATATTTCTTGGAGGCTTTGTTTCTTGTCACTGTTTTTTCTCTAATCTTGTCTTCTTGCTTTATTTCATTGAGTTGGTCTTCAGTCTCTGTTATCCTTTCTCCTCCTTGATCAGTTTGGCTACATATACCTGTGTGTGCTTCACGAAGTTCTCGCGCTGTGTGTTTCAGCTCCACCAGGTCATTTCTGTTCTTCTCTGAACTGGTTATTATAGTTAGCAATTTATCTAACCTTTTTTCAAGGTTCTTAGCTTCCTTGCATTGAATTAGAATGTGCTCCTTTAGCTCGGAGGAGTTTGTTATTACCCACCTTCTGAAGACTACGTCTGTCAATTTGTCAAACTCATTCTCTGTCCAGTTTTGTTCCCTTGCTGGCAAGGAGTTGTGATCCTTTGTAGGAGAAGAGGCGTTCTCATTTTTGGAATTTTCAGCCTTTTTTTCACTGGTTTCTCCCCATCTTCGTGGATTTACCTACCTTTGGTCTTTGAAGTTGGTGAGCTTCAGATGGAGTCACTGAGCGGACATCCTTTTTGTGGATGTTGACACTATTTCTTTCTGTTTGTTAGGAGAAAGACTGGTTTCCTTCTAACAGTCAGGCTTCTGCGCTGCAGGTCTGCTGGGGTTTGCTGGAGGTTCACTCCAGACCCTGTTTCCCTGGGAATTGCCAGCAGAGGCTGCAGAACAGCAAAGATTGCTGCCTGTTTCTTCCCCTGGAAGCTTCATCCCAGAGGGGCGCCTGCCAGATGCCAGCCAGAGCTCTTGTATATGAGGCGTCTGTTGGCCTCCACTGGGAGGTATCTCCCAGTCAGGATACATGAAGGTCAGGGAGTCACTTGAGGAGGCAGTCTGTCCCTTATCAGAGCTTGAGCACTGTGCTGGGAAATCCACTGCTCTCTTCAGAGCTGCCAGGCAGGGACGTTTAAGTCTGCTGAAGCTGCGCCCACAACCAACAATTCCCCCAGGTGCTCTGTCCCAGGGAGATGGGGATTTTATCTCTAAGTCCCTGACTGGGGCTGCTGCCTGTTTTCAGAGATGCCCTGCCCGTAGAGGAGAGGCAGTCTTGCCGCAGTGCCTTGCTGAGCTGTGGTAGCCTCCACCCAGTTCAAACTTCCTGAAGGCTTTGTTTCTACTGTGAGGGTTAAACTGCCTTCTGAAGCTTCAGCAATGGCAGGTGCCCCTCCCCCCACCAGGCTTGGGCATTCCGGGTCGAGCTCAGGCTGCTGTGCTGGCAGTGGGAATTTCAAGCCAGTGGATCTTAGCTTGCTGGGCTCTGTGGGGGTGGGATCTGCTAAGCCAGAGCACTTGGTTCCCTGACTTCAGCCCCCTTTCCAGAGGAGGGAACGGTTCTGTCTCGCTGGCATTCCAGGTGCCACTGGGGTATGGGAAAAAAGCCCCTACAGCTAGCTTGGTATCTGCCCAAATGGCCACCCAGTTCTGTGCTGGAAACCCAGGTCCCTGGTGGTGTGGGCACCGAGGGAATCTCCTGGTCTGCGGGTTGTGAAGACTATGGGAAAAGCGCAGTATCTGGGCCGGAGACACGGTACAATCCCTAACTGCTTCCCTTGGCCTGGAGAGGGAGTTCTTTGCCCTTCCCGGGCCAGGCGATGCCCCACCCTGCTTCAGCTCACCCTCTGTGAGCTGCACCCACTGTCCTATCAGTCCTAGTGAGGTGAATCAGGCACCTCAGTTGGAAATGCAGAAATCACCCGCTTTCTGCGTTGATCCCTCTGGGAGCTGTTTCTATCCAGCCCTCGTGCCAGCCTCATCTCCACTGTACTACGATTATGTAAGATGTTCTCATCTGGAGAAGCTGGGTGAAGGACATAGGGGATATCTTGTACTATTTTTGCAGCTTTTTTGTATGTCTGAAATTATTTCAAAATTAAAAATTAAAACTTCTACCATAGAACATTATACTCTGCAAAAGCGTCTTTCAAGAATGAGGTTGTAATGAAGACATTTTAAAACAAAACCTGAGGCCGCTTAATACTAAGAGACCTTCACTGGGAAAAAAATGCTAAGAATGTATGTACATCATGCAGAAGGAAAGTGATCACAGATAGAAGGTTGGTGTTACAAGAAGAAATGGAAAAGAAAGAAAATGGGCAGCTGGCGTTCCCGGCTGTGCAGAGGCACCTGGGTCTGGCGGTCTCTGCTTTCTGTGTTCTGTTCCTCCATGCTTGGACATGGTGCTTGCTGTCTGGTCTTGCTCAATTTTGGACTGCCACCTTCCAAACACTTTTGTAAGTAGTTTCCAGTCTCAAGTCTCTCTTTTTTCCAAAATGTACCTCAACATATGTAGTTGATAGCTTGATCGGGGTCCCGGGAAACAGACTCCTGATTGTGGAATCTGCTGTTGACTTCTTCGAGCCCGAATGCAGTGAAGACTTAATTGCCAGTGAAAATAGTTGCTGTTAATCTATGGAAAGCCGTGGCCTCGTGGTGACGCGTTTTCCCTGTGCGTGCCTGGGATAACGTGCTCACTGGAGAAAGGTTTTAGGGAAAGAAGCTGCACTGTGCTTCACTGCTGCTCTAGCAAGGACGACTTCAAATCCCGTAGATGGGGTACCTGTTTCTGGCTATGCTGGAGAGATCAAAGGAAAAAAATTACAAATTTACTGTTCTCAACACTTAGTGTTCCCTGCTCAAAAAACAATCGGGGAAGCAGCAAACTTCTAAAGTAGCCCTAAAAGATTATTGCTTGTAGTTGTGGGTAGAATTCCATGAAAGTTGAATCCAGGGCCCCATCAAGTCTCTAACATAAAAGATACGGTATCGATAGGGAAAGAGCAGATTTAAAAGAGGAATATTTGCGTGTGATTGGACGAACTGACAACTTGAATCCCCCAGTATCCTCAGGCCTTCCTTGTAAAAGAAGGCAGTTCCTCCTCCCCTATCTGAAGACACTTGCTTTCTTTCCCTTAATGGGAGATGCTGTGGTAATGTCACCAGAAGAAATTGACTTAACCAGGCACACTGTTACTCTTCTCCAGGCTCACCTCTAACACGCTTCATTGCCTCCAGATAAACAACTACAGAGATATTTCTAATATCATATGAAGACTACTTAGGAAGACATGGCTTGTATATCCCAGGGAATATGTGTAAGAATAAGTGTTAAGATGTTAGAGCCAGGAAGATGTAATATAACTCTGGATCAGACTGAATTTATCAGTGAAGATTGTGGATTTAATGTTGCAGCCTGAAAGCTAAGACTGACTATAACAATTTGCTTGCTTGCTTGCCTGAAACCTAGACTAACTTGTCTCATTAAATGAGTTTGAGATGTCAGAGCTTCCTGGAGTGATGAGGAGAAAACAATGCAAAGACTTAAAGATATTAAAGTGTTAGAATGTTTTGTCATGGCCATCACATCCCCACAACCACCCCAACTCCAAGGTAGTTCTCAGTCATATACCCCAGAGGACACTTCATTTACTAATGCATTAAAAAATGCTCTAGCAGTTGGGCAAGCTGGCTCACATCTGTAATCCCAGCATTTATGGGAGGCCAAGGTGGGCAGATCACGAGGTCAGGAGTTCAAGACCAGCCTGGCCAATGTAGTGAAATCCCGTCTCTACTAAAATACAAAAATTAGCTGGGTATGGTGGCACATGCCTGTAATCCCAGCTGCTCAGGAGGCTGAGGCAGGAGAATTGCTTGAACCAGAACCTGGGAAGGAGAGGTTGCAGTGAGCCGAGATCACACCACTACATTCCCACTTGGGTTACAGAGTGAGACTCCATCTCAAAAAAAAAAAAAAATAATAAAAAAAAAGAATGCTTTAGTGAGGGGAACATTTCATCCTTGAAAAACTCTGTGGTGGCTGTGCTCTTCAGAACCCAGGGAGGAGGATGAGAGAGGCCAGCCTTGAAATGGGCTTTCTAGTTTCACTGGGAATGGTGAGATCTTAGAGGGACAAAACTTAACCTCCAAAGACAAGATGGGAACAGTCATTATACTTAGTATGGGCAAAGTGGACATCGGAGTGTTTTGACTTCAGTCAATTACTTTTTCTATGTCAATTTGCAAGGACGAAAAGAAGCACTTTGCTTTTACATGATAGGACCAGCAACACACCATTGCAACACAGACCGTGTCAGTGTTCCCAAAGTGTAATCTTCCCAGACCTGATCATTTTGTCATGCCATGGAACATTCTTTTGGTTCACTACAATGATGACATTATGCTAAATTGGCCTGGTGAACAGTAAATGTCAAGTTCCTTCACTAAGACCATACGTGCCAAAATACCACCACACAAGTAAAGTTTCTAAATTACAATACTGTAGAGAATTTGAAGTCATTGCCTTCAAAGTGAAAGATGAGTTATTGCACCTTTGGAACATCCCAGTAAGAAAGTGATGTAGCATTTGGTGGACTTTGGGTTTTTCGGTGCTAGAGACCACATTTGACTATGCTACTCTGATCATTTACTGAGTGGTACTCAACAATAGGAAGGTCCTTAGAATTTTGGAACCAGGGCACTTCCTCTTCTGCAGATAATTCTTTTGAGAAATTGCACCTGGTTTGCAACAGAGCTGTCTAACATGAAATGGGTATTAACTGATTCATCAAGACACAAAGTTTGGTGTCTGAGCAATCAATCCACCGCCAAATGGAAATGGTATGTACAGACATCAGGCTCAAATCAGTCATGAAGGCGTGAGAAGGTGGCTCCGGTTTTCTTGACACCGGTTCTTGCTGCACTGCTGTGTCTCCATGAATTTATATTGTTGGCCTCATAGAAAATTCTTTATGATAAGTTGACAGAGAAGGAAAAATAATGGGCTCCTTTACAGACTGTTCTTTATGATATGTTGGCCTCAGCCACAAGCGGCATAATGTTGTATGAAACCATCAAGAGTGTTCCTGAAAGACCATAAAAGTAAATCCTCCAAATAGGCAGAACTTCAAAATCCTGTTTTCTTCTTCATCTGGACAGAGTAACCTGAGGTACAGATCTAGACTAACTTGTAGGAGTGGCTAATGATATGTACAGATGCCTGATAAGAAATCTTATGAGATTGTTTGAGAACAGCCTGACCAACATGGAAAAACTCTGCCTCTAGTAAAAATACAAAAATTAGCTGAGCATGGTGTTGTGTGCCTATAGTCCCAGCTACTCGGGAGGCTAAGGCAGGAGAATTACTTCAACCCAGGAGACAGAGATTGCAGTCAGCTGAGATCATGCCACTGTATTCCAGCCTGGGTGACAGAGCAAGACCCCGTCTCAAATAAAAAAAATCTCCCAAAATAATATTATAAGACTGGCAACAAAGTGTTATCGGGAAGAGGTATGTAGGTGTGCCTCTTGAAATGGACAAACTGTGCAGATTTCTGTATCCCATTTGTTCATCCTGTAAAAGATATATAAAGGTGGATCTCAGTCATCAGGTGGACAAGATTATTTTGGGAATGACAGCCTCCCTGGCATGTACTTATATAAAAAGTATATAGGTACCATATACTTATATACATACATACAGACTAGTATCTAATATATATAATATATATAAGCACCGTAAACTTATATATAAGGTAACAATGGAGACAGGAATGGAGACCATTTATGGATTTAATGAGGTGGATTCCTCTTACCAAGGATGATCTAACTACTGACGCTGCAGAATATCCAGCTTGCCAACAGCAGAGACCAAGCCCAAAAGTCCACCGTCCCCTAGTAGAGCCAGGCCGCGTCTGGAAACAGGTTGAGGTAAATTATTTTGGATGGGTTTTATTCTGGAAGGATAAATTATTTGTTCTACTAGATTAGAATATATCTGTTCCTCTGTGTGTGTGTATGTGTGTACACATACATATGTATGCAAACACACATCCCATCATCTGGAAGTAACTGAGCTGACAGAATAGTGGTATGCTCTAAGTAAGTTTCAAATTAAAACACAAACCCGGAGACAAGCCCGGGATGTTTGATGTTGTCCTATAGCTGTTGTTTGTGCTTTGAATTAGTGACCAGTATGTGATCTCTCATAGAAGATAAGACAGTGAAAAAACACACTTTAAAAAATGTAAATACAAGCTATCGAGGTACAAAAGACAAGTATTTAGAATGTTTGATAAACTCCACATCAATGAAGAAAAGGCAAGTATATCAAATGGCAGAAAATTTAAACAGGCAAGAGAGGAAATCCAAATGATCAAACAAACACATGAGCATGTGTCCAACTACATTAGTAATCGGAGAAATGCAAATCTCAACCACAATAAGATATTACTATACATTCATCAAACTGCAAGTTAAAAAAAATCTGACAGTGCACATGTTGAACAGAATGTAGCGTAACAGAAACTCCTGTACAAGGGAGCAAAATGTATACAACCACTTTGACAAGCAGTTTGTCAGTCTCTAGTAAATTTAATCTTTTTCCAGTCTTTTAATTTTAAACTTCTGATATTTTTATCATTCATATATGTCTCTTATAAACAGCATAGCATGGATTTTAAAGAAATCTAGTCTTCATAACCTTTGTTTTTTGATTGGAGCATTTAGTTTATTTGATAAAATTAATAATTTATTTGGATTTGATGCTACCTTTTTACTATTTGCTTTCTGTTTCGATCAGCTGATCCGTGTTGCTTTCTGTTCTTTGAGATTTTTTTTTCCATTTAAAAAAATCCCCTTATTAGCTAGTAGTTGCATCCTCATACTACTTTTTAGTGATTACTCAAAAATTATAACTTGCACCCTTGACTCCTCAAATTCTAATGTTTCCCAGCTGGGACCACAGGCATGTGCCACCACGCCCAGCTAATGTGTGTGTGTGTGTGTGTGTGCGTGCGTGCGTGTGTGTGTGTGTGTGTGTGTGTGTGTGTTTGGGTTTTTTTGTTTTGTTTGTTTGTTTTTTGGTAGAGACAGACTTTCACATGCTCCCAGGCTGGTCTTGAACTCCTGAACTCAAGCTGTCCGCCCGCCTTGGCCTTCCAAAGTGCTAGGATGATAGGCATAATCTGCAGCACCCAGCCCTGTTATAGTAACCTGTTTCATTACCCTGAAAGTAACCTGCTCTTTCCTCTTTTCAGCAGTTGTATTATGATGTTTAATTTGAGATTTCTTTTCATTTATCCTACTTGGAGTTTGTAAGGCTCCTTGACTAGCGGTGGTTTCGTTTATTTCATCTGTAATGGTAAATTCTTAGCAAATGTGTATTCAAACATTGCTTCTGACTCTTCTTTTGCTTCTTCAAAGATTCCAATTACATGTATGTTAGACTTTCTTTCTCTGCCCCCTTGTCTCTTACCCTCTTCTATTTTTTTTTCTTTTAACTTTATAACTTCATTCTAGATATCTTCTTCGGAATTTTCTTCTAGTGTTATCTTCAGCTGAACCTAAGCTGCTGTTGGGCCTGACAGCCTAGTTCTTAATTTCAGCTATTTTAGTTTTTACTTATATAAATTATTTTTGTTTTTTAAATAGTCTCATTACTGTGAAAATTCTCAATTTTGTTGCGTCTTTTTCAATTTGTTAAGCCTATCTGTTTTAAAGTCTGTATTTGGTAATTTCGTTATCTAGGCCTCTGTGTAACTGTATCAAGCATACATTGTGTTTCATTCAAGTTTTCTTCATGTTACTTTTGTCTTTCTGTATACTTGATTATGTTTTAACTGAGTATTAAACATTGTATATAAAAAGTTACTGAGATAATTGAGACACAGAAAAATGTGATTGTCTTCCAGATAGGATTTGTATTTGTTTCTGGAATGTGGCTAAGCAAAGTAGCAATCCTTTAAAAAAATTTTTTTTTTTAATTCCTCCTTCATTAGGATACTAGCTATGGGTCTCTCATATATGGCTTTTATTAGGTCAAAATATGTTTCTTCTATAGCTATTTTCAAGAGTTTTTATCATGAAGGGATGTTGAATTTTATCAGATGCTTTTTCAGCATCAGTTGAAATAATTATGTGGTTTTTGTGCTTCATTCTGTTGATACAATGTATCACATTGATTGATTTGCATATGTTGAACCATCCTTGCATCCCAGGTATAAATCTCATTTGTTAATGATAAATGATCCTTTTAATGTATTGTTGAACTTGGTTTGCTAGTATTTGCTGAGGATTTTTACATCAATATTTATCAGTGATATTGGCCTGAGATTTCTTTTTTTTTTTTTTTTTTTTTTTTTTTGATGTGTCTGTCTGGTTTCAGTATGAGGGTAATATTGGCCTTGTAGAATGAGTTTGGAAGTATTCCCTCCTCCATCTTTTTTGGATCAGCTTGAGTAAGATTGATAGTAGTTCTTCAAATGTTTGGTAAAATTGAGCAGTTTAGCTATTGGGTCCTAGGCCTTTCTTTGCAGGTGACTTTTTATTACAGCTTCAATGTCATTACTTGTTATTGGTCTGTTCAGGTTTTTGATTTCTTCATAGTTCAGTCTTGTTGGGTTGTATGTGGTTAGGAATTTGTTCATTTCTTCTAGATTTTCCAATTTATTTGCATATAGATTCTTATAATAGCCACCAATTATCCTTTGAATTTTTGTGGTATTGGTTGTAATATCTCTGATTTCATGTCTGATTTATTTGGGTCTTTTCTCTTTTTCCATTAGTCTGGCTAAAGGTTTGTCATTTTGTTAATCTTTTCCAATAACCAAATTTTTGTTTCACTGATCTTATTATTTTCTTTATTTCAGTTTCACTTATTTCTGCTCTAATCTCTATTTCATTTTTTTCCTGCTAATTTTGACTTTGGTTTGCTCTTGCTTTTTTAGTTATTTAAGGTACATTGTCATGTTGCTTATTTGAAGTTTTTCTTCTTTTTTGACTTAGGCACTTACAGCTATAAATATCCCTCTTAGCACTGCTTTCACTGTATCCCATAGCTTTTAGTATGTTGTGTTTCCATTGTCATTTGTTTCAAGAAATTTTTCAATTTCCTTCTTAGTTTCTTCATTGACCCACTGATCATTCAGGAGCATATTGTTAATTTCCATGTATTGGTGTAGCTTCCAAAATTGCTCTTGTTATTGATTTCTGGTTTATTCTATTGTGGTCAAAGAAGGTATTTGATATTATTTCAGTTTTTTAAAATGTTTTAAGACTGGCTTGGTGACCCAACACCAAGAATGTTGGGTCTGTAAGAATGATCCATGTGCTGAGGAAAAGAACGTGTCTCCTGCAGCCATTGGATGAAATAGTCTGCAAATATCTACGTGGTTCATTTGATCTATAGTGCAGATTAACTCTGATATTTCTTTGTTTATTTTCTGTCAGGAAGATCTGTCCAATGCTGAAAGTGGGGTATTGAAGTCTCCATCTATTATTATATTCGGGTCTATCTCGCTCCCGGTAGCTCTAATGATATTTGCTTTATATATGTGTGTGCTCCAATGGTGGGTGCATGTAATATTTACAATTGTTATATTCTCTTGCCAAATTGATCCTTTCATCATTATATAATGACCTTCTTTGTCTCTTCTTATAGTTTTTGACTTGAAATTTGTTTTGTCTGATGTAAGTATAGCTACGCATGCCTTTTTTTGGTTTTCATTAGCTTAGAATATCTTGACCCATCCCTTTATTTTCAATCTGTATGTGTCTTTATAGCTGAAGTGTGTTTCTGGTCAGCAATAGAACATTGGGTCCTTCTTTTCTTTAATCCATTCAGCCACTCTGCAGTTTTTTAAAATCACCTTTTATTTTAAGTTCTGGGGTACTTGTGTAGTATGTGCAGGTTTGTTACACAGGTAAACATGTGCCATGGATGTTTGCTGCACAGAGCAACCCATCATCTAGGTATTAAGCTCAGCATTCATTGGCAATTCTTCCTAATGCTCTCCCTCCCCCCAACCACCTAACAGGCCCCAGTGTGTATTGTTCAACCATGTGTCCATGGGTTCTCATTGTTCAGCTCCCACTTATAAGAGAATATGCAATGTTTGGCTTTCTATTCCTGCATTAGTTTGCTGAGGGATAACGGCTTCCAGTTCCATCCATGGCCCTGCAAAAGACACAATGTCATTCCTTTTTATGGCTGGTTAGTGTTCTACAGCTTGTATGTACCACATTTTCTTTATTTGGTCTACCATTGATTGGTGGGCATTTGGGTTTATTTCATAGCTTTACTACTGTGAATAGTGCTGCAATGAACATACGTGTGCATATATCTTTATGATAGATTGATTTATGCTTCTTTGGGCATATACTCAGTAATGGGATTGCTGGGTCAAATGGTATTTCTGCTTCTAGATCTCTGAGGAGTTGTTACACTATCTTCTACAATGGTTAACCTAATTTACATTCCCACCAGCAGTGTAAGTGTATTCCTTTTTCTCCACACACTTGCCAGCATCTGTTGTTTCTTGACTTTTTAATGGTTGCCATTAAAAAGAAATGCTTTCAGACATGAGATGGTATCTCCTTGTGGTTTTGATTTGCATTTCTTTAATGATCACTGATGATGAGCTATTTTTCATACATTTGTTGACTGCATGAACGTCATCTTTTGAGAATTATCTCTTCATGTCATTTGCCCCATTTTTAATAGGGTTGTTTGGTTTTTCTTGTAAATTTGTTTAAGTTCCTTATAGACCTCGATATTAGACCTTTGTCAGATGGATGGATTGCAAAAATTTTCTCCCATTCTGTAGGTTGTCTGTTCACTCTGATGATAGTTTCTTTTGCTATGCAGAAGCTGTTTAGTTTAATTAGATCCCATTTGTCAATTTTTGCTTTTGTCGCAATTGTTTTTGGTGTTTTTGTCCTGAAATCTTTGCCTGTGCCTAGGTCCTGAATGGTATTGCCTAGATATTTTTCTACAATTTTTATTGTTTGATGTTTTACATTTAAGTCTTTAATACATCTTGAGTTAATTTTTGTTAGGTTTATCAAAGATCAGATGGTTATATGTGTGCAATCTTATTTCTGAATTCCCTATTCTGTTTCATTGGTCTCTGTGTCTGTTTTTGTACTAGTACCATGCTGTTTTGGTTACCATAGTTTTGTAGAATAGTTTGAGGTTGGGTAGTGTAATGCCGCCAGCTTCGTTCTTTTTGCTTAGGATTGTCTTGGCTGTACAGACTCTTTTTTAGCTCCATATGAATTTTAACATAGTTTTCTAATTCTGTGAAGAATGTCAATGGTAGTTTAATGGGAATAGCATTGAATCTTTAAATTACTTTGGGCAGTATGGCTACTTTCATGATACTGATTTTTTCCTATCCACGAGCATGGAATGTTTTTCCATTTGTTTGTGTCCTTTCTGATTTCCCTAAGCAGTGGTTTACAGTTCTCCTTGAAGACGTCCTTCTCTTCCCTTGTTAGCTGTATTCCTAGGCATTTTATTCTGTTTGTAGCAATTGTGGATGGGAGTTCATCCATGATTTGGCTCTCTGCATGCCTGTTGTTGGTGTAGAGCACTGCTAGTAATTGTTGCACATTGATTTTGTATCCTGGGAATTCACTGAAGCTGCTTATCAGCTTAAGAAGCTTTTAGGCTGAGACAGTGGGGTTTCCTCGATGTAGGGTCATGTCATCTCCAAAGACTATTTGACTTACTATTTTTCTACTTGAGTTCCTTTTATGTTTTTTCTCTTGACCGATTGCCCTGGCCAGAACTTCAAATACTATGTTGAATAGGAGTGGTGAGAGAGGGCGTCCTTGTCTTGTGCCGGTTTTCAAGGAGAACGCCTCCAGCTTTTGCCCATTCAGTATGACATTGGCTGTGGGTTTGTCATATATGGCTCTTATTATTTTGAAGTGTGTTCCTTCAACACTTAGTTTATTGAGAGTTTTTAACATGAAACAATGTTGAATTTTATCAGAGGCCTTGTCTGCATCCATTGAGGTAACCATGTGGTTTTTGGTTTTAGTTCTGTTTGTGTGAGAATTCCATTTATTAATTTGTGTGTGTTGAACCAACCTTGCATCCCAGGGATGAAGCTGACTTGATCGTGGTGGATAAACTTTTCGATGTGCTGTTGGATTCGGTTTGCCGGTATCTTACTGAGGATTTTTGCATTGATGTTCATCAGGGATATTGGCCTTTTGTTTGTTGTTGTTGTATCTCAGAGGCCAGGTGTGGGTATCAAGATGATGCCGGCCTCATAAAATGAGTTAGGGAGGAGTCCCTCCTTTTCAGTTGTTTGGAATAGTTTCAGTAGAAATGCTACCAGCTCCTCTTTTACCTCTGGTAGAATTCAGCTGTAAATCTGTCTGGTCCTGGGCTGTTACTGGTTGGTAGGCTATTTATTACTGCCTCAATTTTAGAACTCCCTGTTGGTCTATTCAGAGATTCAGTTTCTTTCTGGTTCGGTTTTGGGAGGGTGTATGTGTCCAGGAATTTATCTATTTCTTCTAGATTTTCTAGTTTATGTGTATAGAGGTGTTTGTAGTAGTCTCTTATGGTAGTTTGTATTTCTGTGGGGTCAGTGGTGATATCTCCCTTCTCATTTCTAACTGCATCTATTTGGTTCTTCTGTCTTTTCTTATTAGTCTAGCTAGTACAGTCTATTTTATTAATTTTTTCAAAAAACCAACTGTTAGATTCATTGATTTTTTTTTGAAGGTTTTTGTGTGTGTGTGTGTATCTCTTTCAGTTCCTCTCTGATCTTGGTTATTTCTTGTCTTCTGCCTGCTTTGGGGTTTGTTTGCTCTTGCTTCTCCAGTTCTTTTAGTTGTGATGTTAGGTTGTTGATTAGAAATCTTTCTAGCTTTTTGAGGCCATGTAGTGCCATAAATTTCTCTCTTAGGCTGCTCTAGCTGCATCTTAGTGATTCTGGTATGTTGTCTGTTTGTTCTCATTAGTTTCGAAGAACTTCTTGATTTCTGTCTTAATTTCATTGTTTACCCAGGAGCCATTCAAGAGCAGGTTGTTTAATTTCCATGTATTTGTGTGGTTGTGAGTGAATTTCTTAATCTTGAGTTCTAATTTGATTGTGCTGTGGTCTGAGAGATTGTTTGTTGGGTTTCAGTTTTTTGCATTTCTGAGGAGTGTCTTACTTCCAATTATATGATTTAGAGTAAGTACCATGTGGCAATGAGAAGAATGTATATTCTGTTGTTTTTGGGTGGAGTTTTCTGTGGATATCTATCAGGTCCATGTAATCCAGAACTGAGTTCAGATCCTGAATAGCTTTGTTAATTTTCTGTCTCGATGATCCGTTTAATATTGTCAGTGGGGTGTTAAAGTTTCCCACTATTATTGTGTGGGAGTCTAAGTCTCTTTGTAGGTCTCTAAGAACTTGCTTTATGAGTTTGAGTGCTCTTGTATTAGGTGCATGTATATATGGTGCATATGTACTTAGGATAGTTAGCTCTTCTTTGTGAATTGAGCTTTTACCATCATGTAATGCCCTTCTTTGTTTTTTGTTTTTTGAGACAGAGTCTCGCTCTGTCACCCAGGCTGGAGTGCAGTGGTGCGATCTTGCCTCACTGCAGCCTTCACCTCCCGGGTTCAAGCAATTCTTGTGCTTCAGCCTCCCAAGTAGCTGGGATTACAGGTAGGCGCTGCCATGCCCAGCTAATTTTTGTAAAAGCCCATTCAGACAGGCTTTTTCCATGTTGGCCAGGCTGGTCTCAAACTCCTGATCTCAAGTGATCCACTGGCCTTGGCCTCCCAAAGTGTTGGGATTACAGACGTGAGCCACTGTGCCTAGCCTATGTCTTTTTTGATTTTTGTTTGATGTCAGTTTTTATTTTTGTCTGTTTAACGTCTGTTTTGTCAGGAAGTAGAATTGCAATCCCTGCTTTTTTCTGTTTTCCATTTGCTTGGTAAAATTTCCTCCATCCCTTTATTTTTAGCCTGTATGTGTTTTTGAGTATGAGATGTGTCTCTTGAAGACAGTATACTGATGGTTCTTGACTCCTTATTCAGCTTGCCATCTGTGTCTTTTAATTGGTGCATTTAGCCCATTTACATTTGAGGTTAATACTGTTATGTGTGAATTTGATCATCATCATGATACTAGCTGGTTATTTTGTAGACTTGTTTATGGAGCAGCTTCGTAGTGTCCCTGGTCTGTATACTTCAGTGTATTTTTGTAGTGTCTGGTAATGGTTTTTCTCTCCATATTTAGTGCTTCCTTCAGGAACTCTTGCAAGGCAGCCTGGTGGCGATGAATTCCCTCAGCATTTGCTTCTCTGAAAGGATCTTATTTCTTCTTTGATTATGAAGCTTAGTTTGGCCAGTTATGAAATTCTGGGTTGGAAATTCTTTAAGGATGTTGAATATTGGCCCCAAATCTCTTCTGGCTTGTGGGATTTCCACTAAGAGGTCTGTGATTAGTCTGATGGGCTTCTGTTTGTAGGTGGCCTGGCCTTTCCCTCTGGCTGCTCGTAACATTTTGTCTTTCATTTCGACCTCAGAGAATCTGATGATTATATGTCTTGGGGTTGATCTTCTCATGGAATATGTTACTGGGGCTCTCTGAGTTTCCTGAATTTGAATGCCGACCAGTCTTGTTAGGTTGGGGACATTCTGGATGATATCCTGAAGTATGTTTTCCAACTTGGTTTCATTTTCCCCATCTCTTTCAGGTACCCCAATCAGCCATAGGTTCAGCCTCTTTAAATAATCTCATATTTCTGAGATTTTGTTTGTTCTTTTTCATTCTTTTTTCTCTATTCTTGTCTATTTATCTTAATTCAGCAAGATAGTCTTCAAGCTCTGAGATTCTTTCCATTGCTTGGTCTATTTGGTTATTGATACTTGTGATTGCCTTGTGAAGTTCTTGCTCTGTGAGGTCATTTATGTTCTTCTCTAAACTGGCTGTTCTGGTTGTCAGCTCCTGTAATGTTTTATTGTGATTCTTATCTTTTTCCATTGTGCTGGAACATGCTCCTTTAGCTCAGCAAAGTTCGTTATTACCCACCTTCTGAAGCCTACTTCTGTCATTTATCCAGCTCCGTCTCAGCCCAGTTCTGTGCCCTTGCTGGACAGATGCTGCCATCCCTTGGAGAGAAGAAGCACTAGCTTTTTGAGTTTTTAAAATCTTTGTGTTGATTCTTTCTCATCCTTGTGGACTTACCTACCTTCGATCTTCGGGTTCGCCGACCTCTGAATGGGGTTTTGTGGGGTCTTTGTAGTTGTTGCTTTCTGTTCATTTGTTTTCCTTTTAGCAATCAGGCTCCTTTGTGTAGGGCTGCTGTGGTTTGCTGGGGGTCCACTCCAGACCCTAGTTGCCTTGGACCCTCCTGCACCTAGAGATGTCACCAGTGAAGGCTGCAAAACAGCAAATAGGACAGCCTGCTCCTTCCTCTGGGAGCACCGTCCCAGGGGAGCACCAACCTGACGCTGTCCCGAATCCTCCTCTAGGAGGTGTCTGGAGACCCCTGTTGGGAGGTCTCGCCCAGTCAGGAGGAATGGGATTGGGGACCTGCTTCGAGAAGCAGTCTGGCTGCCCTTTGGCAGAGCAGGTGGGCTGCACTGGGAGGAAGCCTCACTTCCAGATCACCTGGACTTTCCAGAGCCAGCAGGCTGAACCGCAGATACGGTGGCCGCCTCTCCCCACAGTGGCCCCATCCCAGAGAGAGATCAGAGTCCTGTCCATAAAGCCCTGGCTGGAGTTTGTGAAATTCCCACAGGGAGGCCCCCCCTAGTGGGGAGGGTTGGATTGGGGTCCCACTTAAAGAAGCTGTCTCACCAGGGTCTACCACAGCTGCCGTGCCGTGCCGTGCCGTGCCGAATTCCTTTTGGTCTGGAACTCACAGATTCCTGACTTACACCTAGATGGTGGCTGCCTCTCCCCCAGGAGCTTGGTGGTCTCAGGCAGTCTCCAGCCCGCTGCCAAAGGCCGGCTAGAATTCCAAGCCAGAGGGTCTTAACTCGTGAGGTGCCCCGGGAGTGGGGTCTGCAGAATGGCACTTAGTGTCCTGGCTTCAGCCCCCTTCCTGGGGAACGTGTGGAGGGTCTCCTGTCTCACCATAATTCCCGGGTCTCCGTGCTTGCCCGAGCAGCTGCCAAGAGTTCACATAGCTCTGTGCTTGGGAACCAAGGCCTTGGTGGGCTCACGGGGGGATCTCCTGATCTGCAGGTTGCAAAGATTGTGGGAAAAGCATGGTTTCCTGGGTGTGGTTGTACACTCACTCACCATCTGTCCTGGCTGGGCTGGGGGCTCACCTGGTTCCACACCGCTCATGCGTGGGCTGTCACCCCACCTGCCTTTCCTCACTCTCCGTGGGTTATACTGACCACCCAGTGCGATGGTTATTTTATGGTCTTCCCTTTCTTATTTCCTTCCTTCCTGTCTTTCTTTTAGTGGAGGTGACTCTCTGATAGTAGGGTTTAATTTCTTTTATTTTTTGCATATCCATTGCATGTTTTTGATTTTAGGTTACTGCTAGGCTTACAAATAATATCTATTACCTGTTATTTCAAGACTGCTTGCATAAACAAAGCAGCAAAAAATTGTAATAATGGGCAGGTTACCTGCTCTCTAACCTCATCCCCTGCTTTTTACACTTTAACTTCATCCCCTGTTCTTTAAACTTTTTAAGTTTATATATTTTTAACTTTTTAACTTATATTCTCTTGTCTATGTCTTGAATAGTTGTCGTTGTTAGTTTTTGTTAGTTCATCGTTTAGTCTTTCTAGTCAAGGTAAGAGTAGTTTACACACCATAGTTGCAGTGTTATAATATTCTGTTTTTCTGTGTACATACTATCCGCAGTGAGCTTTATACCTTCAGATGATCTTACTGCTCGTTAACACCCTCTTCTTTCTGATTCAAATACTTCCTTTAGCGTTTCTTGCAGGACGGGTCTGCTCTTGCTGAAATCCCTCAGCCTTTGTTTATCCTTCATGTATGAAGGATATTTTCGACAGATATAGTATTCCAGGGTAAAAGACTTTTCCTTCAGCACTTTAAATATGCTATGCCGCTCTCTTCTGGACTATAAGGCTTCCACTGAGAAGCCTGCTGCTAGCCATATCGAAACTCCAATGCATGTTACTCTTTCTTGTATTTTGCTGCTTTTAGGATCTTTCTTTGTTGCTGACCTTTGGGAGTTTGACTTTTAAATGCTTTGAGGTCCTCTTCTTTGGGTTCAATCTGCTTGGTGTTCTGTAGCCTTCTTGCAGTTAGATATTGATATCTTCTTCTGGGTTTGGGGAGTTCCCTGTTATTATTCCTTTGAATAAACTTTCTCTCCCTACCTCTTTCTCTACCTCCTCTTTAAGGCCAATAACTCCAATGCATTCTCAGTACATCATTTGCAGTTTTCAGTTCCAGAATTTCCATTTGATTCTCATTAATTATTTCAATCTCTTTGTTCCATATATCTGACAGAATTCTGAATTCCGTTTCTGTGTGATCTTGAATTTCTCAGTTTCCTGAAAATGGCTATTTTGCATTCTCTGTCTGAAAGGTCACACACCTCTGTTTCTCGGGCATTGTTCCCTGATGCCTTGTTTAGTTCATCTGGCGAGGCCGTGTTTTCCTGAGTGGTTTTGATGCTTGTGGATGTTCTTTGGTGTCTGGGCATTGAAGAGTCAGGTGCTTATCATAGTCTTTGCAACCTGGGCTTTTTGTGCCTATTCTTCCTGGGAAGGCTCTTGAGTGGAAGAGCCTTGGAAGAGCCTTTGGAAGCACGTGGGTGTGTTACCTGGACGTGTTTTTATTTCAGGGCACGCGGCCCAGCAACAGTATGATTCTTCAGTCTCATGGAGGTGCCACCTTGGTGGTCTTGAATGTGATCTGCCCGAGTTCTCTGGTTACCAGGCAAAGATTTTTGTTCTCTTCCCTTACTTTCCCCCAAACAAACACAGTCTCTCTCTCTCTCTGTCTGTGCTGAGCTGCCTGGATTTGGCTGTGAAGTGACACAGCTCCCCTGTGGCCATGACCACTGGGCCTGCACTGGGTCAGACCTGAAGCCAGCACAGTAATGAGTTCTGCGCAAGGCCTGCCATAACCTCTACCTGACTGTGGCCTCTATTTGCTCAGGGCCCTGGGGTTCTACAGTCGGCAGATGGTGAAGCCAGCCAGGCTCATGTTCTTCTCTGCAGGGCATTGGGGTTCCCC
This sequence comes from Sapajus apella, assembly GCF_009761245.1. Classification (NCBI taxonomy): domain Eukaryota; kingdom Metazoa; phylum Chordata; class Mammalia; order Primates; family Cebidae; genus Sapajus; species Sapajus apella. The sequence goes on from NW_022436989.1 coordinate 3,003,853, forward strand.
AGGCCCCGGGCGGGTCCGGAGGTGCTGTCCAGGAGCCGGGTACTGCAACCAAAAGCCTTAGAAATAAACCTGGCGTTCTGTGATACTGCAGCTGAGCTGTCACTCAAACCATGAGTCACAGTTCTTCCCACTCTCTTCCCCAACTTTCCACAGGCCACCCGTGGCTCCCACGGCCACAGGCCCACTGACAGACTACTGCCAGTGTTCACTTACAGCCCGCGGCTCTCCATTCCGGTTGTTGTAAATGCCGCCAGGCCTGGCACTCAGCATTCCGACCAGTAGGTTCCCTCTGTTGCAGGGAAGGCCTCGAAATGCCGTTGAAGATCCCAGGCCTGGCACCAGGGACTGCAGGAGCCCTCTTGTTGCTGCACGTTGCTGTAGCCACGCTGGTATCTAAGGCACAAAGCAAAGGCCCCTCTCTTTTTCCCTCGGCTTTTCTCAAGTGGGAAGTTTCTCACCGTAGTCACTGCAGCTAGGAATATGCTGGGTTGCACCTGAAGCCACATCCCTCGGAGTCCTACCCAAGGTCCCCGGCACACCACCTGGATGTCACTGCTGGTTATTCGGGGCCCAGGAGCTCCTCAGCCAGCGGCGATGGATCCCAACAGGACCAGGTTCTGCTTTCAAGGCAGCGGGCTCCCTTCTGGCCCTGGGTGTGTCTGGAAATGTCGCTCAGGAGGAAGGGCCTGAAATGGGGACCTCACAGCTCTGACCATTGCCCTATCCTACCTTGGCTGACCTGGTCTCCAAGATCCAAGACGGCGTTCTCTTTCTTCTTTCTCTACTCTCCTCACGCGGAATGGAGGATCTCTTTTGGAGCCAAGAGCTGCGCTGCCTGGGGCTGTGGAAGGGCTGGTGCAAACGCTCCCTTAGCTGAGTTGGCTGGCGTCTCGGTAGGTCACATGCGCCCCAAGCCCACTGGCTCCGAGCCCAGCTTAGCACTAGGACTTGCCTCAGGGTTGCAGTGCTTGTGGCATAGACTGCCTTTCAGGTTTATTTACGGGCCCAGAGCACTCTAGCCCGTGGTGGCTTGCTGGAGCTCAGGTTCCCAGCACTGGACAGGCAGCTCCCCTCCAGTGAGAGCCATCTCAGTGCCCCCTCCGTGGGGTCAGCGGCTGAGTTCAGCTTGGTTTTGCTTTCTCCCGTGACACGGCCGTCCTGAGTTCAGTGTAAAGTCTCATCATCGCTGCGCTTTCCCCCCCGCCAAGTGCACAGGTTCTTTCTCTGTGCCACATGGCCGCTCTTGGGTGATGCAGGAAGTGTGGCCCCGGCAATTCCAGACTGCCTTTGCTGCCTTCGTCCGTCCTCTTTAACATGAAGTCAAAACCAGGGACTGTGCGTGCTCACCTGATTTTCGGTTTTATGAAGATGCTTTCTTTATGTAGAGGGTTGTTGAGTTTGGCATTCCTGCTGGGGACGGCCCGTGGAGCCTTCTAGTCAGCGAGTTTGCTCCACCCCTCCCCCAGACTAGCAGTCTTGGTCTCCATAATTCACCTTCAAGAATTGAGAGAATTTGTTGCTGAGCTTTAGTCTACTTCCACTCACCCTTACTCCTAGGGTATAGTTCTTTGAGATCTCAGCCCAAAAACAGAGGGAGCTATAGGCCCTCATGGTTGAGCCTGAGACTCCAGTTCTTGCCTCCTAGTTTCTTACAGCCGTGGGAAGTGCTGTTCCACTTTGCAGCTTCTCCAGCCTCTTCTGAAATAGGCAGAGTAGGGACGGTCGATAGCAAAATATTCAGTGTTTTCAATAATGTGATAAAGGATATCAACTTAGTCTCCAGCCAGAAGGATTTTACTTCATTAAAAGTGGCCTCTAGGCTGGGCGTGGTGGCTCACACCTGTAATCCCAGCACTTTGGGAGGCCGAGATGGACGGATCACGAGGTCAAGAAATCGAGACCATCCTGGCCAACATAGTGAAACCCCTATCTCTACTAAAAATACAAAAAAATTAGCTGGACGTGGTGGTGCACGCCAGTAGTCCCAGCTACTCAGGAGGCTGAGGCAGGAGAATTGCTTGAACGCGGGAGGTGGAGGTTGCGGTGAGCCGAGACAACACCACTGCACTCCAGCCTGGCGCCTGGAGACAGAATGAGACTCTGTCTCAAAAAAAAAAAAAAAAGTGGCCTCTAGGAGTGCTCTCCAGTTCATAAGACCATCATAATCATACTGTGTCTGGCTCCTCTCGATGACCAGGCAAATCACGGGATTTCTTTAAAAACGTAGAATCATCCAAGAGTGCGTCGTTTGTATAGCTCGTAAGTTCTATTGGCCCTTTTCTCCGCTTTGGAACATATGAAGACATGCTGCTGGCTGTGTATTGTAAGAAGGAGTGGGGATGCCCAGATTTAGTCAGAGTGAAGGTACCTTACAGCAGGGCCCCTATGCAGGCCCTCTCATTCTGCTAGACTAAATTCAGAATCAAGAGTCACCAGCGGGCTGGGCGCGGTGGCTCATGTCTGTAATCCCAGCACTTTGGGAGGCCGAGGCGGGCAGATCATGAGGTCAGGAATTCGAGACCAGCCTGGCCAGCATGGTGAAACCCCATCTCTCCCAAAAATGCAAAAAATTAGCCAGACCTGTAGCATCTGCATGTAGTCCTAGCTACTCTGGAGGCTGAGGCAGGAGAATTGCTTGAACCCAGCTGGCGGAGGCTGCAGTGAGCCGAGATGGAACCACTGCACTCCAGCCTGTGTGACAGAGTGAGATTCCGTCTTTAAAAAAAAAAAAAATGAGTCACCAGGACCAGAAGGAACAACAGAAATAACTACCGTAGAATCAGGCTGCAAAGTAGTTGATTTGGCTAATGTTTCCATCTGAGCCCATGGGATACACAAAGGGGCTCGTGCCAGTATCCTCTGCAGTCCGAGCAGCAAGGCTGAAGGTGAACAGGTTGCCACTGTGTGCTTTTCCGAAGGAAAGAGGCAGACACTTCCCCTTCTCTCCAACCCTGTCCCTGCCACCACCTCCCCAGGACATCCTGGTCTTGAGCAGTCTCACCTCAGCACAGTTTCAAGGTGCCGGTCCAAATGCCCGGAGTTTTCTGAGGTACTCCCACATTTCATTAATTTTGGCCTTTGTCCATTTAAATGTGAAGTTTTGATATTTTGACAACCAATCTACCTTAAAAAAATTATTGTAAAATGTACATAATGTACACTTTACCATTTTCACCGTTTTAAAATGTAAAACTTAGTGGCGCTGGGTACGTTCACATTGTTCTGCCATTGTCCCCACCATTCACTTTCAAATGTTTTCATTTCCCAAACTGAAACTACATACTATTAAACAATAGCTCCCATTCTACCAGGGGAAGCCCCATTCCACTTTCTGCTTGTGAATTTGACTACTCTGTGTTCCTTGTATAAGTGGGATCATACGTTATTTGCCTCTCTATATCTGATTTATTTCACGTAGCATAATGTCTTCAAGGTTCATGCACCGCATGTGTCAGAATTTCATTCCTGTCTAAGATGCAATAATATTCTGTTGTATGTCTATATCCGCTTTTGTTTATCCATACATCTGCTAATAGACGTGTAGATTTTCACTTTTTGGCTATTGTGAGTAACGTTGCTATGAACACTGATATACAAATATCTATTCAAGTCCCTGCTTTCAATTCTTTTGGTTCTATACCCAGAGGTGAAATTGCTGGATCACAGATTAATAGTGACGCTAGGTTTCTGGTTTTGGGGGGCCGCTGTACTGTTTTCTATACCAGCTGCACCATGTTACATTCCCACTAGCAATGTTCAAAGGTTCTGTTTTTCCACATCCTTGTCAACAGTTGTAATTTTCTGTTTTTTTGGTAATAGCTGTCCTAAAAGGTGTGAAACAGTGTCTCATTGTGGTGTGATTTGCATTTCCATAATGATTCATCAAACTACCTTTTGTTTTGCCAGACTTGACATCTAACCTACTTTTTGGTATCTGGAATTAGGATAAAACTCCTTTGCTAGACCACATGTGGCTTTTGGTTGAAAAGATAAGCGCCGTCAAAATCCACGTGAGGGATGGCTGAATTATCAGAGTCTGTGTGTTGAGCCTTTAGTATATGTGGTAGGTGAGGGCTCTGCTGTGAGGCCTCGCAGGCCCTGCTCAAGGGATGTGAGTAGGGAACGTATTAACCCCTCCCCATCTCGAGGCACCATGAAATCCACTTCAAATACAATGGCTAGTGCCTTTTTACTATTGGGGAAAATTTGACATTCATTTCCAAGAGGTGCCATCTTTCGTTTCAATGTGTTTCATGGGTCATGTGATCTCCGATTACTAAGGTGACACTTAGGACAATTTTATGGCAAATTGAGTCCCAAATTACAGCCCCTGAAGGGGTACTCATTAATAATGGCCTGTAAGAGCATCAGTAGGGGGGCCTGAGACAGGTTCCAGTGCAATCAAATGCAGTTGCTAATGTAGCATTTCAGCAAGACCAAGAGGAATGTGTTATTAAAGACACGTGTGCCGATCTTCTCTTTTCAAGAAAGGAGTACTCAAATTATCATAGACGCCCACTGGATTGCGGAATGATGAAGACAGAATTATTTTTGCATGAATTGGGATTTCCTTATGGCTGAGTTAAGAAGCATGACCCACTGTGAGTGAATTGGAATGACCTTTTTTTCTAAGCGTCAGCCACTTCGATTGTTTTATTTCCTCTTTAGGCATTTCTAGGCATTTTACTTTTCAGATGTGAGGAGTGGATGCCTCTAGCACAAGACAGTATGAGAAAGCCTGGCTGGGTCCTTAATAAGCAAAACCTGGGGGGAAAAGTAGAGTACTTTTCGTTCTGAGAGATTTCACGATTTGAATGCATCTGTGCATAGTAATGTGCTGAGTTTTGTAAGATGCTATTAAAGCAGGTGGGTTTCCTACCTTCTGAGAATCTCCTCTAGAAACCAGATATTGACGCTGATATTTATGTGGCTGCACATGCATGTATGATCATGAATGTGAATAAAAGTAAGAGTGAGACAAGAAAATTGTGTTCTGTCAAGCGACAAGCAACATGACCCTAGGTAGTTTTTTCATACATTTAATATTAGATGGTTATTGGATTTTTTTTTTTTTTTTGAGACATTGTCTTGCTCTGTTACCAGGCTCAAAGGCAGTGGCGTGATCTCGGCTCACCGCAACCTCCACCTCCAGGGTTAAAGCAATTCTTCTGCCTCAGTCTCCCAAGTAGCTGGGATTATAGGCACACGCCACCACACCCAGCTATTTTTTGTATTTTTAGTAGAGACAGGGTTTCACCATGTTGACCAGGATGGTCTCAATTTCTTGACCTCGTGACCTACCCGCCTTGGCCTCCCAAAGTGCTGGGATTACAGGCGTGGCCACCGAGCCTTGCCTGGATTCTTTCTTTTATAGTAATTTTTATTACTCTATACAGGCATGGTACTAGACATCTTTTATTATACTTTAAGTTCTGGGGTACATGCGCAGAATGTGCAGGTTTGTTATGTAAGTATACACATGCCATGGTGGTTTGTTGCACCCAACGCATCATCTACATTAGGTATTTTTCCTAATGCTATCCCTCCCGTAGCCTCCTGCCACCCGACAGGCCCCGGTGTGTGATGGTCCCCTCCCCGTGTCCATGTGTTCACATTGTTCAACTCCCACTGAGTGAGAACATGCAGTGTTTGGTTTTCTGTTCCTGTGTTAGTTTGCTGAGAATGATGGTTTCCAGCTTCATCCATGTCTCTGAAAAGGACATAAACTCATCCTTTTTATGGCTGCATCATATTCCATGGCATATCTGTGCCACATTTTCTTCATCCAGTCTATCTTCGATGGGCATTTGGGTTGGTTCCAAGTCTTTGTTACTGTGAACAGTGCCACAATAAACATACTTGTGAATGTGTCTTTACAGTAGAATGATTTGTCGTCCTTTGAGTATTATATACGTATTATGTTTAAGTTTTTAATCCATCTTGAGTTAATTTTTGTATAAGGTATAAGGAGGCATCCAGTTTCAGCTTTCTGCGTATGGTTAGCCAGTTTTCCCAATACCATTTATTAAATAGGGAATCATTTCCCCGTTGCTTGTTTTTGTCAAGTTTGTCAAAGATCAGATGGGTGTAGATGTGTGGTGTTATTTCTGAGGCCTCTGTTTTGTTGCATTGGTCTATATCTCTGTTTTGGTACCAGTACCATGCCATTTTTGTTACTGTAGCCTTGTAGTATAGTTTGAAGTCAGGTAGTGTGATGCCTCCAGCTTTGTTCTTTTTGCTTAGGATTATCTTGGCTATTCAGGCTTTTTTTGGGTTCCATATAAAATTTAAAGTAGTTTTTTCCAATTCTGTGAAGACAGCCGATGGTAGCTTGATGGGGATAGCATTGACTCTATAACTTACTTTGGGCAGTGTGGCCATTTTCACGATACTGATTTTTTCTATACGTGAGCATGGAATGTTTTCCATCTGTTTATGTCCTCTCTTATTTCCTTGAGCAGTGGTTCGTAGTTCTCTTTGAAGAGGTCCTTCACATCCCTTGTAAGTTGTGTTCCTAGGTATTTTAATCTCTTTGGGATTTCACTCATGATTTGGCTGTGTGTCTGTTATTGGTGTATAGGAATGCTTGTGATTTTTTCACAGTAATTTTGTATCCTGAGACTTTGCAGAAGTTGCTTATCAGCTTAAGGAGATTTTGGGCTGAGTTGATGGGGTTTTCTAAATATACAATCATGTCATCTGCAAACCAGGACAATTTGACTTCCTCTCTTCCTAATTAAATACGCTTTATTTCTTTCTCTTGCCTGATTCCCCTGGCCATAACTTCCAATACGATGTTGAATAGGAGTGGTGAGAGAAGGCATCCTAGTTTTGTGCCTGTTTTCAAAGGGAATGCCTTCAGTTTTTGCCCATTCGGTATGATACTGGCTGTGGGTTTGTCATAAGTAGTTCTCATTATTGTGAGATATATTCTGTCAATACCTAGTTTATTGAAAGTTTTTAGCATGAAGGGCTGTTGAATTTTCCTAAGGCCTTTTCTGCATCTATTGAGATAATCACATGTGTTTTTAAAAATTTTTTTAAATTTTATTGCACTTTAGGTTCTGGGGTACATTTGAAGAACATGCAGGATTGTTGCATAGGTACATACATGGCAATGTGGTTCACTGCCTCCATCCCCATCACCTATATCTGGCATTACTCCCCATGTTATCCCTCCCAACCTCCCTACCCCCACTGTCCCTCCCCTAGTACTGCCCACAGTGTGTGATGCTCCCCTCCCTGTGTCCATGTGTTCTCATTGTTCAACACCCGCTTATGAGTGAGAACATGCGGTGTTTGATTTTCTGTTCTTGTGTCAGTTTGCCGAGATTGATGGTTTCCAGGTTCATCCATGTCCCTACAAAGGACACAAACTCATCGTTTTTTATGGCTACATAGTATTCCATGGTGTATATGTGCCACATTTTCCCTGTCCAGTCTATCATCGATGGGCATTTGGGTTGGTTCTAGGTCTTTGCTATTGTAAACAGTGCTGCAATGAACATAAGTATGTATATGTCTTTATAATAGAATGATTTATAATCCTTTGAATATATACCCAGTAATGGGATTGCTGGGTCAAACGGAATTTCTATTTCTAGGTACTTGAGGAATCGCCACACTGTCTTCCACAATGGTTGAACTAATTTACACTCCCACCAACAGTGTAAAAGTGTTCCTATTTCTCCACATCCTCCCCAGCATCTGTTGTCTCCAGATTTTTTAATGATCACCATTCTAATTGGCATGAGATGGTATCTCAATGTAGTTTTGATTTGCATTTCTCTGATGACCAGTGATGATGAGCATTTTTTCATATGTTTGTTGGCCTTATATATGTCTTCTTTTGAAAAGTGCCTGTTCATATTCTTCACCCACTTTTGAATGGGTTTGTTTGTTTTTTTCTTCTAAATCTGTTTTAGTTCTTTGTAGATTCTGGCTATAAGTCCTTTGTCAGATGGGTACATTACAAAATTTTTTTTCCCATTCTGTTGGTTGCCAGTTCACTCTACTGATTGTTTCTTTTGCTGTACAGAAGCTCTGGAGTTAAATTGGATCCCATTTGTCTATTTGGCTTTTGTTGCCAATGCTTTTGGTGTTTTGGTTATGAAGTCCTTGCCTACGCCTATGTCCTGAATGGTTTTGCCTAGGTTATCTTCTAGGGTTTTTATGGTGTTAGGTCTTATGTTTAAGTCTTTAATCCATCTGGAGTTAATTTTAGTGTAAGGTGTCATGAAGGGGTCCAGTTTCTGCTTTCTGCACATGGCTAGCCAGTTTTCCCAACACTATTTATTAAATAGGGAATCGTTTCCCCATTGCTTGTTTTAGTCAGGTTTGTCAAAGATCAGTTGGTTGTAGATGTTTGGTGTTGCCTCCAAGGCCTCTGTTCTGTTCCATTGGTCTATATCTCTGTTTTGGTACCTGTACCATGCTGTTTTGATTACTGTAGCCTTGTAGTATAGTTTGAAATCAGGTAGTATGATGTCTCCAGCTTTGTTCTTTTTGCTTAAAGTTGGCTTGGCTATGTGGGGTCTCTTTTGGTTCCATATGAAGTTTAAGGTGATTTTTTCCAGTTTTGTGAAGAAGGTCATTGGTAGCTTGATGGAGATAGCATTGAACCTGTAAATTCCTTTGGGCAGTATGGCCATTTTCACGATATTGATTCTTCCTAACCATGAACATGGAATGTTTCTCCATCTGTTTGTGTCCTCTCTTATTTCGTTGAGCAGTGGTTTGTAGTTCTCCTTGAAGAGGTCCTTCACGTTCCTTGTTAGTTGTGTTCCAGGTGTTTTATTCTCTTTGTAGCAATTGTGAATGACAGTTCGTTCTTTATTTGGCTCTCTTTAAGTCTGCTGTTGGTGTACAGGAATGCTTGTGATTTTTGCACATTGATTTTGTATACTGAGACTTTGCTGAAGTTGTTTATCAGTTTAAGAAGATTTTGGGCTGAGACAATGGAGTCTTCTAAATATACAATCATGTCGTCTGCAAATAGAGGCAGTTTGACTTCCTCTTTTCCTAAGTGAATACGCTTTATTTCTTTTTCTTGCCTGATTGCTCTCACTAGAACTTCCAATACTATATTGAATAGGAGTGGTGAGAGAGGGCATCCTTGTCTGGTGCCAAGTTTCAAAGGGAATGTTTCCAGTTTTTGCCCATTCGGTATGATATTGGCTGTGGGTTTGTCGTAAATAGCTTTTATTGTTTTGAGATCTGTTCCTTCGATACCTAGCTTATTGAGGGTTTTTAGCATAAAGGGCTGTTGAATTTTGTCAAAGGCCTTTTCTGCATCTATTGAGATAATCGTATGGTTTTTGTCTTTGGTTCTGTTTATGTGGTGAATTACGTTTATACACTTGCGTATGTTGAACCAGCCTTGCATCCCTGGGATGAAGCCTACTTGATCGTGGTGGATAAGCTTTTTGATGTGCTGTTGCAATTGTTTTGCCAGTATTTTATTGAAGATTTTTGCATCTATGTTCATCATGGATATTGGCCTGAAGTTTTGTTTTCTTGTTGAGTCTCTGCCGGGTGTTGGCATCAGGATGATGTTGGTCTCATAAAATGATTTGGGAAGGATTTCCTCTTTTTTGATTGTCTGGAATAGTTTCAGAAGGAATGGTACCAGCTCTTCTTTGTATGTCTGGTAGAATTCGGCTGTTAACCCATCTGGATCTGGGCTTTTTTTGGTTGGTAGGCTATTAATTGCTGCTTCAACATCAGCCCTTTTTATTGGTCTATTCAAGGTTTCAGCTTCTTCCTGGTTTAGGCTTGGGAGGGCCCAAGTGTCCAGGAATTTATCCATTTCTTCCAGGTTTACTAGTTTATGTGCATAGAGTTGTTTGTAATAATCTCTGATGATGGTTTGAATTTCTGTAGAATCTGTGGTGGTATCCCCTTTATCATTTTTATTGCCTCTATTTGATTATTCTCTCTTTTCTTTTTTATTAATCTGGCTAGCGGTCTATTTTGTTGATCTTTTCAAAAAACCAGCTCCAGGATTTATTGATTTTTTCAATGGTTTTTTGTGTCTCTACCTCCTCAGTTCTGCTGTGATCTTAGCTATTTCTTGTCTTCTGCTAGGTTTTGAGTTTTTTTAATCTTGCTCCTCTAGCTCTTTCAATTTTGACGATAGGGTGTCGATTTCAGATCTTTCCTTGCTTCTCATGTGGGCACTTACTGCTATAAATTTTCCTCTAGACACTGCTTTAAGTGTGTCCCAGAGATTCTGGTATGCTGTGTCATTGTTCTCGTTGGTTTGAAGAACATCTTTATTTCTGCCTGCATTTCATTGTTTATCCAGTCAACATTCAAAAGCCAGTTGTTCAGTTTTCATGATGCTGTGCGGCTCTGAGTTAATTTCTTAATTCTGAGTTCTAATTCGATTGCACTGTGGTCTGCAAGACTGTGTTGTAATTTTCGTTCTTTTGCATTTGCTGAGGAGTGATTTACTTCCAATTATGTGGCCAATTTTAGAGTAGGTGTGATGTGGTGCTGAGAAGAATGTATATTCTGTGGATTTGGGGTGGAGAGTTCTGTAAATGTCTATTAGGTTTGCTTGGTCCAGGTCCAGTTAGTCCCAGTGAGATGAACCAGGTACCTCAGTTGGAAATGCAGAAATCACCCGCCTTCTGCATCGATCTCTCTGATAGCTCCAGTCGGAGCTGTTCCTATTTGGCCATCTTACCTTCCTCCTTATTGGATTGTTATTAGGTTTCAGGAATATTGATCACATTGCAAATATGTGTTAAAACCATTCTCTTGGACTTCAGTCTGTGAGTTTGTACTTCCTATATGTAGAGTATGCATTTCTAATCCATATAAAAGATTAGACTTGATTCAGTTCTTTGCTGTTCTGGCTTTCTTTAAAGGCTTCAGATTCCCTGTTAGCAGAATTCATCCCCCACAGAAAGTATGTTGAATATGTACCCAATGCAAGACGCTTTGCTAGGTACTAAGGAAACAGACATTGTCTCCGCCCAATCAGAATCTGCCATCTAGCCATGAGGCCATATCTGAGCATGCAAAAGCAGCAGTGTGTGGTAAACAGTGGACTCTTTCCATCACGAGCACCCATTTCTTGGGTGCTCAAGGCATGGAAGTAGTAGGCCGTGTTGTGACCATCCATTGCCAGTTGCCAGAATATAGAGGGTATTTGATTTGCAAGAGGGAGGAGATGAGAATGTGAAGAAATTCACTGCTGGGAGGCCAAGGCAGGTGGATCACGAGGTCAGGAGTTCAAGATGAGCCTGGCCAAGCTGGGGAAACCCCATCTCTACTAAAAATACAAAAAAGTGGTGGAGGTTGCAGTGAGCCGAGATCACGCCGTTGCACTCCAGCCTGGGCAACAAAGCGAGAAACTCCATCTCAAAAAAAAAAGGGAAATTCACTGTTATGAGCTGAGGTGGTCTCCCCTAAATTCATGTATTGAAGCCATCACTCCTAGTATTTTAGGATGTGACTGTATTTAGAGATAAGGCCTTTAAAGAGGTGGTTAAATTCAAAAGAGGCCACACCTGACACATTGTGGTAGCTAATAAATATTTGTGCAATGAATACACGAATGAACCAACAACCAAGTCCTCCTCCCTGTCTCCTCCAAATGCCTTTCTCACTTTCCCTCTCACTTTCTAACTCGCCCTTGGCCAAAGGTCTGAGCTAATGCTTACCTCAGCGGGTGGTGCTGAAGATCAAAGGCAACAGTATGGTCTTCCTCTTCTCCGCCTTTTCCCTTCAATGGGGATGTGGGAAGCTGTGTTGGGCTCACCTGGTTGGAGTTCAGATGCCCTCAGGACTTATTTATGTTCCTGTCAATGCAAAAAGGACTCAAGCCTTCTCATTTTACCATTCTTTAGAGGTTTTGTAGGTTTTAATAAAGACCTTAGAGATTCCCCTCTTTGCAACTAGAAAAGAATAATTCAGGTGCAGTAATTAGGATTCACGCAGTCAGTGTTGATGTGGAGGGGCCTAATGAGGCACTTTTCTTTTTTTCTTCCTGGACTCTCCCAAAGGGAGTGCTTACTAGGAAAAAGGAAGCCCGTAGTGATGGAGGGGTGGTGGCCTGTGTTGGTCCTCCAGGGAAATGGAGCCAAAGGGATGTGTGTATGTGCAGAAAGAGGAAGCCGGATTCAGTGCATAGCAACCGATTTACACGGGAGGAGGGAGGGCGGCTGAATCATGCTTAAATAATACACGGCTGTCACCGACCCAGAGCCTGCTGCAGCTCTGGAGGCTGCGGGGAGGGGCCTCCTCTGCCTGAGTGCCTTCAGATGCACCTGCAGGGACGGAGCATCTTCCTTCCCCAGGACTCCCCTGAGCGGAAAACTTCCTAGTCATTTGTCATGGTTTAGGAGCACAGCCACCTGGAGACAGGGCAAGGCTGGATGGCCTCAGAAGTGGTGCACCAGCTCCGGGGTTTTCAGCTGCCCCCTTCTCTGAGCTGCTGTCGCCCTTACCATCTGAACTGCTGATCCACGCTTTGCAGCACACCCATAAATTTCACACAATGCTAATAAAGTGGGAGAAGGGAAGGACGATATTCTCTATCCCTGGCCTCCCAAACACATCCGCAGGTGAGAAGGGGCCAGTCGGGAACTGAGGGTGTTGGTAAACCCGCTTCATGTTTTCAGGCTTCTGAAAAGGAAGCGTGTGGGGCAGGAACCCAGCTGTTGGGCAAAACTGTGACGAGGGTCAAATCTGCCCCCTCTCAGCGTCTGACCCCTGCTGGCTCCAGCGTCCTCTGACTACTCAGAATCCCAGGGCCCCCGCTTGTCTACTGTCCACTCAAGCCAGGCCCAGCTTCTACAGATGGATATGTTTTCCTCTTCCTCTAGAATTAAAACACCGTTCTCAAAAAGATAGAAAATAAATCAGCAGCTCCTTTAGGCTGGTGACTTCTGATTAGCCGGTCATTGAAGTCCCTCAGGCCACAGGCAGCTAACTGGGCGGTAATTCTCCCCAGGTGGTTGGCACTCCCAGAGCAGCTGGGTAACCTCGGTGTGAGGAGCAGGTGGGTATTTTAGGGAATTCTGAGCCCGACCTGAGGAGCACCTTCCTCATTATGGCTGTGTCCCTGCTCAGGTAACCTGGCCACCTGTGTCACCCTTCTGTGCCTGGTTTGGATGCAGAGCAGTGGTTCCTGGCAGGGCCGTGAGCGCCCATCACCTCACCTGCCCCCTCCTCACCTGTTGCTCACCCAGGAACCTCTACAGCTAAGCTCCATGAGACGCCCACCTCAGCAGCCTCGGAGGGGCTAGGCCGGGCAGGACGTGCCATGTGCGTGTTCCTCCAGGGGGGAGTTGCCTTGCCTTCCGACAGATACACATGTATTGAGTGCACAGTGCCGCTTAAATCCATACTTCATAATTTCTCAGAGACAGTGTTAGGCAAAGACTCTATTATTATGTGCTTCGTTTTGGTGTAGAGAACGGATAAATCGGGTCCACATTCACGTGAAGGCTGCAGGAGAGGGTATGAGTGATGGCCTCTGCGGCTTTTCCAGCCCCCACCGAGGTTCAGGGTGTGAGGGACAGCTGTGTGCTGAGCAGGGCTTGGGGCTTCTCCCCAGTGGTGGCTGGAGACTGAATACTGAATACTGGTCTATTCTTTGGGTAATAATTTATTTTAAAAAGTACTTGGTATAAGCCGTGTGTGTATGTGTGTGTGTGTGTGTGTCTGTGTGTGTATATTAGCTTCTTCAGTAATAATCTGGAATCCACAATCCAGGAGTGGTGAGCTAGCATCTGATGGCCTGTTTTCAGGAATTGATATTCCAGAGGTCCCTGTAGTAAGCATTTTAAATATCATGACGTAAATCTAACCAGGAGGCTCAGGAGTGAATGTATAGGCCATTTAGAAATGGGTTTTTGTTTTTCGTAAAAACAAGCGGAGTTAAAGACATGTGGTTGACTTCAAAAATATTACAGGCACGCCACCCTTGCATGAGATGGTATAAGCACCCAGCAAGCCAGGGACCTGTCACTGTTGGTCCCGTGTTCTAGGCCCAGCACTCCGTTCAGCCAGGCGTCCCCTCTGCTGGTGCAGGCTTGGGTCCTTCTGCCTCCGAGTTGGCCCGGGTGAAGCTTTCATGCAGACGCTCCTCTGAGTGCCTGGTGATGAGAGGGGGCCTCCGCCCAGCACAGGGGAGCCGGCTGTGGGGCCACTGTGGGCGCCTTTGTTAACGTTTTATACATGTTGAAGACCCCCCTGAGACTTACTGGGAATTAATTAAGCAAACCACATGAAAGATTTAGGGATGGTGTGATGTATACCCCAACCTGCTTCTAATAGATGGAAGTCACTAATATTCTAAAAAGAATGGGGTCAGGCATGGTGGCTCACACCTGCAATCCCAGCACTTTGGGAGGCAGGTGGATCACCTGAGGTCAGGAGTTTAAGACCAGGCTGGCCAACATGGTAAAACCCCATTTCTACAAAAAATACAAAAATCAGCCGGGCACGGTGGTGGGTGCCTGTAATCCCAGCTACTCAGAAGGCTGAGGCACAAGAATCACTTGAACCCGGGAAGCGGAGGCTGCAGTGGACCAAGATCACACCACTGCACTCCAGCCTGGGCGACAGAGAGAGACTCTATCTCAGAAAGGAAAAAAAAAAAAAAAGAATGGGGCCAGATAGAGTGGCTTTCCAGCCCTTCAGGAGGCTGAGGAAGGGTGATCACTTGAGGCCATGCGTTTGAGAACAGCCTGGGCAGCATAACGAGACCCCATCTCTACAAAAAAATTTTTAAAACTTAGCCAGGTGTGGTGGTTCGTGCCTGTGGTCCCAGCTGCTTGGGAGAGTGAAGCAGGAGGATCGCTTGAGCCCAGGAGTTTGAGATGGTGGTGAGCCATGATGGAACCACTGCACTCCAGTCTGGGCAGCACAGCAAGAGCATCTCCAAACAAAGTAATACGGGAGAATAAGGCAGGTGCTGAATGAAGAAACTGTAGCAGGCACCGTCTGGGAAAGAAGTAAGGCTGCCTGTGGAATCTTGTTCCAATTTTTTTTTTTTTTTTTGAGACAGAGTTTCGCTCTTGTTACCCAGGCTGGAGTGCAATGGCGCCATCTCGGCTCACCGCAACCTCCGCCTCCCGGGTTCAGGCAATTCTCCTGCCTCAGCCTCCTGAGTAGCTGGGATTACAGGCACGTGCCACCATGCCCAGCTAATTTTTTGTATTTTTAGTAGAGACGGGGTTTCACCATGTTGACCAGGATGGTCTCGATCTCTTGACCTCGTGATCCACCCGCCTCGGCCTCCCACAGTGCTGGGATTACAGGCTTGAGCCACCGTGCCCGGCCTGTTCCAATTATTAAAACAAGTGTCTGTTATCCCAGCACCCACGTCTGTTGAGCACTTACCAGGCTGCGACCTGCTTCCACACACGGCATCTTCCTTCATCCTCAGAACAGGCCCAGGGGAAACAGGCAAGTCAGACTGGGCTTCACTTCTCTCACACAGACAAGGAGCGGAGCCCAGAGGTGCACTGAGACTCCCTCAAAGTCATCTGCAGGTTGCGGGTCGTTTCCAACCAGCACCCAGGTTTCATGGCTCCTCAGCTAAGAGTCTCAGCGAGGGCTGAGATGCGTGAGAATCCCCAGAAACGTGTTTCCAGTGGATAGATGCCCCTATGTGTGTAACATCCTGTTCCCTTTGATAGCTGAATCTTCACCTGATTTTGTGCCCAGCGCCGTGTTAACCACAGAGGGCCATCAAAAGTGTCCCTACCCTCCCAGTACTAGTGTTGAAGGACACATGCACATGGCCTGCATTAGAATGTGATGAGGTATATGCTAAGAACCTGGTGCATCTTACAATAGGGACACTGTCCCATGTTGGAGATTCTTTTTTTTTTTTTTTTTTTGAGACAGAGTCTCACTCTGTCATCTGGCTGGAGTGCAGTGGTGTGATCTCAGCTCACTGCAACCTCTGCCTCCTGGGTTCAAGTGAGTCTCATGCCTCAGCTGCCCAAGTAGCTGGGATTATAGGCTCATGCCATCACACCCAGCTAATTTTTGTTAATTTTTGTAGAGACGGGGTTTCCCCACACTGGCCAGGCTGGTCTCGAACTCCTGATCTCCAGTGATCTGCTTGTCTGGGCTTCTCAAAGTGCTGGGATTCCAGCCGTGAGCCACCACACCTGGCCAGAGCTTCTTAATGTATATTTGTAGAATGAATAAATCGGTGAATCAGTGACATAAGAGAGGAAGAGATGACTCTATCTGGGGCCATCAGGGAAGGTTCTAATCATCATTCAGATTGGACATTTGAAAGCAGGGCCACTCTTGAGTGTGGAAAATGCCTCGTGATGTTTTCTTCTTATAGCTATTTCACTTCCAGGAATTTATCCCTAGGGACTTGTCAGAGAGCTTTAAAAAAAGATTTCTATTCAGTATGTTTGTTTATGTTCAATAGCGTAACTGTTAATTGTGAAAAAGTGGAAATGATCTGACAGTCCCAGAGCAGGGAATAGTCGTGGTGCTAAATGAGATCAGTCAATCTACATGGTGGAATATTCTGCAGGCACTAAAAGTCCTGCTGTCAGAGCGCACGTGCCGCGTGGTAGGATTATGAAAGGGGAAAAGGCTTCCAAAAGGACCACATCCAGGAAAACCCGCAATGTGTAAAAGCGCACACTCGTGTGTGTGTGTCTATAAAATAATAGTGCTTCTCTCTGGGGTGAGATTAGGTAACTTCTTCATTTTCAATTTCCATATTTTCAAAGTCCAGTTTTAAAAAGCAGAAGCCTTTCTCTCACTGGGTCTTCAGGGACTTTGGGGGTTTGTAGATCTGGCATAAAGCCCTTTATTTTGAGATTTTCTTCTGAGCACACAAAAGGTGTGTCATTTATACATCTGCACCAGAACCTGCTGGAGAGGGGCACAGAGGCTGGGCTAAGCAGAGGCAGTGGAATTATTTTAAAATGAAAAACAAAACAAAGGACATGCTGCTTACGCTGCAGGCAGGCAGACCCCTAAGTAGCTTCCTCAGGCAGCAGTGAGGTGGCCGCCCAGGGGACAGCCCACCCCTCTTCCACCCCCCTCAGCTGGCGGGATGTTCATGGTGCGCTCTTCCCAACCTCTTGGCAAATGCACTTGTTAAACAGCCAGCCGCAGGGAGGAAGCTGGAAGAGTCAGGGGTGCAGGGGAGTGAGGGGGACTGAATTTCCACCAGAGAAATAAGCACCCTGCAGTGACACTGCCGTCTCCTCCCTCCCTGCCTCGCTGCCCTCTCAACCTCCTGCTTAAGGAGACTCTTCTGGACGTGAGGCCCGGCCAAGGGCCCACGTTCTAGGAAGAGGGGCCCCCAGTGAGAGCTCACCCTGCCCGGTGGGGGAGCATGTTCTCGTGTCTGTAGCAGGGTTCCTGTGTGCCAGCCAGGCTTGCCAACTTCACTGAGTTCTGGGAGCAGAGAACTGAGAGTTTTGGACTGGGAGGAGTGAGGGTGTTGGAAACAATTCTGTAATAGATGCTGCCTCTCCGTTCTCTCTTCTTCTTCAAGAAAATGATCAGTTTGGCAGCACCCTCACTTGCTCTCCTAGTTGAAGACAGTATGTTTAGAAAACCCTTATGGCTTTTGCTCGGTTGACCCAAAGGAAGCCCAAGTAGGTCTTGTCCAGGATTTGGGGAGAAGAAAAGCAGGGAGCCTGGGAGGTGTGCCTGTCCAGGCAGGCATGGCAGAGCAGGAGACAGGGACGCAGAGGGGTCTTGCCACGAGTGAAGAGTGTTTGCTTTGCGTGGCCACCCTGCCCTGCGTCTCAGGGCTGTGGAGCACCCAGCTGATGGGACGGATGTGGCACCAGCCCCTAGGAAGGTCCCTCATTGCTGCCCAGGGGGAGGTGTCTGCAGTGGAAGGAGACTGTCCTCAAGGGAAAGGGCTTCCCTAGAAGATCTTTTCCTGGTTCTGTCTGTTTTTGCTTTCTTGTCTGAATGTGCCCAGTTACAACTGAGACAAACACTTCTGTGACGGGGGCCCGCATCCAGGCTCAGGCAGTCTGCAGTGGCTGCAAAGTCCCTCATTTTGTGTGAGCCCCAGAAACGCTGGACTGAGGGAGGGCAACAGTAGATAGGACATTATCAACACAGCTTCTCCACACTTTTCCCAGTGTCCGGCTCTCAGGGTGCAAGTCCAGGGACCTGGGGACTTAGCTGACACCCCACTCACTCCTGGCTGAGCTTCAGAACTTGTTGGGGGCCCAATGGGAGGTCCTGAGAGGCCTGGGGGGCTAGACTGGGCCAAGGTGTTGCTGTGGTGAGAAGCACCGGCCCCCAGGTCTTGAATCATTCTCCCCAGGTACAGAAGGAGAACCTGGATACAGAGGAATTCACGACTCTGGGTAGAATAAAAGTGAACATTTAATGCCACCATCGTTTGATTCTTTTAAACACCAGATTCTTTTCTGACAACATTTTACACCTCATATGCCACAAAAAGAGATCGTAGCCAGCAAACAATGTCTTTATACTGGAAATGCCACACAGCTTAATGGATTCATGTCACCAGTTTGTGAGAACCATAGCTCTTTTTTCTGGACTGTTCTCCAGGGAGCCTGCTCATACATTTATCATGATCAAGCCAACACCTAACTTTTATATATCTATGCAAAGGCCCATGTACAAAAGCAGCCTGCAAGGGGCTGCTGGGACCCGCCCAAGTACAGAAGAGTTGAATTTCTGACTTTAACAAATGAGTTTTATTGAAGAATTTGAACAGCAAACACTTGTGAACTAATAATTTTTAAAATGGCACCAATCACCTATCTGGTTAAACAGTGGATCTCAGACAATAACATTCAGCACTACCATTGAATCGTCGAACAAGATTCCATGAACTTATTTACGAATTTGCTGTTTCTGGCACAATAAATGCACTTGGGCAGGCCCTGTCTCCCATTTTCAAACGGGCCCATTTCTAAGATAAGCATATTTATATACACATACATACATGACCAATCATGGAATCGGAGACCTAGAGCTCCAAGGAAGCACAAAGATCATCTAGCACAGCGTCTTCATTTTACAGGTTAGAGAGCCTGTTCCAGAGAAGCCAGGTACCAGGTCCCGGCCAGGACCTGTGTCACAGCAGAGCCAGAACTCAGGTGTTCGTCCTGTGTCTTTCTCCGTGTCATGTGCCTCCTGTGCACACGCACCCATGTGTGTGCACACACGTTAGATGAATGACGTGTGTGTTCATGTCGGCGCAGACCTGGTGCAGCACAATCTAATGGGAAGAATCCAGGCAGCTGGACTCGGGTCCCAGTTTTGCTATAAAACTACTCTGAACTTGGGCCGTGACTACTGACTTCAGTTTCTTCATCTGTAAATGATTATCCCCAGCTCCGAGGCAGAGCTTTAATTTCTTCAAAGCACTTCCATCACTTACACCATTTTCTCTTTATGCTGCCCCAGAAGGGCAGCTGTTCCGACCCCCCGTCTTCCACTTGGGAACCTGAGGCCCAGCAAAGTGAAGAGACTCGCCCCAGGTGGCAGAGCTAGTGACAGAACCAGGCTTGGTGACCCAGTCTCCTTGTTCCTAGCTCAAGGCTTTTGCTCCTAAGTTCAGCCACCTCTCAAATAAGACTTCTGACCCTTGACACTCAGGAATCCAGGAGGGGACAGGATGCCTTAAGGTTGTAAGACTCACTACAGTGCTTTGGTTTTTCCAGAAAAAAAACAACACAGGTACTATATATATCCAAGCTAAGGAACTCTGGTTGCTTTCCCAAACCCCCTTCAGCAGCACCATGGGCGGGACGGGAGTCGTGGGTAAATGTAGGGAACTAATACTGTCAGCACTTTCCTCAGAAATTTAATGTTGAACCAGGAGGAAGAGGTTGGATCCTCTTCCACGCAAGCCTGTGGGAGTGGATTTCCAAGCCCATTCTCATCAAATTCAGAACGAAGGGATCTTTCCTATCCAGCTACTTACCACAGAAACAGCTTAGATTTTGAACTCAGCCCTGTACATTGAAGATTGGGCCCTAATCCCTAGTCTCTTGATGTATCTGTCCTTCCCTATCCCCCAGCCCATGTCTCCATGAACAGACTTTGCTAGAGTGAGAAAAATGTAGAACAAGATAGCCACAGACAGATCCAGCAAACCTCCACTTCAACGCATAGCACTTGGGTAGCATTTCCAACCTTGACGTATAAACAAAGAACACAAGCAATGCTGTAAGACAGCATCCTGTGTTTATACATAAATTATAATGTCTTCAGAAATGGACTATGACAATGTGGGCTGTTAGCAGCTTGGCGAAGCTTTGTCAGTGCTGAAGGTAATTGCTGTGTGTGCATGACATAGATGTGTGTGGCATTTCAGCACACGCCTCCACACGTGGACACTGGGAACCACTGTGTTTAGAGAACACGGATTGTATCAGTGAAGGCTCGATACTGCCCGTGCCCCACTATGTCCAATATTATGACATCACTGCAGGTTCTGGGTAGGGCCTCCAAAAGCAGAATGTGTTTGTTTAGGGAGGGATAAATTAGCTTCTAGGAATTTTTAGGAAAAAACATTTTTGATGCAGTCACTTCTCCTGGATTGGAATTATGCTAGCGTTATTATGGAAATCATGAACAGGCTGTAATTTTAAAATGTGTCCCTTTGTCAGGAAGACTGCTAAGTGATACACTTTATGAGTTGTTACCCACCAGTGTTGACAGATACTTTCTGGAGATGGAAAAAGGAGATATTAGAATCCAAAGAAACACTGCATTCCTACCACCTGTTCCCCTAGCCTCCCAAATTTGAGACCCATTTACATGCATCTGTCACACTGAACGCCCAGCTCTGTTTCATTTGGCGCAGAGAAAAGTGGGCTGCGCTGGCCTTTCCACCCCACCCAGAAGACTCTCATATGGTGGCATTGAAGAGTGTCCCTCAGTGAGGGGACAGCTGGGCCACACACCCTGGCAGCAGCCTGGAGGCCCAGGGACAGTGGCAGCAGACAGCTTAGCCTCAACTAATAGCAAACAGGACTTTCAACCTCTTTCTTACTGGCAAGGTCTCAGGGTTTAAGACATACTGTCATCAGAAGCGAGGAACTTTTTGTGTCTGAGCTCCAGTAATGCCTTATGAGTCCAGCAGGAAAGGACAGTGAGTAAAGGCGGGAATCCTTCTGTTTTTAGTTTGGAAATCAACTCATCTTTAGTCATTGGTTTTACAGTCTAAAATCCTTTGTGGAATAAGAAACCTAAAAACACCCACTATAATCAGCAGTGGCCACTGGTCTAGGTGGCTGAGTTTGCATTGAACAAATGTGCAGACCCGTCAGCCTTACTTTCTGTCCACAGAAGGTGGCTGCTGTACAGGGACATGAGACACACACCCAGGTGGGCACAACTGCATTTTTTGTCAACATAAACAGAACTCTGAGATGTTTTTAACAGAAATCTGAGCAGCAGGCACGAGCTTTGTAGGTGTGTGTAACATGTTCTGAACCTCCACCCTGGATGGTAGATGCGGCCGGACTGAAGTCACTCTGCCTTATAAGAATGTATTTGACTTCAAGTTTAAGGCTAATTTGCAACAAACCAGCTGAGTTCCTGCTTGCGGAATTCCCCATGCTGCCACGCATGGCTTTTTATCCCAGCTTCTCACACGAGGAGCCCTTCTCAGGCTCAGGGCTCCTGGTGTGATTCCCACCTTCGTCACGACAGGACACATCTCTGCATTTGCATCTTCACACTTCCCCCATGTTAAGGATGGCAGTTGGCAATTAAACGCCAGGTAGGGTGTTCTGATTTCAAATCCGGAAGAGATGGAAGTTAGAGACAGCTTCCTCATCATGTCAAGGGGAGTTCAAGGACAAGAAGATCAAAGTTTGCAGCCCTTAGCTGGGGCCTGTAAGCCCATGATAAAGGACACCACCGCTCCCTGGCAGCGGGCAGCCCCATCATGAAATGCAATGCGGACTTACTCCCAGGGAAACGATATCACCATTGCCCTCTGTGAGATCTTAGTTTTGCTCCGTGAGATCTTATAGTTTTGCTCTGTGAGATCTTAGTTTTGCGCCATGAGATCTTATAGTTTTGCTCCGTGAGATCTTAGTTTTCCTCCATGAGATCTTAGTTTTGCTCCGTGAGATCTTAGCTTTGTGCCGTGAGATCTTAGTTTTGCGCCGTGAGATCTTAGTTTTGCTCCGTGAGATCTTAGTTTTGCTCTGCTGCTAAGGCTACTGCCTCACACTCATGTATTAGGAGCAGGGGTAAGGAGGACAGGTTGTAGACAAGGAAATAAGACCTGTGCATCTAAATGTTAATTTCAAGTCAGCGTTTTTTTTCTAGTCCCTTCATTTGTGGGTAATTTTAGAAATGGGCTCTTTGACGTTCCCCTTGCCTTTGGGTTACCCATCACCAAAACCGAAAGGAGGCCTGGAGCTCTCTCACTTTGGTCACTGTCTAAGGCATCCTTCAGCTGTTGGGATGCTTCAGAATGGTTGGTCCAAACTCCTTGCTCCATCCTCACTGTAGTCAATGTATGGGCAGAGATAGGAACAAGCCCATCGTAAAGTAAAATGCATGATTTCTTCATGCGGTTTCTCAATATTGGTAAATTAAGATGTCTGCAGCTTATTTAGGTCAAAAAAAGGAGAAGGAGAGAGAGAGAACAGACATCAGTGTGGCGTGTTCTCTGTCACACGGCCTGGGGATCCTGCAAGGGGTTCTGTGACTTGCATCTTGGTAAGAGAACTCTTGGTTTCACCTTTTGTTATAGCATAGAGTTGCTACAAATGGATAAAAGCAGACGTAGGCAGGAGGCAAGCCGAACGCCACTCCCCCAGGAAGGACCCCTCTGGTTTCCGTCCAGGAAGGGCACCAGGCCCTGTCCTTGGCCCGCTAGAGTCAGGGCAGCATGGCAGCCTCAGGGGAAAATGTGGCAGGGTGAACGCCAAGCCTCCTGATGACTAATCAGATGAGTTTGTTTCCAACAAAAACAGAATATGCACCTTTGAAAAGCTCCAATTAAAGGCTTTTCATGAAGTACATGTTTGAAACCAGCAACCAGGAGATGCCCAATGGAAACAAAGGAGCAGCTTCCCTTCTGGCCCAGAAGCCCCAAGGGTACTTCTGTGAAGGAAGCCCCCTTACACAGTGCTGTGAGGCTGCAGGTGAGCCCAGAGCCCAGGACTGTCCTGCAGAACGGGGGGAGGGTAGGAGCTTAGGGAGGTCCTGCTTCCCAGGGCAATAAACTTGTCAGACTTGGGAGCTGCGCAGAGGGGAGAAGGAGCCATTCCAGGGCAGCCTCTCGCCGTCGTCCAGCCTGTTCCACTAGCACATTTGGGCCTGTCTCCTGTTCACATAGGAGCAGACGCTGACGGAAGTGCAAAGCCAGACTCATGACCCAGGGAGCTGGCTTCAAAGCACAGGAGCCAACAGGGCTACCTGAACCCTGCTCTGGTCACAAAGGATCAGGTCGTGTGAAGCTCACGGGGCTTCAGTCCCCATTTACCGAGCAGCTCAGACGTGCTGCTGTTTAGCCCGCTGTGTGGGCTGCAGTGTCCAGAGACACACTGACCAGGAAATGCAGTGGGTTCTTTTCCCTTTGGGGAGTGGCTAGGGCTGAGTTGTTGATTAGTGAAGACAGCCTAGCTTGCAAATAGGCTCATGAAGATATGCTGCATTTGAGGGCGAAAGGGGACCATACTCTGCAAACCCCTAAGCACCGTCCCACCTGTGAAGGCTGCAGGGACTCTTGGATTCTGGGCCACACTCCCAGCACCACAGCTTTCATCAGGCGAATCCCTCCACCACTCTGTACCCCAGGTGTCCATCACTACAATGGGTATAATAATTCCTAAGGGAATTGTTAGAGGGAGGAACATGTGAATTTGAGGTCCTGAGCTGTTGGGAGCCAAGCCCTGGACACCCACAGTCAGTCACTCAACTAGGTTCTGCCTTTCCAGGGCTGTGCGAGTTGGTTATGGAGGGGAAGCGCTCTCTCTGCCTTTGGGTAGAGGCAAAGGCGGAGAGGACAAGCCTGTCCCTTGGTATAGAGGCTTTGGGACACAAGAGAGCCGAAATCCGGGTACTCTGGACAACAGACAAGTCCTACAGTCTCAAGAATCCTTGTTCTAATTGAATACAGTTGGAGTCTCTGAGTATACGCACCTGACAAGGTCTCTCAGCTGGGAAAACCCACTTTAATAAATTCACAACACCAGAAAATAAGAAAGAAATATGGCTCTGTTGAATTGGTTCAAGCTTTCCTTCAAGTCTTTGGAATAAAAATGAGTATGAATTTTGAGGGCCATAGAAACTGTGGATCTGTGCAACCATGTGTGTGAGGACCAAAGGGGGGACCTCCAGGGACAGGGAGGCCCCAGGTGGCAAAGGACTCCTCTTCCACAGCGCTGCAGGTCCGTCTCCTCTCCTGTTTTCTACCACGCCTGCCCCGCATCAACCCTCTGGGTCTGCCCTGACCATGCTGCTTGTGGGATGTGACATCAAGGTCACCTGCTGCTGCGAACCTGCTTCGGAAGCGCACACACTGGCTCGTGCCAAGGAAGTCTCCATGTTGTGAGTGGCCTTACCAGAATAACCATAGAGGACAGTTAACATTTATTCATAAGCAATACTGATTGATTAGGAAATAGCTCTACAAACACAACTTACTTAGAAACAGCAAGTCAGAAATAGGATAAAACACCAAGAGAAAACGGGCTGTAAATATGTTTCAAAAATGTTTTGTTGTTTTCATCTTGACTAGCACCATCTGTACACAAGAAAGTATGAACATAAACGTTTGGATAATAAAGATTTGCAAGGCACTTCATCCGTCCCTCTGGGTCTTTGTTGTTTTGTGTTCACGTTCCCCAGCAATCCCACGTCCACCCCACTCCTTTCTCACGAACGCAAGAGAAGAGTGAGGTCTCTTTCGCTCGCAGTTCTTATGTACAAACAAGGTCTGTAAAGGTCCTCAAAGTGCTATTTCAGTCTCACAGGGCGTGGACATCCCTCGGGCTTCCCACTTTCTTCTCCTTCCATGGGGGTTTGGCATTTGCACCCTTCCTACAGAAAACAAAAGAAAACTCGCCTTCCGCTCAACTCTCACTCCAGACTTCCCACCAACCTTCATCCTCATTCATTGTCTCTGATGCTCCGGCACGGAGGGCCGAGGGGCGTGCGACATCTCTGAAGTCCCAGGGAGCAGGGGGGCCGCTAGGACAAGCGTCTGGCTCTCTACCGGCGCCTGGAGGTGACGTCAAAGCAGGTGACCATCATGAGGTGGGCCTTGCAGAAGTAGACGCGGCTCTCCAGGCGCTCTGTCACGCACTCCAGTGCCTCCAGGTACTCCAGGGAATCCAGCTCCCAAACCTGCTCCAGGTCAACTGCAGAAGAGAAAGGGCCTGATGGAGAGCAGAGCAGATGGGGCGAGAGGCACCTCCCGACGGCTCAGCCGCAGCTGCCACCCCCAGTCCACCCCTTGCGTCTGACGTGCCTGCCTCAGGCACCTGCAAGCGTTCCCTCCTGCCCGATGCTCAGCCTCTTTTGGATGGAATGGGACACTCTACCAGTGTTTAAATCCTCAATGTTTTTGAGATTATACTGAGCAATAAGGTGAATTTCTAGCTCCCCACCTCCGGCTGTCTCCATCCCAGGGTTTGAGAACTCTGCAGCACTATCAGCCATCAAGTAAATACTTCTTCAAGCTGAGGTGGCGAGAGTCCCTCCCTTGAGTGACATTTAGACCTCTGCCGCCTCCTATGAAAGGATGATTCTGGATTCTAACCCGATGTCTTTCCTGACGTTCAGACCTGCACAGAGTGAAAAGTCTGCCCTTCAAAGCCTGAAGAGCAAGTATCTGGGATCACCCCTTCTGGCCTCAAGTCCCCTACTTTGTCCAGAGGTGGCTGGGCAGAGGGCTGGGCTGCCTGGCGCAGGGTCCCAGTATGAGGAGGGAAGGCAAGGACAGCAGCCAAAGGTGATGGGATGGCCCTGGAACCCAATGCCAGGGGCTAGCTTTGGGGCCGGCACAGTGTCCTTCAGAGTGACTTGAGTGGTCGTTCCTACCTGCCTGCCTTGAGTTGCTGTGAAGAAGAAAATAAAAATGAGATAATGAGCATGAACTTGATTTGAAATCTGTGACGCGTTATGGAAGCCGTGGGATGAGAGTGGAAGCTGTCTTCTTTTTGCAGACGAGGTCCCTGAGCTCTGGACAGTGACGTGGCTCATGAGGTGACATGGTTAATCAACACTAGAGTGGGAAAGAGACTGAGGGCCCTGAATACCAGTTTAATACTTAAAAACCAAAACAAAAAAGCAAATGAGCCATCATTCTGTGGCCACATCAGGCTCCATTACTGGACAACCTTGAAACTGGCACCAGAACGAAAAGCTAAAACTAAAAATGACTCTTTCCAAGCCCGTCCCCTGCCTCTCGCCCACAGGGGACAGCCAGCATGCAGCCTCATTGATTCTTTTTTCATTAATGTTTTCAATCCATCTTAAAGAAACAACCTCTCTTTCCCCTTTCATGTCGCTTTCTGTTCATTTTCTTTCTCAGCATCAAAACTCTGATTTCTGACATGTACAAAGACTAGAAGGAAGCAACTGTTTCCTGGAAGCATCTAAACAAACACACACGTATTGATGTTTAAGCGTGCTCCCATCCTGGGAAAAAATATGACTTTGTAAGAGGAAGATAATTTTCAACTCTGCCTTGGGCATAAACAGTTCTTGAAAAATAAAGTGTTAATGAAAACAGCAAAAATGACGGAGAACTGACTGCAAGGAGGCCCGTAGGATCCTGAAGTGGCCAGGGATTCCTGAAACAAGGAATGGGGTGTCTGGAGCAGGGAGACGAACAAGCAGATGCCAAGGGCAGACACCCGCGTCCTCACCCATCTGCCCTCCCCATCAGTGCCTTGGAGGACCAGTTCATGTCTTCGTTCAAATTTCTAACAGAAGATCCAACTCAGTGCATCATGAAAGCAGGCACAAAGGAAATGCCTCCTTCTTTTTTAAGATGGGCTCACTCTGTCCCCCAGGCTGGAACACAGAGGCGCGATCTCGGCTCACTGCAACCTCCACCTCCCCAGTCCAAGCGATCCTCCTGCCTCAGCGTCCTGAGTAGCTGGGATTACAGGCACCCCCCACCATGCCTGGCTAATTTTTGTACTTTTGGTAGAGATGGGGTTTCGTCATGTTGGCCAGGATCATCTTGAACTCCTGGGCTCAAGTGATCCGCCCACCTTGGCCTCCCAAAGGGCTGGGATTACAGGTGAGAGCCGCCGCAGCCGGCCAGGAAGCGTCTCCTGTTGAGAATGTGGATGTTGTTGAACTTGGGGATGATGATGGTAATTACTGCCAGGTCCTGAACTCTAATCCTGGGCCAAGCAGCACAGTAAGGACCAACAGGAGCTGGCTTACACCTCACAACCACCCTGTGCTGTAGTCACCATCATTGTTCCCATTTCACAGCTAAGAAGATCAAGGCTCAGAGAGTTAAGTGTCCTACCCAAGGTCCCCAGCCAGTGTGTGAGAAAGCCAGCAGCCAAAGCACGTCTGTGTGGCTGTACTCACAGCTGCAAGTGTTGTAACTGAAGACTACAGGATACTCCATAGACTTCCCCAAGAATCCTGTGAGTACTGCGGGAAATGCTACCGCCTCCTTCCTGCAGAGAAGCAGCTGCTGGGAGGCTGAGGTTCATGTGGCCGGCACAGCCGGGAGGCCTACAGTTCCTGCCACTTTCTTCCACCCAGGACCATTTCACCCCAATATGCTTTCAACCAGCTGCTCTGGCTTCCAGCCTCCACCTGCAGACCCCCCGCACTGGCCAAGGAAGACTGGAAGAGGGAAGGGCATTACACAGGAGGCCCGCTGGGGCAGAGGGAACCTGAATGGCAGGACTGTATTTTACCCCCCAGACTGAGTCTTCCAGCACTGCCGCCTGTATCAGTGCAATAGCTGGGACCAGACTGAAGTTTTATTTTGTGCTAAATGGAATGGTCAGGGCCAAATAAATAAGAGACAATTGAATCCGTCTTTCAAAGATAGCAAAATTGTCCTGAATTGTTACAAGATGGTTACGGTCATCTTGGGCTTTCCATTCAATGGAAAGAGCACTGTGGCTGTGGTGGTGTTATGATGTTTTCACTCATAAACATGTTCCTTGCTTTCTGGGTTCTCCATGTGGCTTCTCTAGGATTGTACACACTATCCTCTGAAGGGCTCTATAAATTCTTGTCTATTTCAGGCTAGATGTGCAGGGTGATTTTGTGGCTGAGGAGCAGATGTGTCACACAGCCTTCATGTCTGGGTGATCTTCTGCCCCGTGCAGGGGGAGAAATCTCATTTTCAGGTGCCTTGGACTGAGACCCGTAAGAAATAATCTTGCAAGAGCGATATTCACCACCCCTCTGCTGCCCCAGCGCCTCCCGCCCACCCCCAGGGGAGCAGAGCTGATCAGCTCGCTCCTGCAGCTGTGACCAAGGATGTAGACGCAGCCTGTGTCGCTGTCACCCTGGGCTACGTGCCAGGCCTGCTGAGCAGGTGGGCCCTGAGTCACGACGATGGGACGGAACCCAGGCCTTACATTCACTGAGCCACTTGTTGGGATCCAGCATCAGATACTGCTTGGTTGTCTCCAGCTCCTTCATCAGCCACTCGTACTTGGCGCGGACCTCGGCGATCCTCTGCTGGCGGTGCTCCAGGATTTTCAGCTTTGCGTTGAAGCACAGGACCTCCTAGCACACAGACAGAGGAGGAGGTGGGGTGGACAGGAGCAAAGGCCCTTCTGCTCACACCCAGCCCATGCCACAAGGAGCACTTATGAGTGTCGTAGACGGAAACTGGCTAGAGACGTACGAGAGGCCTAGGTGATCCCAGCCAAATTTCTGCCTCGACAGACCAGTCAGTGCAGACAACTCACAAGGCAGGACTATTACAGACCATTCTTAAACCGGGAAAGCAGGTGGTCGGTGTTTCAAGATGGACAAAGGCTGGTTAAGATGGGAAACCTCAAAGATCTTTGAGCCTCCACTCCCTGGCTGTGGAGTTAAAACATTTCAGAAGGAGAAACACGGGGCTCTCTCCAAAGCCTCTGTCAAAGGCCCGTTGCTGGGACAGAAGCCCGCTGGGAAGGCTGGGTCTGAGCCATCTTCCCCAGGGCCCCACCTGGCACCTGCTCAGGCTTGCCACCACGTGGGGGTGGGGAGGGAGGAGGCTGCCTCACCTTGCTGGTGCCCCCTCGCCGCCGCTGCAGGCGCTCCACATCATCGATTTCATAGACTTTAATCTCAAAGGGCTCCCCAAGGCCCCTCTGGCTGCTGCGCAAGGGGCCGTCCACCCAGCGGATGCCCGTGCTGTTGGTGGGTTTTCTCACCGGGGAAGAGGTGTCCAGGGACAGTGCTGGGATGAGCCTCCGTCTCTGAGAACCTAAGGAGGAGATTAAACCCAAAGAGGAGTTAATCTTTCTGAATGTAAATCTTTTTTTTTTTTTTTTTTTTTTGAGACAGGGTCTTACTCTGTGGTCCAGGCCGGAGTGCAGTGGTATGAACACAGCTGACTGCAGCCTTGAATTTCTGGGCTTAAGCAATTCTCCTGTCTCACCCTCCTAAGTAGTTGTGACCACAGGTGCATACTGCCATACCCAGCTATTTAGAACATTTTTTTGTGTGTGGTAGAGACAAGGTCTCACTGTATTGCCCAGGCTGGTCTCAAACTCCTGGCTTCAAGTGATCCTCCCACCTTAATCCCCCAAAGTGCTGGGATTACAGGTGTGAGCCACTACACGTAGCCTGAATTTCAATTTTTTTTTTTTTTTTTTGAGACAGACTGCAATGGTGGCATCTTGGCTTACTGCAACCTCCGCCTTACGGGTTCAAGCGATTCTCCTGCCTCAGCCACCCAAGTGGCTGGGATTACACGTGCCCACCACCATACCCAGCTAATTTTTTGTGTTTTTCATAGAGACAGGGTTTCACCATGTTGGCCAGGATGCTCTTGAACTCTTGACCTCAAATGAACCACTTGTCTGAGCTTCTCAAAGTGCTGGGATTACAGGCGTGAGCCACCGTGCCCGGCCAAAATTTCACTTTTTAGAGCCCAGACCTTTATCTTGTATATACACATACACAGTTGCATTTAGCTCACAGCAAAGTGCAGGCCCCCAACTAACGAAACTAAGAAACTCCAACCCACTGGAAGAAAGCAAGTGTGTCTCCTTACTGTCTAAGACATTCACCATGGGAAACACCAGATCATAGTTCACAGTTTTGTTTTTCTCCTTTAAGTTGGTCTGATCGAGGTAGCTGACTGTGCCTCAACTCTAGCGTCTACCACGTGGCAGGGACCTGTGAAACAGCTGCGAAGCCACAGAAGGTGTTCAATTCTGACAGGGACGAGTGAGGCAGTGAGCGTCTGAGCGTCCCCAGGGTGAGTACTCAGGAGTCCAGGTGGCTCTCACTCCTCTAGGCTGCAAACACCCGGGAAGTGGCTGTTACACCCTTTTGTCTGGGTTTGATCAAAACGTACTCAGACCATAAGAGAGGGTAACTGGCCCTCCTCCTCACCTACTCTGGCCCCGAGGATAAGGTTGAGATATCCCCCCTCTAAAACTGAAGTCAGTATGTAATGAAGAGTCTCTCCTGCTTCAGCCCAAGCTGGGCTCCCTCAGACAGGCTCAGGCATCTCTGGGATGATTATTCTAAGGATCTGATTGAATGAGAAATAGGGGAGGAGCTGAGGAGAGCCATGGGAGGGGATAGTGTATTAGTTATCTACTGCTGTGTAACAAATGAACCCCAAACCCAGCAGCTAAAACAGCAAACATGTATTTCACATCGTCCTGTGGGTTGGGAATCTGGGAGCAATTTTTGCCCGGTGGTTGTGGCTCAGGGCCTCTCAGGAGTCACAGGGAGGCTGTCAGCTGTGGCTGCAGTTGACTGAGGCTGAAGCTTCTGTTTCTAAGCTCACTCATGCCATCATGGCAGGAGGCTTTAGTTCACTGCCATGCTGGCCTCTCCACAAGACTGTGTAGGACCTGGCAGCTGGCTTCTCCCAGAGGGAGTACCCAAGAAAGCGAGAGGGCCACCCAGCACAGAAGCTGCAGTGTCTGACTTCCTCTTGAAAGTGACATACCATCGCTCTGCCTTATCCCATTGGACACAGAGACCAACTCTGGTAAATACGGGAGGGGACTACGCAGGGTGGGAATACCAGGAGGCAGAGACCACAGGGGCCGTCATGGAGCCTGGCTGCCAGGGATGGGATGTGATCTGACGGGAAAATACCTCGGATGAGGGCCACCCTCAATCTCCTGCCAACACCCATGCCAGGGCACCCTGTGAGATGGGAGTAGAGAAAGTGAAAACACTGAGAGTGACACTTCGCTGGGCTACAGCAGCTTCGCAGAAATATCCTAATCCCTGTTGCCTTCTTTCCATGCCATCTAGCAACCTTGAACCTCGTCACCACATCCATTCCCTCTCGAGGCGGGAAGTGAGTGCCCAAGTTCGAGTTAGTTGTGGTTTTGGGGGGCTCGGAATACTTTTTTCCTGCACACGAATGAACAAGTGTCTTGGATTGCCATAAAATTCTGAATTTGGGTACCGGAGCCTCAATCCCGCGAAGGAAGCGATACTTGGTTCCTGCACCTCCAGCTGAGGCTCCCTCCAGAGGTACACGTGAGCCTCACTGAGGCGGTGATGAGGGAGGCCAAGTGCTAGGGCAGGGGCCATGTGGTCAGGCTGAGGAAATGGGTCGGGGTGGAGATGGTGCCCACACATTACTGCAAAGGGCACAGGAAGTGATGGTACCAAGACGCCATTGCTGGGCAAAGACTGGCCCGAGGGCCTTGGTCTGGGGCCCCGTATAAGGAAGGGTTCTCCTATTTTCTGCCTGCACCAGCATCTCCACCTCTCAAGCAGATGCCCAGCTTCCTGCCAAGCCTGGTCTCTGCCAAGGACCCCCTCCTTCCAGGCTGCAAGTGGGGTCAGGGCAGCATCAGCTCTAAGAAAGGCGGACGGGGAGCCCCACCCTGGTGAGAGTCACGCGGTGCCCCACTGGACGTGGATGCCACCTGTCTGACCGCGGAGCACACAGCCAGGGCCAGCCTCCTACGGGTGCTGCTGGGTCAGGCTCCCTTCGGCTCATCAGCCTGGCATTCAGTCCAGGCATGTACAAATGCAGCATGTTAAAAACACTTAGGCTGATAGCTGCCAACATCTTTTTGCTGCATGAAATGAACCAGATTTGACCTGAGAAAGTCAACACTGATATTTCAGTGAAGCTTCCAACCAGGACCTCACCCACTAACAGGCTGAGTCCACTCCATCGCCCCTCCCCTTCCAGGCGTGGCCGACCGCTGCGTACAGAAGAGGGGTCACTGACCCATCACAGTCCACCTCACTGTGCCATCTGCGGCGCTGACAGCCCACACGGGAAGTCTGACGTTGGGCCTTCTACTTTTCACGTCCCCCAGTCCAGACAGAAGTCCTCACCCGAGTCTGCAGATGCTGCTGCTTAGGGTGAGTGTCAGGAAACACGGGTATGCTGAGTGCTGAAGCCTCTCCACTGCCCCTGGCAAACATGCTCCCAGCCATTCCCAAACTCCTGCTGTAAGTCCCCTCTGCATAGCTGTCTCCCGTCACCCCTCACCTGCATTCTGACTCAGTGTGGGCACTAGGAAGACGGCGAGTCAGAAATGCCCGAAGCACTCATGTTGAAAGGAACTGGAGATTTCAGAGCAGAGAGAGAGAGAGAGAGAATGTGCGTCAATGCATGTGATTTTACTGACCGGCAAGGAGCCGGCTGCATGAGGAAGAGTGGCGCTGGCTGCATGGCCTGTTGTCACGTTTTGGCTGAAAAGGCAAACGCTCCCACGCTGCGGATGAGAAAGACGCGGCTCCCCAGGCCGCAAGCACAGATCCTAGGCTTCCTCCCAGGTGCTCTGAGATTCTCGACCCTGCACCTAGGACCACAGTGTCACCTCACAGCATCACCGTCACCTGCTGTCTTTGGAGTTCTGCTCTAAGGAGCTTCCTCGGTGTCTTAGAGGATCAATTGCTTTTCTCCTTTTTCCGCAGCTGTATATTCAAAAAGGCTCTCGTTCTGAACCTGTTCTCAGCTGTCTCCAGGTTGATGCTCAGAAACATTCTGTAAATCTGAACTCTGCCAGCAAGCAGCTTGCCTTCCTCTGGCTTTCACTAAGCCAGTGACCACTATGCTGCTTGAATTTATTCAGACAGAACCAGGATGTGCCTGAGAAGCCAATGAACAGGAGAGGGCTGGCAGAGCAAGCCACGGTGCCCTCAGGGCTTGGTGAGGGGCAGTTAGTCACAAAAGTTTTTGTGCAGCGCTGTGTGAACTGAACCTGGTATCCGGGGAGCCCAGTTCACTACAGGTGCAAATCACAACTCACAAGACAGGCCCGTCAGTCAGTAGTGCCAACTCAGCACCAAGACAAAGGAAGACACAGTGATGTTTAGAATCAGACACTGCTGATACAGTCTGCTACTCACGACATTTAAAGCGCTTCCCACCAGCAGGACAGGGCATGAGAAATACACAGGAAAGAAACATGAGCAAACTCTTAGGACTACGCTGCCAACCAAGCGACCAGCCCATCAGTGAATCAGCCACTAGCACTCACCAGCAACCTGCAGCAGCCCCGTGCTGGGCACCAAGCTGCTTGGGTGAAGTGCAGAACAGGCCTTGCTCATGTCCCGGCAGGGCAAGGGCTGGGTGATCCCAGAACCACGAGGCTTCCCAGAGGGGGCTTCTCCTCAGGCAGACGCTCCCTCCAGAACTTTTCTGCTGCTGAGCCTCCCTGTGGTGGGAATGCATTTAATTCAGAGCAAGGTGTTCACCTGACTGTCAGACTTCCCCATCCAGTCCAAGAAGAGAAAAGCAAGGGAAAAATCCAAGGAAGTAACACACCAGGATGAGGGTGAAATGCAAGGGACCAGAGGACGAAAATAGAATTTTCATCATGTATAATGGATGATGGGGAGGGCTGTGGGCGGATCAGGACTGGGGGCTCGGGGTGGGGGCTCAGCTGGTGCAATTACAGCATAAGCTCTATCACCGACGGACGTCCTTAGCAGCCTGCATGCATGCTGGCCAGGACAGACATTCACTCCCCACCTGGACTGGCTGCTCTCACTCTAATTCTGGGCTCTAGACTATTCACAGTTTCAGGTTGCTGACCATAGAGGGGCTGGCAAGGAACTGCAGAGGGAGCAATGGAAATCCATCAGTAAAAGCAACACGGGTTCTCTCCCCACATCACTTTGTTGGTCCAGAGCCTACAATGACGCCCCACTGCCAGCTACAATAGTATGGGGTGTATTCTACTCATCTTTTAGACATGGAGTCTTGCTCTGTCACCCAG
Organism: Sapajus apella; assembly: GCF_009761245.1. Lineage (NCBI taxonomy): Eukaryota > Metazoa > Chordata > Mammalia > Primates > Cebidae > Sapajus > Sapajus apella. The sequence continues at coordinate 3,038,193 of NW_022436989.1, forward strand.
GCTAGACTGAAGTGGCATAATCTCAGCACACTGCAACCTCCACCTTCCACGTTCTAGCAATTCTGCCTCAACCTCCCAAGTTGCTGGGACTACGGGCACATACCACCACACCTGGCCAATTGTTTGTATTTTAGTAGAGACGGGGTTTCACTGTGTTGTCCAGGCTGGCCTCGAACTCCAAGCTCAGGCAATCCACCCACCTCCTACAGTGTTAGAATTACATGCCTGGCTACGATAATATAGTATATATTCTTATCCTAGTTCCATGGAACTATGTGGAATATAGAATGATGTGCACTGTTCTTGCGGTTTGCAGATGTTCCAGGTGTAACTGCATCTGGGTTTACGTTTTCTCGCCTCTTGCTACACTTGGGAATATCCCCTCTGTGAGTTACTCACTGTGCTGCCCACAGGCCAGGCTCTTGCTGCCCGGAGGTGGTGCTCCCGTTCCTGCCTCAGCCTGCAAGGCCTGCACCCTCGCCGCCTGTCCCGACGCAAGCACCCTCCATGACCAAACTCAGCCCCGAGGTTCTCTGCAGCCCGTGACTTGCAGGATCCTGCTTTGTCTCAACGCCTTCTCCACCTGGGCCTTCACTACGCCACTCAGCACTGGGCAGTCACTCAGCTCACTGTCTATTCCACGCTTTTCATCCTTTCTCTCCAAGGAGATGACAAACTTCTTACAGCGGCCTTGTCTTCTATGGCGGCTGCCTCCACCTCCACCCACACACCTGAGCCTTCCAAATCGCCAAGCTCTAAGAGCACAGAAGATACCTGATCAGTGTTTAACAACTGAAAATAAATCCCACTGACTACAGATGGCTTTAAGGAAAAGATATCACATGACCATCAGTATTACTTGAATTATCTGCACAGCCTCACGTGATGTGGGCAGCAGAGACCATGGCTGTTACCTGCCAATCTTCTCCTTTCCTTGCACGAGAAAACTGAAGCTCAGAGAGGGTAGTCATCCCCAAAAGGTCACACAGCTCAAGCTTCCAAGTCTCCTGCTTTCTAACTTAATTCGCTGCTCCCTGCCATGGCCGATGGAAGAAGCCCAAGCCGGTGCGCTCCCCAACAGCATGGAGCTCCAGGAATAAAATAGCAAACCATCGCCATGCTTGTCGTTTCTGCTGTTGCATGGACTACAACGGAATCGGAGAGCTCAAGGTTATTTTCCCAGTAATTCTCATTCATTTTTACTACGGAAATAACAAAAACATTAAAATTTCCCAACTCAAAAGCCATCTCAGATAAAAGATGTCTCCTCTCCAGCTCCAAACATCTCTCGTCATTGTAAACTCTGGCCATCTAGTGAGGGATTTCCTTGGAGGAGCTTTATAGCATCTCTTAAAGACGCTGCTTTTGATTTATGCTCATCATGTCTGACAGCCACCATTTCTCTTAATAATAATCATAAATAAGCAAGACAAGGTCACCTGACCTGAACCAAGCGCATCTCCACTGCCACATCCATCACGGAGCGCTGGACCTACAGCAGTCGGTCACGAAGGCCTCCTGCTCTCCGTGCGCCACGTGAGGTCCCTACGCTGGCCTTTTCATTTGACACCTTACCCAACCAGAGACTCCTAGAGGACCACATGTATGAAAGCACTTCGCCCAGAGCAAGGACACGCGCAGAGCCTGCTGCCTGCCCACCGAGCAGTCACTTCACACGTTGGGTTTTTCACCATTTTTCTTCCCCTTTACTCCAGTGTAACCACCGAACCAAAAAATGAAAAGTCTTGGAAAAAAAAACCCACAACTCTGAAAGGCATCAAAATAATGAAATGGATTGGTAGACTAAGGCACTAAGTTGGAGTGCATGAAAGCACTCTGTGACACGGAGATACACGTGACCAGCAGCGAACGCCACACCGTCATCTGGACTCTGAGGACTGAGGCTGCATAGATGCTAAGAACAAGTGTTCTTTAACCAGGTACTGGGAAGCCCAGCAGATTTTTTCCTGCTTGTTATTTTTACTATTATCAATACATTTCAATGCCCTGGGCGCCGGCCATAAGACACAGCAGCTGCTATGTTACACGGAATGGCTTTTCGACTTGCCTTCAATGGCGTTCTGCGCTAAGGTCTGTTGCTGAGACTGAGGGGTGAAGTGAAACAGAGTCAAAGTCTATCAAAGACTGAAGCATACCGCACCTGGGAAATAAAGCCGTGAAGGTCCTGACAGCCACGATGATCCCTACCACGCTCAGAGCGTCACACCCCCAGAGCTAAGTTCTGCGGACGGGGCTGTCTATATCGCAAAACCACATCTGCTTAACTACACGATCCCTGGAGATGGGTTTCTTTGATTTTAGGAAGACGAATGGTTTACAATGTGCACTTGGCCACAGCCCTTACATTTGTGTTGGAACATTCCAGAGTTTGTGCTGGCCTGTGATGGGAGAACAGGAAAAAGCAGGCCTGTGACTGAGAGAACAAACCTGTGGGCTGCAGCAGTGGCAAAGGGAGGCTCCACATCTGTGTCTCACCCCATCCTTTACTTCCCAGCGTGCTGCAGGCACCAACCTCCCCCCGCCCCGCCGCCTGCCTACTGCAGGGCTCTGCCTACCAGGGCTTGTGGCTAGCTTCCATTGTTCTTGGTACTTCTTGCCTCTGTCTGTCTTTTTCTCCCCTTACCATCTTTTCATTCACCTATCCCGTGACTTCCAGGGCCACCAGCTCTGACCTGGGTCCTCTTCTCCTTGCCCATCACAACTTAACAGTCACGTGCCACCCAAAACTCCAATTAACAAGTCAATGGGCTTTCCACATTCTGGAGCATGTGCCTTTTGATAGGAGATTCTTAAAATGGCAAAGGCCACCTGGGCGTGGTGGCTCATGCCTGTAATCCCAGCATTTTGGGAGGCTGAAACGGGCAGATCACTTGAGGTCAGGAGTTCGAGACCAGCCTGGCCAACATGGGGAAAGCTCGTCTCTACTAAAAATACAAAAATTAGCCAGGCTTGGTGGCACACGCCTGGAATCCCAACTACTCGTGAGGCTAAGGAGAATCGCTTGAACTTGGGAGGTGGAGCTTGCAGTGAGATAAGATCACACCATTGCACTCCAGCCTGGGCGACAGAGTACGACTCCATCTCAAAAACAAAATAAAGAAAACGAGAAATGGCAAAGACTTTCTCCAAAATCGTGCATTTCAGGCACATGGTTTGTTGGGGGGAATAGGGGGCAGGGCAGGCCCTGTGGCAGGTGTGCATATGTGACTGTCCACAAGTATGTTTGGGGTGGGGGTGGAGAAAGGGCCTCACCCACTGTGCTTCCAATGAGACAAACCGCAGGATCCCACATCCCTGACAGGCCGCCAGAGGCTCGCAGGCCAGCACCAGCCTCATTCGAGGGGCTTCTGTAGCCACCAGGCCATGAGGGTGGTCTCCCTCACCAGATCCCTCCACAGGCTCCGAACTGTCCACAGGACTCTTGGTCGTCGAGCAGAGGGGCACGGGGTGAGGTAACGGAGGTGGGCGAGCCGGTCTTCCCCCACAGCGGGCAGGCGAGGGTCATGCTGCTATCTGCGCCCCGCCCCGCCTTTCCACCGTGCTGAGCACCAAGGGATTCCCAGCCTTAAGGCTGAGGAGGGCACAGAAGGGCAGTTTCTCACAGAGACACGCTCCACGCGATGTCCCCAAGGAGCCCGCGTGAAAGGAAAGGCCAGGCCTGGATCCCACTGGACGCCCCGTCACCACGGGGCATGGGCCAGCGTGACAGAGCGTTCGGGCAGCTCGCCCGCCCACGGCCCTGCCCACGGCCCGTGCCCTCCTGTCCACGGCCCTGCCCGCCCACGACGCTCCCCGCCCACGGCCCGGGCCCTGCCCGCCCACGGCCCTGCCCACAGCCCTGCCCGCTGCCTACCTGAACTGGGCCGCTTCTTCGGGGTTTTGAGGCTGCGGCAGCGCCCGCCCGCGGAGCCGCTGTGCTCGCTGGTGGAGTCCTGCGCCGAGGACGCGCTCCCGGTGGCCTCGCTGTCCCGCATCATGCTCTCGTAGCCGCTGCTGCCGCCGCTGTGGTAGAACAGGGCCGTCTTCCCCATGGCCGGCGGGAGCTCCCCGCTCAGCACGCTGCTGTTGTCGCTGCCGTGGCCGCTGCTGCAGCGGTGCGGCCTCCGCGGGGCCGTGATCTTGCTGTAGGGCGACGGCAGCGGCGGCGCCGGCCTGTCCTCGGGCCGCTCCCCCGCCGGGGCCCCGCGCGCGCCGCCCTGCAGCAGCTCCGAGATGCGCCCGTGGACGGCGCGCAGGGGCAGCTTGGAGGCCAGGCCTGCGCTGCGGGTCCTGCTGAGCGACTGCGTGGACCAGGACAGGGGCTTCCCGCCCGCGGGCGCGCCGGGGCTCTGGCCCACCGACTGCGGCAGAGACTTGGTGGAGAAGCTGAGGGTTCGGGTGGCGGAGGCGGACAGGCTGCGCGCCTTGGGGCTGGCCAGGAGGAGTTTGCTCACGGCGGAGACCTTGGCCTGGCTGGCCTTGGGCGAGTCCCCGGCCGAGGAGCTGGGGGGCGAGGTCCCCGCGCCGCGGCCCAGGGTCCTCCCCGCGCGGGGCATGGTGCTGTCCTTGCCCGCGTGCAGCCGGGAGCTCACGGAGGACAGGCTCTCGGCCCGCTCAAGGGAGAGGCATTCGTAGTGGCTGACTGTCGACCTGCCCAGAGAGTTGGTCCTGCTGGCCAGCTGCTCCAGCTTGGCACTGAAGAGCTTGCTGCTGCTGCTGCTGCTGGCGTCCTTCATCTTGCCGCTGGACTCATCTGGGAGGCCTGCCAGGAAGGCGGCTGGCTGGTTCAGGGGGCTGCTGGTGCCGCTGCTGCTGGCGCTGTGCTGGGGACTGGCCCGGTTCTTCTGGTCCAGGCTGGACTTTCGGACAGGGGGCAGAGGGGGAGTCCCTTTGGGCCGAGCCAGGACACAGTGCTTGGGGGAAGCCACCTTCCTCTCCAGGGTACCCTTGGAGGACTGGGTGCCCGAGGCTGCGCCCACCCCGTTGGTCTCAGCAGCACAGTAATAGAAGAGGCTGTCCTGCTCCTCCTGCCGGCTGGCCTTCTGAAATGCCCTAGGAAGGCTGCTGGACTTGACACTTCTGTTGGCATGCACGGGGCTCTGGGTGGCCAAACCAGGCAGGGCCATCTCACACCCATCCACAACCCTCCTGAAGCTGTCGGCGACCTCCCCGCTGCTGCTGCTGAGCCTGTCCTCCGGGCTGGGCTTTCTGTCCTGCTCCTGCTCTGCCCTGGGCTCGGCCTTCGAGGGACCCGTGGCGCGCTCACACCTGATCCCATCTTCACTGGGACGCGCGTTCTCTTTTTTCACTTCCTCTTCTCGTCTCAGCCAGGGGTCCTCAAACTTCATCTCTTTCTTTGCACTGTTTTCCTTACTCTCCTGGGACTGGGCTGACGTGGGGCCTGCTTTGGGGGTGGCAGTGGCGGCCTCGGGCTCTTGGATGCTCTGGGGGCTCATGGCGAGGCAGGGGTAAACGGTGATATTGGTCTTCATGGGCATGTACCCCTCGCAGCTGCTGAGATTCGCCGTGTTGGAGATGGTGACCATGGCCTTGCCCAGGGTGGATATTTTGCAGCCTTTGATGGGGGTTGCTTTGTTGAAAGAGTCATCCCCCATCTCAGACAGGATAAGCAAGTTGTCGGGGCCGGCACTGGGCTTTGCTCTGCACACCACAGCCGCGTTCTGGATGCCGCTGACAAACTCGGAGGCCGCGGGTTCCGCCATTGCCTCCCCATGCCCAAAACACGTCTGGGCTATGAAACTGTGGCACGACTGCTCGCCTTCACTGCCCGCGCTCATCTCGCTCAGCCAGGAGCTGATGGAAGAGCGTCTGCTCCCTGCCTCCTGGGCCTTCTCATCCAGGCTGATCTTTGGGAGGGGCAAGAACTGTGTGATGCTGACCTCAGAGACCGGGGCCATGCCGGAGTAGCACTCCAGGTCCTCGCTCATGCTGCTGATGATGCTGACGGGCCGTGAGCCCGAGGCCAGGGCCTGCACGGAGCAGTCGCTGTTGAAGCTGATGATGCTGGTGGGGCGGCCGCTGTCCAGGACCCCGCTGATGGTCAGCTCCTCCACCAGCGTGAACACCAGCTCGTCCTCACCATTCAGCTCCAGCGGCTGCTGCACGGTCACCATCGTGGTGCTCAGGATCTCCTTCTTGGAATCTGGAGGAGTCACTGCTTCAGGCTCATCATCCACAGGAGCTTCTGGGAACCCTTTGCTTCCAGCGGACATGGACCTTTTCAAAATCTGGGGGCTCATTCCGACCGGGGGTGTACGCACCTCGGGCTGCAGCAAGGACTCACTACACACCATGCTGGAATCCTTGCTCAACGGAGGCAGGGGGGCGGGAGACGGCAGGACCCCCTTCTGGGTGTAGACTTTGCACCTCTGGGAAGGAGAGCTGGGTGGCTTGTACTCTGAGGTCTTGGACAGGCTGGCGATGCCCAGCCGGGGGGAGCCCATGGGCCTGGGCTTACCTTCCATGAAGCCGCAGGAGTTCAGGCTCTCCCGGCTGCTCTGCAGGCTGGGGCTCTGCACGAGTGGGGAGGCGCTGTGCTGGCTGCTGCCCGGGATGCTCCTGGGCGAGGCTGGGCTGGGGCTGTGGGCGGGTGCTGAGGCGGGCACGGGTGAGTGACTCCTCTGCATCTTGGAGGCCTGGTTTTCAGGGTCTTCTCTGTCGGTCAGCTGACCTTCGGACCCATTATCTTCCCTATCAGATTCAGAGAGTGGGCTTGCCCCAGCTGCTTGGCTTAACGGCAGGGCTCTGCTGGCCGGCTCTGCTGCAAACTGAGCAGGCAGTTCTTCAAAGGGAAACTTGCTGGGCTCCTCACTGCCGTCGATGCAGTCCAGCCTCTCCTGCAGCTCGGCGAATGTGTTGCACTTCAGGCAGTCCCTTTCTGACTTGCTGGCTGCAGCCTCTCCTGCCTCTGTGGGCCGGCTGTCGCCCCGGGTCTTCTGCAGGGCTGGCACGATAGGGACAAAGTCGGGGGGGCCCTCGTTGTCCGTGAGCTCCTTGTCTGACAGGGCTGCGCCGTTGGGCCCAATGTAGATAACAGTGTCACAGGACTGCTCGCTGCTGGAGGAGTAGTCGGGGTCACTGGACAGGTGGGCGATGGGGAAGTCCGGGTCCCCTGTGGCCCTGCTGTGGAAGGGTCTCAGCTGGGTGGGCCTGCGCATGCGGCCTTCTTCACAGGAGCTCTCGCCCCCAGAGGAGCTGGACGTGTACTGTGAGGGAGAGAGCCGTTAATGCAGTGACTCTTCCAAGGCAGTTTCCCTGGGAGCCCAGCTTTGTGTGGCAAGTGGTGGAGGGCCCGGACGGACACAGGCTACTGATGGCCATCCTGGTTGGCCTCTGCATATGGGCTACTCGGGTGCCACGCCAGCGCACCCAGTCTCACGTCACCGCTGCATTAGTGAAGGAGAATCCCTGCGGGGCACAGGGAAACAGAGGCTGCCGGGGAAAGGAGGTGACCCTCCAGGCCCTGCCTGACCCACTAAGGCCTCCAGGGTCACCAACTTCTGGCAGCCTGTACCTTGGAACACTGGTTAGGAAGCACTATGGAAAGATAAAAAAGGTACAAAACGTGGAAGGGAAAAAAAGGCCCACACGTCAGCAGCTGCCCCCGCCTCTGAGTGGCCACGATCATGACGGTTTCCTCCAACACCTGCCACACTACCACCGTCCTGGCTTTGCCTCTGCCTGAGAAAATGTGCCCCGTGATTTCTAGCAGACTCAGTAATCATCCAGAAACCACTGAATGACCAGAACAACACCAGCAGCCAGGCAAAGACTCCTGGACATGCAGACGGGGAGGAGGGCCCTGTGAGCAGGGAGTTCGGGGTCGTCTTTGGAGCCAGTCCCTTGAAGGACACAGTCTCCATCTGCAGAGGGCCGAGGCAGTGCATGAGACAGACAGAAGATTTCCCACCCCTCCCACGTGTTTCATCTCAAAGTCGCAATCCATTTACACTCTCGAGTGGACCGAGTGCTTCCACTCAGGGGTCTAGGCTGGGTGACCAGGGCCAGCACCAGGTATAGGGACGAGACATGACTTTCCATCAGCCCAAAGGCTTCCCTGCCCCAAGGTGGACACCAAGCCACATGTCCTGATGCTGAGGGACTGGCAGTGTTGACTTGGCTGCTTCTGACTGAGTCCTGGGGCAGGGCCCCAAAGGCTCTCTCGCCCACCACACCCCCTGCGAGCTCCTTACCTTTGTCTTCTTCTTCTTCATCCTCAAGACTCTCGACGCGATCTGGATGGTGGACAGGGTCTCGGCGTAGTTCCCGGCCGCGGCCGAGATGTGTGCGATCATGGTGGTGCGGCAGTTCATGTTCCCCAGAGACTCCCGCAGCAGCATGGCGAGCTTGCTCTCTCTGCCAAACAAAGTGAATCAGGCTGCATTAGTGCCCGTGTCTCCCCGCGTCTGTCAGGGCGGGGCTTCAGGCCTGTCCACGGCCATTTTGTGGCCCCCCCCTTTTTAATGGCATGCTAATCAGCATCATTTTCCAGCATGGGGCTATTTGTAGTTGGCAGGCGCCAAGCAAGTGCTTCTAGCTCCAAGATGGAATTCGTGCAGAGCATGTCCCTTGGCACCTCCGTCCTGGCTGCGATGGGGTGTGCCCGTGCGTGTGTGTCTATGACATGACACATAATGAGGCCTGGGAATAGAAGCGAGAGGAGGGGTCAGGAGAGATGGCCTGTGCTGTGACTCGGCATGCTCACTGCACATGCGACCCGCTCCGGGAATTTCCGCACACAGGCAATCCTTGCCATGAACTTGGACTGAAGATCTGTGTGTTTCTAATAGCTGCAAAGTTCCTTCAGCCAGGAAGCTGCCGCTACTTCAGTGGCAGTGCCCTCTAACTCACATATTTGCACCGAGTAGCAGCGAAGGAAAAGGCATTCACATTCCTAAAGATCAGGGAGAAACACGGAGAGAGGCCCCGGCAGTCACCCGACCGGCAACGGAAAGCAGACTTCCTGTAGAAAGGCCTCCTCCGGGGACCCTGAGTGGCGATGAGGAGGCCCACGGGTCTGCAGGGAGCGTTTCTAGGTCTTTGAACTGCCCTGGAGGAATGGCTGCTTTTCTATTCCTGCACTAGTCCCAGCATTTTTCCTGCCTTGCATTTAAAGGCCTCTGCTTCGTTCCCCAGCAGCAATTGGACTCTCAGCTACCACCAGATGTCCCTGCATCTGTGGCGTGTTCCCTGATCTAAAGGCTGAGGTCACCTATGTCCCAAGCCACGCTGCTATCTCTAGGCTGTGTCTGCAATGCCAGAGGAGAGGAATTTGTCCCCATGTCCATGCCTTGTCATCCATCTGCTGCAAAGCTCCCTGGAGAGGACCAGCCAGCTCAGCAGACAGTGTGGGACACTCAGGCCACTGTCAGCAGAGAGCAGACCATTTCACACATGACCTGCGTCTGGCCTCGGGCACGGAAGGCTGTGGTAAGGGCAATAGCTTTTCCTTCCCATCTGGGACCAATTAAGGTGTAAGTTTGGAGATGCTGGGCTCACTATGATTCAGTCCCAGAGCAATTTATGAATATCCCAGGGCTTCCCTTCAAGCAAAATGACCAGTGATGAAAGTGGTGAGGTTGGCCGGGCCCGGTGGCTCACGCCTGTAATCCCAGCACCTTGGGAGGCGGGGATGGGTGGATAACGAGGTCAGGAGTTTGAGACCAGCCTGGCCAGCATGGTGAAACCCCATCTCTACTAAAAATACAAAAAATTAGCCAGGCATGGTGGCGCACATCTGTAGTCCCAGCTACTCAGGAGGCTGAGGCAGAGAATCACTTGAACACAGGAGCTGAGGTTGCAGTGAGCCGAGATCACACCACTGCACTCCAACCTGAGTGATAGAGTGAGACTCTGTCTCAAAAAAAAAAAGAGAAAGTGGTGAGGTAAAGGGTACAGAGGAGAAGGAGCCGGAGCCGTGAACATTTAACTCCCTTCAAAACGCATCTAATCCAGCAGAAATTCATGGACACCAGCACTTGACGAGGAAGCCGGGTCCCATTCCTGGCACACATTCTTAGCAGAGACACCACACCTGGATGTGTCTTGGGCTCTGTCTTCAGTGTGGGAGGTGGAGGATGAGTCCTGTTCAGATAGGCTGTGATCATATATAGTCAGCTCTTGTTACGCATGGTAGTTGTGCTCTATGTTTGTGAACAGTGAATTTGTAAATACTGGGCCATTGTTCTTAGGGGAGATAAAGTTTGGTGCAAAAGTAATTACAGTTTTTGCCATTTTAGTTACTTTTCTTTTCCTTCCTGAGACAGAGTCTTGCTCTATCGCCCAGGCTGGAGTGCAGTGGCGCGATCTTGGCTCACTGCAACCTTCACCTCCTGGGTTCAGGCGATTCTTCTGCCTCAGCCTCCCAAGTAGCTGGGATTATAGGCACCCACCACCACACGTGGCTCATTTTTGTATTTTAGTAGAGACAGGGTTTCACCATGTTGGTGTCAGGCTGGTCTCGAACTCCTGTCCTCAGGTGATCCACGCTCCTCGGCCTCCCAAAGTGTTGGAATTACAGGTGTGAGCCACCACACCTGGCCCATTTCAATTACTTTTGCACCAGCCTAATAGATGGTTTAGGTTTCTGTGAACCTCTGATGACAAAAGTTTTTTCCATTGGTCAATACATAACCTTGTTAGTGAGATGCTCTATTTAATATTTTCTTCAAAATAATGAATTATATTCAGTATTTCTTTAAAATACTGGCCAAGAAGCGTTTGATACCTTCCTGCCCTTGGGTAACACGGCTGTAAATTTCTTTGGCTTCCAGCCTTACAACAATGCTGGCGATGACATTAAACTCTCTCGTCATCTATGGAGTCCACAAATTCTGCTATTTTTCATCTCTTCTGTGGCTCCACCGTGTACTCTGTTACCTTAGCACTTTCCAGAGTGGCCCCACATATGGACTGGCCGAAGGCACAGGCCCCTGTATCCCCATGTGACCCTGTGTAAGTCCCCAAGAAAACACAGCAAAGGCAGGATAAAGAGCTGTACCACTGTGATATCAACCTGGTTGCCTGTGTCCTTCCTCTTCCTTTTTCTAGGTGTGCTGTATTCTTGATTTGTTCACACTGGATTCCCGTGAGCGCTGCAGCTCATGCCTGAAAGCAGCTTATCTAAAACGTGTATCTTCTCTGGAAGGCACATTCCAGCCTTCTTGTGCTTAGGGAGCCTGAATAGGACATCAGCACCATTCTTAGGGCCACTTACAGCAAAATCACCATCAGAAAGCACAAAAATATGAAAAAAAAAACAAAAACAAAAACAAAAAAAAACAGTGCTAAAGAGACTGCAAAAAGGACACGTGCACGGCAGGAGAGCCGGCAGTGAAGGCAGAGCTCTGCACGGGGCGGGGAACGCATGCATCCGGCGACGCAACATCGTCACCCCTCCGCCCGTGTCCGAAAATGACTGTGAAACCAGTGCATTGGTTTCAGGGTCACAAATATATGTCAGTGAGTAGGTGAATTCGCAAATACAGAATCTGCAAATGATGAGGACTGACTGTTAGCCCACTGCACACCGCTGAAGGCACAGCCCCTGAGTCTCCACGTGACATTCTCCAGGAAGCCATACCAAAGGCAAAATTCAGACAGAACATGGTGATATCGAAATGTCTGCCCGTGCATTTCCGCACTCCCCACTCATGACTCCATCATGTGGTAAAATGTCCACAGCTATTTTTTCAAGGCCGCATTGTGGAAAGCAGCAGCCGCCTGTGTGTTGCTTAGCAACCTCGCTCTCCCTGCGGAAGGCGGCCAGTGGAGCTGCTGGAAGCACTTCACGTGGGCCTCTGTGGACTGTAAGAGAGGTCCTCCAGGGAGTGAAAAATGGTGCACAGAAAGCTGCAGCGTTTCCAGCCTCGTGATGAACTTGGAGTGAAGTCAACTAAGGGAGGGAAGGTGGGGGGCAGAAGTGGCAGGTTCTAAAGGCTGCAAACTGTCGGATGAACTCAGAATCTTTGCAGGGAACGGTCAGCACAAACTTAGCCCGTCTTTTGCATCAGGACTGAAGTGAGAGCAAGAGAAGGGACGAAGAAGAGCACAGGGCTGCTGGCCACCTGCACCCCAGAGCCGGCAGTAGGGATGGAGGGAGGTGGTACCTGGAGGGGGGTTGGGTGGGGTGCCCTGGCTATGGAGGACAGGTTGGCCAGGCACAGGAGGAGACTGGGGACATAGCAGAGCTGACTGGGCCTGAGGAAGGCACACACTGCTCTTTCAGGCAGCCGTGTTTGCACACACATTCCACTGCCCACCTACCCTGACCACGCATGCCTTAAGATATTTTAGGCCAGGTGCAGTGGCTCACGCTTTGCTGGGCCAAGGCCGACAGATCACCTGAGGTTGGGAGTTTGAGACCAGCCTGGCCAATATGGCGAAATCCCATCTCTACTAAAAATACAAAAATTAGCCAGCCTGTGGTAGCAGGCACCTATAATCCCAGCTACTAAGGAGGCTGAGGCAGGAGAATTGCTTGAGCCCTGGAGGTGGAGGTTGCAGGGAGCCAAAATTGCGCCACTGCACTTTGGGCGACAAAGGGACACCCTGTGTCAGAAAAAAAAAGACTTTTAGAAAAACGTCTTTTTAAAATCAGTCAGTGCTTTCATTGGACATGAAAAAAGGATCAAATGAACAGGATAATGAACATATTTTAATTAGTAATGAGTTGAAGACATGAAGGAGCATGTACCACTCCAGCACAGGGGCTGACCAGCCAGGGCCCTGCAGGTGCCAGCTGCCACACTGCCGCTCTTGTAAATAAAGTTTTATTAAAACAGCCACATCTGTTTGTTTACATAGTATCTGAGGCTACTTTTGTGCTATAATAAGAGTTGAGTGATTCTAACAGAGCCTATGTGGCCCTCATGGCCAAACATACTTGCTACGTGGTCCTTTGTGTAAGAAGTCTGTCGACCCCTGCTCTAGAGTAATGATGAAACACAGTATCATCCCAGACACAGAACCACCAAGCAGAAAATGAAGGTGGGCCTTGATTTCCTGACTACACAATCATCCATTGCTTTGGGCAGTAAAAATGGAAACAGGCACATGAACCATGTGCATGCAGCCAGCCACACACACCGGCATGCTCTTTTACAGAAAAGGGAGAACTTTCTTTTGTTTGTGTTTGTTTTTGTTTTGAGACGGATCTTGCTCTGTTGCCCAGGCTGGAGTGCAGTGGCACGATCTTGGCTCATTGCAACCTCCGCCTGCTGGGTTCAAGCAATTCTCCTGTCTCAGCCTCCCGATTACCTGGGACTACAGGCATGCACCACCACACCCGGCTACTATGTTGTATTTTTAGTAGAGACAGGGTTTCACCACGTTAACCAGAATGGTCTTGATGATCTCACCTCATGATCTGCCCACCTCAGCCTCCCCAAGTGCTGGAGCCACTGCACCCAGCCTTTTTAAAAGTAGTACATTGGTTGGATTTAGGGATGGAAACTACAGACAGAATCCTTACATGTATGAGATAGTCAAGAAAGCAACTAATACTTGAATGCCAAGAAAACACTGGTACCATGTGCACTGTCAAGGACAGCACCCTGGAACTACGTCGCATTTCAGTCACTATCCCACGCTCTACCCACGCCACCTGTAACGTGCCAGAATGCGTTGTAGAGAGATGGAGGTGCTGGGTGAAGGCTGCCAGATGCCAAGCCGGCTGCAGGAGTTCTGCTCTCCCAGCCCTAGGCGCCAAATCCCAGGCCCCTGCATTCACCCTCTGACCACCAGGAGACGGCAGGAGAGCGAAGAGAAGGAAACAAGACCAGAGGGAGGATAGAGCCACGGCTTTGAAGTACATGCTGATGTTCAAGTAGCACCATACCCTCCTCGCCACGGACTCCGCCTCCTTCCTGTTTATATGATTACTCTGTGAAGATCCTTTTGTCCCCAGAGAGGTCACCAGTGACCCTTGGAGACCAGCCTGAGATGCCAGGGACTACAGTTCCCAAGATGCCAACATCCCTGGTCCAGTGCTGCTGGCCAAGGTGGGTAGCACGTCTGCAGTTCCTTATCCCTCATGAGAAAGACTGTTTTCAAGGGAAACCGTCACCACCTCTGCTGAGGGCAGCTCTGCCCCGATGGGGCTCCTAGGTCTCAAGCAAGTTTATTTCTGACAGCGTTGAGTTGTACCAGATTGCAACACGTACCTCCCAGGGGGAAAATCGCTTTATTTTATTTGAGTTTACTTATTTCTAAAGGACTTGATGATCTTGCTATCCATGACTGCTTCCCGGGCATTCCTACGTTTGACGCCTCTCCTCTGGGGAAGCCATCTACTCACAGAAGGCAACTTTCCCTTCAAGGATGCTACTGCCTTAGGGGATGAATTATTTGGTTTTGGGTACTAGAGAAGTGCCAGAGGCTGGGTATGGGCTGAGCTAACCTGATGGCATTTTCGAAAGGAGAGGTCCATGAAGGTGAAGTACTTGCTGCTCAATTTCAGCTAGTATTCCATTTGCACTGCACAAGCCACATGTAGGTCCATTTTGCGGGATGCCGTGAAGACAACTGCACATCTATGGGCTAGAGAAGCATGGTTCTCAGGCCTTCCGACGAGGGCGACTCTGGTTTGTGGAATAAAGTATTGGCAAAGATAGCTCCCTGAGTCCTCAAACACTGTCATTCAGCAGTGCACAAGACTGTGAGTGGTCTCATCAAGGAGAGCTTACGAGAGGACCCTGCAGAGAACCACCCACTCTGGCTGAAGGACCAGCCTTTGTGATCCAACCAACACACCACCTATTATGAGATCATGTCTTGCTTATCCTAAGACTGCTGGTTGGCAGAGGTCTTGAAACTTGAACCATTAAGAGTACATGAGGCTAACCTAATTATTTGCTCATAGGTCTCTTTTATTAAGCACTGTAGAATCCTCAGGGGCAAGCAGCATCATTTGAGTGCCGCTGAGGCAGGATAATACGTGGGAGAGATGTGTGCTTCCCCCACACCATCCTGGTTATTTAGGGCTGGCACCATAGTGGCTCTGGAACTTTGGTGGCTGTGCCCAGTGAGAGGCAGGGGAGTCGCAATGGTGCCCCACAGGGGCCTGCTATTCTTGGTGACGCGGTAGTTGTTTCCAGGCAGAGATGCGTGCTGAGCATTCAGGAGAGCTCTCAGGAACATCAGGAAATACTGGATGCAGAGAGTTTGCACAGAGCAGAGGCTGTACATTGCAAGCACGGGCTGGGGCCAACAAGTCTGAGTTACGACTTTAATAGTTACCACTGTACACGGAGGAGGATGAAGTCTGATGAAATTTGGGCCACACGGATCCATCTGATCCTCGATGCCGGCATTCTTTTTATCTGAATAAGATAAAGTTCTTGGCAATTCAGCTACTTCTTGAGAAAGACCAGCTGTAGATAGCAAACAGTCTCAATAGATTCTTTTAGGAGAACTCTGTGATGTAACTCAAATTTATAAATAGCAGAAGGTTTCAAGTTAAAATCCTAACCAATCTGCTTTGATCTCATTTACACAAGACTCGTTTGCAGTGACTAAAGTGGATGTAAAACATGCTCTCAATCAAATGTGTCCCATGAAAACTTTTATGATTCATTTGTCATTCCTTCTTATCTAGAACAGTGAACATCGTCTCAGCGATAGCCATGCAGAATTAGTACAATCTGAATTACTCTAGATATTTGAACTCTTCAGCTCTGCTCAGGAAATGTATATTCATGCCAAGGCCATAGCACTCAGGTATGGTATCAGAAATTGTAAAGGTAATTCACATAATGACTTAAAAAACAGAGTCTGCTAATTCCAGAATACAATTCTGTCAAGATTGAAGACTATTTTTAGGGCCACAGAGTATTAGAGTGGAAAGAATTTGGGAGATTATTGCATTTCTTAATAAAAGCACTGCCATGGTAACAGGTGATCTGCTTTCTGCTTGAGTATTTTTAACTTGGGAGAACTTACCGTCTCCCAGGACGTTATATTAAACTGAAATCTTTTTAAACTGACTCCTAACCCATAGGCACTAGCTTTGTGCTCTAGGATTTTATGGGGTAAAAATAGTCCCTGTTGCTCACTCTGGCCCCTCACACTTTAAAAGACAGTTATCATATCCTTCCACCATGTCACTGAGACGAGGCCACTTCTGTATGGCAGTGCCCTTATTAAGAAATGCAGTAGGCTGGGTGCGAGGGCTCACGCCTGTGATCCCAGCACTGGAGGCTGAGGCAGGCAGATCATGAAGTCAGGAGTTTGAGACCAGCCCAGACAACATGGTGAAACCCCGTCTCTATTAAAAACACAAAAAAATTAGTTGATTGTGGTGGCAGGCACCTGTAATCCCAGCCACTCAGGAGCCTCAGGCAGGAGAATTCCTTGAACCTGGGAGGCAGAGGTTGCAGTGAGCTGAGATCACGCCACTGCACTCCAGCCTGGGCAACAGAGTGAGACTCTATCTCAAAAAAAAAAAAAAAAAAAAAAAAAAAAAAAAAGGAAATGCGATGTTTCAGCTCTAATACTCTATGGTCCTGAAAATGTTCTGTTGCTTAAGAACATTCCATGCTCCTTCCACTGCTCTTCAGATACGCAGTTCGCCATCCAAACTCACACTGGCCCCTTTCCACCCTCACAATTTAGCACTTCATCTCTGGTCAGACTTGGGTAGTAAAAACTTTGGCCTTGCCCAAAGATAGATCTGGCCTTCTCCATGAGCTTCTCGGAGGTGAACTACATCGAACTCACTGGGAGAGCCTTTGTTTAAGGTGAGGGTTGGCCACATCAGATCTCAGCGTGGGAGGGGCCGTACCTGACTGTCTTACGGTCCAAGCTGGCTGCAAGAGAAAGATCAACCATGTGACATAGGGCAGGGGCTTTGGGGTCACACGGTACCAGTCAGCCTGAAGACTGGGTTAAACCACATGGGAAGTCAAACGATCGATCGTGCCAGTGTAATGAAGCCACAATAGCCGCTCCAGACACAAGGCTCAGGTGAGCATCCTAGGTTGGCAGGACTCCGCGTGTACTATCACATGTGGATGCAGGGAAGGTGTCGTGACGTGTCCCGAAGACCATGCAAGCATTACGTTTGGAACCTTCCTAGACTCTGCCCCATGTGTCTCTTCCTTTGGCTGATTTTAATCTGTATCCTTTCCAACGTAATAAACTGTAGCGCTGAGTTTCCAGTGAATTCTGTGAATCCCTCTCATGAATCACGAGCCCATGGGAGGTTCCGGGAAGCATCTGAACATGGTGTCGGAAGTGACGTGGTCTTGGGTGGCCTCTTTCCGCTCCCTTTTAGTTGGACCCTAATTTCTTGCAGCTGGTGTCAGTAGCCTTGGGCAGGCTTGGCAGATGGGGCCATGCTCTCCAAGTGTGAAGTTTGGCCGATTCTGAGGAGCTCTTCTCAGCAAGATCCTAAGAGCCCTGACAGTAAGAGCTGTGTTTCCATTTTGACCTTTCTTTGTAGTGACTCAGCCAATATGTACAACTTACTAGCTCTAGGTCAGAAAGGAGAAATCCTACATTTATTTTTATTCAATTTAGCATAATCAGGAGCTAGGAATGTCATCACTTTGATCAAAACCAAAACCCAAAAACAATAACTTAGAAGGTAAATTAGTGGACCTAATAGACAAATAGAAAATAAGAGATCCACAGATTTCCCCTGAATCAACAGACTGCCAAAACTTACATTTTTTTTTTTTTGAGACAGAGTCTCACTTTGTGCAATGGCGCGATCTTGGCTCACTGCAACCTCCGCCTCCAGGGTTCAAGCAATTCTCCTGCCTCAGCCTCCCAAGTAGCTGGGGCTACAGGTGCATGCCATCATGCCCGTGTAATTTTTGTATTTTTAGTAGAGACCAGGTTTCACCTTGTTGGCCAGGATGGTCTCAATCTCTTGACCTTGTGATCCACCCGCCTCAGCATCCCAAAGTGCTGGGATTACAGGCATGAGCCACCGCACCTGGTCAAAACTTACAGATTCTAATGAAGTGTTTTTTTAAAAAAACACAGATATGCCGAGTGATTTGGTAACAAGACCCTGTGCACTTCCTGAACACACACACTGTCCTTTAACAGATGCACACGGATTCGATCCACCTGCAGGAGCAGGTTAGGAATAGTGATGTTTATGTCATTACTGCAATTTACAACGGAAATACGACTCTGGCGTGTTTCACATTGTCTGAAGTTTCACTTTCCTTTAAATTGTATTTGGCCCAAACCATTATAATTTGTTATCAGTGCTTTGCAATACATATTTCCATAGACCTGTCATGTTTTTACAGAGCCTCTGCAATGGTTTATGACAGCTTTGCTAGGGGAGGAATAAGGAAGCATCTCAGTTATGTTGCGTTATAACCATTACACATTTTCTGAGTCAAGATGAGCTCATTGTACTACTTAGAAACTTTGATCTCCTTCCACTTTAAATCATCCTCAAGTTTAGGA
The DNA here is from genome assembly GCF_009761245.1 of Sapajus apella. Lineage (NCBI taxonomy): Eukaryota > Metazoa > Chordata > Mammalia > Primates > Cebidae > Sapajus > Sapajus apella. The sequence continues at coordinate 3,056,640 of NW_022436989.1, forward strand.
GCGTGTGTTAACCCAGTGCCAGAGATCTCTGCAGCAATCCAAAAGGGAGTTAGGCACTGCTGGCTGATGGAGCTGGAGTCAAGAGTCATGTTGTCATAGTAACCCAGAGGCTCTCCCTCCATTTTTCTTACTCTTGTTCTTCCCCAGAGACTTTTAAAGAATTCTCAGGAATAAAGAAAATGCAGAGCCTTCTTCACAATAGCAAAGACTTGGAAACAACCCAAATGCCCATCAGTGATAGACTGGATAAAGAAAACGTGGCACAAACACACCATGAAATACTATGCAGCCATAAAAATGGATGAGTTCATGTCCTTTGCAGGGACAGGGATAAAGCTGGAAACCATCATTCTCAGCAAACTGACACAAGAACAGAAAACCAAACACCACATGTTCTCACTCATAAGTGGGTGCTGAACAATGAGAACACATGGACACGGAGGGGAACGTCACACATCAGGGCCTGTCGTGGGTGGGGGGCTAGGGGAGGGATAGCATTAGGAGAAATACCTAATGTAGATGACAGGGTGATGAATGCAACAAACATCATGGTACGTGCACACTCTACACATGTAGCCCAGAACTTAAAGCATAATAACAATAATTTTTAAAAAGGAAACTGCAGAGCCCAAATGGAATTCTTGATAGAATGAAACCCTACCCTAGCCGGGTGGCTTCTCTCAAATCTTTCCCCCTGCCTTGCCGCTTCATCATCTATGAACCTGCTGTGTCTCCTTAGTGATAAACTTGCATTGCTAGAACATTCTTGTGCTTTTCCATGAGTGTTAGTGTGTGTTTCAGGTAGGAAACATACATGAAGTTTATATTTGATGTGGCGTTTTGACAGCACATCTTTCTATGGTTCTACCTATGATTGCCCTTGAGGGTTGACATTCGAAGTCTGTAGAATCTGGGCTTTGAAAATCTGCAAATGGATTTAGAGTTCTTTCAAAAAGGTGTGTTTACTAAAAAAAGCCAGGAAATATCTGGCAGGGTTTCATTTCCTCTTTTTCATCTCCTCCCTAAGCAAAACCCTAAGATGACAGCACATCGGGGATTGGGTAAATTATGGGGCTTTTATTTTCCAGCTCTGGGAACCCAGGTGAGTCCCTCTAACGTTCTCCAAAGCGTACAGGATGATTCTTTGGAGAAGAAAATATTGGAATTTCCTTTTATATTTATTAATCTCTTTTAAAAAAATGGATTTGAGAGACACAATACAGTATTACCAACCAACTGATTCAGTGACCCGCTTACCCTGACACAGTCCCTGGACAGGCTGAAAGGACGTTGAATAGGATTAGGCAAAGGGCCTAGGCTTGGAAATTATACTAGATAACAATCATGACTGCTTCCAGTCTCAGAGCTTCGTCTAGCCAATTCTATGCTCTCTATCCAAATAACATAAGTAGAATACGCCGATGTGAGCCCCAAGCAGCCGTTGCACTCGGATTCACTTGACTGAGTTCTGATCTTGTGCACACAAAAGGCAGGGAGGTGTCATCTTGCTCGGCCTCAGCAGGCTGCACATCAGTGGGCACTCCCCGCATTACAGGGTAACCTTCCAAGAGAGATGACATCAACCAGCTCATCAGGCGAGGCCGGCCACATGGTTACCTCACCCTGTCGGGAAGGATCCAGACTGGTTTTGGGAGGATGCATGTGTTCATGAAATGTCTTTCTTCCTGTGGTTTCATGCTCACAGCTTTCCTCGCGCAGAAGGCTTTCTGTTAAGTCAGCAGCATGAAGCTTAAAACAGGATTCTGATGGTCAAGGTCAGGACCAGCTGTCTCCTTCCACCCCTGCTCCCTGTTCCTGACCAGTGGCCTTTCCAGCACTCAGCTGGGGATCCGGAATGTGGTTGCAGGAGGTCTGGTGAAGACTGTTACTCCCCGAGACGTGGCCTCGGCGCCTGCCTGATGGGCTGCAGACCGCCCTGACCACGGCTCCATCTGCTGCTTCACTGACTGGCAGTCGGGAAGGACTCCCGTTATCATGTGAAGGTGACAATAAAGATGAATTGGCGGCTCTGGACCTGGAGCTGGGCGGCTGAGTGGGGAGGGTGACGGTGCCTGCCTACACATCCCTCCCCGCTCTGCGGGCTTCACCGCGCCCTGAACACGCTGTGAACTTCCATGCCTCTCCTGCATCGGTGCTCATCCCGGGTGTTAAGACAGAAATGCCCTTTCATCTCCGTCTATGGCAATTCTTTCATGTCCTGCTCAAATGCATGAATCCACTCATTATTATCCACGAATAATCCTTGCTACTGAGAAAAACAAGGGGAAAAGTCGGATGGAACTAGCAACTGCAAGGGACTCTGTCCTTGGAAATCACCTGCCTTTTTACATTTTTATTGTAGTAAAATATACATAAAATTTCCTATTTTGCCGTGTGTGGTGGCTCACGCCTGTAATCCCAGCACTTTGGGAGGCCGAGGTTGGCAGATTGTCTGACTCCAGGAGTTCAAGACCAGCCTGGGCAACATGGCGAAACCCCGTCTCTACTAAAAATATAAAAAATTAGCCAGGCGTGGTGGCATATGCCTGTTGTCCCAGCTACTTGGGAGGCTAAGGCCGGAGGATAGCTTGAGCCCAGGAGGTCAAGGCTGCAGTGAGCCGAGATCCTGCCATTGCACTCCAGCCTGGGCAGAGTGAGACTGTTTCAAAAAAGAAAAATAAAATAAAACCAAAGCGGGTGCTGCTGCCTTGGGCTGCAATGTGTGCCTAGTATAAGGTTCATGGTCGCTACTGTGTGACAGCAGAGAGACACTGTCAGCCCCGTCATGGCCTACTTGGGTCTGCACAGCTCACAGTTTTCAAGGGTAGATCACAGTAGGGACATTTTACACCGAGGTTACCATCAGGCCCCTCTTGAGAAATGCATATGACGTTCCCCAGAGAGGGACAGTCAGAACCACTGGAGCGCCCTCAATCTGAGGCCAAGACTCTGGCCAAGGCAGTGAGGCCCCTCTGTTAGCTCTGACTGTGCCACAACTCTCAGGCCATCCTTACATTGATACTGCACAGGTACAAAAGTGTCCAGAGCAAAAACGTTTGACCCCAACAGGATCTGTGAGTTAAAAGGGCTGATGAAGCCATTTGGTACAGTGAAATTAAGTATCTCGTGCATGTAGAAAAGATGTGTTGGCTGGGTGCAGTGGCTCATGCCTGTAATCTCAACATTTTGGGAGGCCAAGGCGGACAGATCACCTGAGGTCGGGAGTTCGAGGCCAGCCTGACCAACATGGAGAAACCCTGTCTCTACCGAAAATATAAAATTAGCTGGGCGTGGTGGCACATGCCTGTAATCCCAGCTACTCGGGAGACTGAGGCAGGAGAATGGCTTGAACCCAGGAGGCAGAGGTTGTGGTGAGCTGAGATCACGCCATTGCACTCCAGCCTGGGCAAGAAGAGCGAAACTCCGTCTCAAAAAAAAAAAAAACAAAAAAAATGATGTTTCCAAAAAGGGTCACAAAAGTCATATCCGCTTGTAGAGGAAGCAGCTACCTACATGGGAGCCTTTTCAGGGTCTTGTTACAAAGCCTAAACTTGTCCCATTCTCATTCCTTTGCACTAACACACAGAAAGTCTTATTCTAACAAATATGCTACCTCTGAGTTGTTCATTCAACAAGCAGTGTTAAGAACCTCGGCTACAGGAACCCCGCCGAGCGGTTTCATTCGGCTGACCATGCTCTCACTTGCCCGGAAGTCTCAGTGCACACCTGGTACCTGCATCCTGTCGTGTTTTGTCCTGATTCTTCATGTCTTTATTCAAAGTACAAGCAGTTATGATTAAGACTTGTATTAAAATGAGATCGAAGAATTGGGCGGACTTTCACTTTCTGTTTCAGTGGTCTTATCTGGGAGCGTGAGGTGTGTGCAGTGAAGAGAGTTAGCACTTTAAGACATACTGTCAGGAGCTTGAGACCAGCCTGGCCGATACGGTGAAACCCCGTCTCTACTAAAAACAAAAAAAATTAGCCAGGTGTGGTGGTGGGTGCCTGTAATCCCAGTTCAAGCAGTTCTGCTTCAGGAGGCTGAGGCAGGAGAGCTGCTTGAACCCAGGAGGTGGAGGTCGCAGTGGGCCGAGACTGTGCCACTGCACTCTAGCCAGAGCGAGACTCTCAAAAAAAAAAAAAAAAAAAAAAAAAAAGAGGAGAGAGAGAGACACACACACAGACACAGACACATAACGTTCCAGCCAGGTGCACTGGCTCATGCCTGTAATCCCAACAGTCTGGGAGGCTGAGCTGAGGCAGGTGGATCACTGGAGGTCAGGAGTTCAAGAACAACCTGAGCAACATGGTGAAACCCCATCTCTACTAAAAATACAAAAAATAGCCAGGTGTGGTGGCCCATGCCTGTAGTCCCAGCTACTAGGGAGGCTGAGGCAGGAGGATCACTTGAATCCAGGAGGCGGAGGTTGCAGTGAGCCGAGACTGCATTATTGCACCCCAGCCTGGGTGGCAGAGCGAGACTCAGTCTCAAAAACAAACAAACAAAAAGATATAATGTTCCAAGCTGAGAAACATATTATGTTGAAATCCAACTCTAAGTGATGTACATATGTGGTTCATAACTGAGCTCAAACACCCTTCTAACTCTACCAGAGAAGTACAAGCTACAGTTGTTGAAATTTGTAAACTGTATATGAACGGAGTTACCGTCACTGAACTACAAACATGTTTTATGAAGTTTAAACTGGATTAAAAAAGAATTCATTAGGAGAGTGTGCCGTTTATCTCGCTGCCTGTCAACAGCTGGATTTGAGAAATATTTGACACTTGAAATAATGAAGTGATATGAAATTGCTGACATCAGACAGCTTTTAACTTTGAAATATACTTTATGAATCAATCTAAATGCTCTACAAAAAAGTATTCGAGTTTTGGAAACAAGTCATCTAAATTTTGATGGCATTTGGTTCAAAATAAATTGTAATCCATAATCAAGTGTTCAACAAATGAAACACAAAGACCTTAGCCTCTAAAGCTTGTAATGAATTGCAGTTATTAAAAACAAAATGTGCAAATGAGAGACCCTGAAAAATAGATGACAAACGCTCAAACTGTACAAAAGATTAACGTGAAATTCTATAACTATGCTCTGGAAACTGACTTGCGGGAAGGTCCTCTGAAACTTTCACACGCAATATTCTCACTGAATTGAGAAACATATTCCATTGAAATAAACTTGTAATTGATAGTGGTACAAATAAATTCTCAATTCTTTTTAACCAAACTGTGATATTCTATCAAGGGAAACAGAAGCCACAGTTATCAAAAACAGATGGTTTTACGCGTCAATACACATACACATTTATGTAAACATATAGGTAAGGCAGGTGGATTATGTGAAGAAGTAAAATGCCATGACATTAGGAAAACAACAGAAAAAATCCTGTTAAGAAAAATACTACTGACATAGTATTAGAAAAAGATAGTGAAGACACTGACTAAAATACACAAAAGTACATTGATTATTCTGCTTATTTTTTAATGCACAGATAAACAATATAAAGAAGTTTTAACCTTTTTTCTACTTTTATATATGTAGATATTTTCTTTTTATAAGACAGTATTTTGTTTGAAAGCAACTTTTGAATAGAACTATTTTATAGGTTCACCAACATAGAAGGATGTGTCAGAAAATATTTCAAAACACTGAATAATAATAATACAGTGTCCCTTTTCACTCTCAAAAGTGACTTGGATAATAAATTATATGATGCCCTTACTTATCATTTAAAAGAAGGAGAGGTGTGTAAAGACAACAGAAAAAGCAGCAAAAGAGCAACATGGTAGCCTTGGTTCGTAGGAAAGCCTTCTTACTACGTACAAATAAATGTTGTGGGTTTTTTTTGTTTTTTGTTTGTTTTTTGAGATGGTGTCTTGCAATCTCACCCAGGCTGGAGTGCAGTGGTGCGATCTCGGCTCACTGCAACCTCCGCCTCCCGGGTTCAAGTGATTCTCCTGCCTCAGCCTCCTGAGTAGCTGGGATTACAGGCACCCGCCACCACACCTGGCAAAGTTTTATATTTTTAGTAGAGACGGGGTTTCTCCATGTTGGTCAGGCTGGTCTGGAACTCCTGACCTCAGGTGATCCACCCGCCTCAGCCTCCCAAAGTGCTGAAATTACGGGTGTGAGCTACTGTCCCCAGCCGTGGATATTTTTTAAGTTTTAGTAAATGCATTGTTGAACTACAAAAAGTAAAGAATTCTCAGGCCAAAAAATAAAAACAACAACAACAAAAAAAAACAAGTGACATGGGGAACTCAAATAAGCGGAACAGGCAAGCTTTCTTTCAACCCGAAGACACCTGCCCAACCAGGTAACACCCTGCTGAGTTTTATGTGGCAGCCATCAAAGCCAGAGGCCTGCCCCACATGCAAATTTTTGCAGGAAAATCAACCCCCCTTAGGTATTCAAGACACAACTGTCTTGAAATATAGCACAAGAAACTGTCCTAAGAATTGGGAGCCCTGGTCTGAATTACATGCAGGCTTACAGCCTTAATTCTTCATATCTGGGTGGTCAAAACATTTCAAGCTGAGAATTAATTTAGACTATCCTCAGCTGGCACCTGGGAGAACCACACACAAATGCTCTCTAGAGTAAACAATCTTTATCACAGGGCTGGCAGAATTCTCACAAATAAAATGCCAGTGGAAATGAGTAGCCCCCAGACACAAATAAACACACAAAGAAACACGGCACCATGAGAAAGAGCCAGCAGAAACCACAGATGGCAAAATGGTACCTTCAAACCTAGACCACAAATAAACAACAAAAGGTTGATAACATGTTAGAGACAATTAAATGCTTACAGAAATAAAATACACCAAAAAAAAATCACATATGACCAAATTTCTGCTTCTGGCCATGTTTGAAAAATAGAAACCAGATTTACCCTCCAATCTCAAGCAATTAGAAAACTAGACACCACATGTTCTCATAAGCGGGTGTTGAACAATGGAGGGGAACATCACACACCGGGGCCTGGGGGGTGGGGGCCTAGGGGAGAAATAGCAGGGTGTGGGGGGCTGGGGGAGGGATAGCATTAGGAGAAATACCTAATACAGATGACGCGGCGATGGATGCAGCAAACCACCGCCATGGCACGTGTATACCTAAGTAACAACCCTGCACGATCTGCGCATGTGCACCAGAACTTAGAGTATGGTAAATAAATAGCAAAATATAAGGAGAAAAAAACAGGTTTCTGATACTGGGTAACAGGAGCAGAGGAATGTCATGTTTGAGAGAAGGGAAACGGATGAGCTGAGCCTTGTAAGTGTCCCAGCTTACTGCCAGGAGAGAGGTTCCAGACCCCCACACACAACAGGGGACCCAGGCAGAGCCAGGCAGACATCCTGCTGAACATGGAGAGGAAGTCAGACTTGGGGGAGGCCAGGGCAGCTACAAAATAGCAAAAGGGAAGAATGAAGAGGGCTGCAAAGAAAGAACTGGAGAGACAGGAGGAGAGAGAATGAGAGAGAGAAAGAAGAAAGAGATGGCCTGAGAGCAAGCAAGAGCCCTCTGGAGCCCTCTGGAGCCCTCTGGCTGAGCTCTAATCTGCGTGTGTACAAAAAACAAGCAAGGCCACAGAAAGGAGGGTCAGAATAATCCTTGAAGCCAAGAAGGGACACACACACATATATACATCCAATGATAATATACAAGCACACACACACATGCACCTAATGAGATATATATACACACATATATATATATCATATACACACACATATATATCATTGGGTGCACGCGTGTGTGTGTGTGCATATATATCATTGGGTGTATATATGTGTGTGTGTGTATATATATACATATATATATATCATTGGGCGTATGTGCACATATATATATCGTTGGGGGTGTGTGTGAGTGTATGTATGTATACATATATATGTGTGCATATATATATCATTGGGTATATATATGTGTATATACATACACACACATATATCGTGTATATATATACACATACACATATACACCCAATGATATATATACATACACACACACATATATATACATATACACACACATATATATGGTATATATATACACACGCATATACACCCAATGATATATATACACATACACACATGCACATGCACACCCAATGATATATATATATGAGTATATGTGTGTGTATATACATATATATACACATATATATGTGTGTGTGTGTGTGTGTGTGCGTGTGGGTGGCTCACTCCTATAATCCCAGCACCCTGGGAGGCTGAGGAGGGCAGATCACCTGAGGTCGGGAGTTTGAGTGAGTGTGTGTGTGTTATCTATTATGGGTGTGTCTATATCTCTATCTGAGTATATGTAAATCATTCCTCAGAGTCCTCAGAAGAGCACTGCGTGAATACTGGCGTCAAAGCAGCCCTCGACTGTGCTGCGTCTGCCCTTGCAAGGCTTTAAAGTCTCGGAAGGAACAAACTAATCCCAAGTAACTTAACTGTGGGATTAGTAAATACATTTCTAAATAACCTACGGATCAAAACACAATTAAAATGGGCCAGGTGCGGTGGCTCACGCCTATAATCCCAGCACTTTGGGAGGCTGAGCCAGGGGGTGGATTACTTGAGGCCAGGAGTTCGAGACCAGCCTGGGCAACATGGCAAAACCCCATCTCTACTAAAAATGTAAAAACTAGCCGGGCTTGGTGGCAGGCGCCAATAATCACAGCTACTCAGGAGGCTGAGGCATGAGAATCACTTGGACCTGGCAGGCAGAGGTTGCAGTGAGCCGATATTGTACCCCTGCACTCCAGCCTGGACAACAGAGTGAGACTCTGTCTCAAAAACAAACAAAGCTAGGCATGGTGGCGCATGCCAGTAGTCCCAGCTGCTACTTGAGGCCAGTGGATTGCTCGAGTCCAACAGGTCAAGGCTGCAGTGAGCCATGATCACACCACTGCACTCCAGCTTCAGTGACAGAACGGGACCCTGTCTCAAAAAACGATAATAATAATAATAATAATAATGAGAAATGGAAAATATTTTGAAGAAATGATAGTGAAAACACCTTCAGTCCCAGGATTTGAGGATACAGACAGAGCAGTACTTAGAGAGCAACACAGGTGCTTACAGAATGAGAAGGGAAACTGCTGAGCTAGGCACTTCAGATGCGAGATGAAGAATAGCAAAGTAGGGCCAGGTGCGGCGGCTCACGCCTGTAATCCCAGCACTTGGGAAGCTGAGATGGGAGGATCACTTGAGCTCAGGGGTTCAAGACCAGCCTGGGCAACACAGTGAAACCCTGTCTTTACAAAAATTAAAAAAAAAAGAAAGTTTTTTTAAATTAAGCAGTCACGCTGGTACACACCTGTAGTCCCAGCTACTCAGGATGCTGAGGTGGGAGGGTCGCTGTGGAGCCGGGGAGATCGAGGCTGCAGTGAGCTATGATCACATCACCGCACTCCAGCCTGACGGGACCTTTGTCTCCCCCACAAAACAAAACAAAACACAAAAGGAAGAGCAAAGTAAACCAAAAAAAGAAGGAAATAAATAGCAAAGAACAGAAATGAATAAAATGGAGAATGAACACACCATAAAGAAAATGAGCGAAGCAGTGTTAGCACGACTGGTACGGGTGCAGGGATGGCGTCCCGAGGCAGCCCCACACAGAGGCAAACGCTTAAATGACTGAAAGATGGCTACTGGTCAGCGGGGGCTCAGTGAGTGGCGCCTGCAGGAGGTATGCAGAGCTTACAAAGAGTTCCTATGAACCAACAGACAAAGAGCGAAGCAGCTGTACAGAAAAGCAGGCAAAGGACAGGAACAAGAGCTCTGCACAAACAGAATAATAAAAATGAAAAGATACTCAGCCTTACTAGTCATCAGGAGAACTGCAAATTAAAATTACAATGACATACCATTAAATACTCGCCCAATGGCCAAAAACTTTAAAACTCGAACAATACAAATATTGACATGGTTAGGAATAGTGGGAACTCTCCTGTGTCATTAGACTCTTACCAGGTACCAGGGTTTTGATTTGACTGAAGAGAGCACATGAGCTTACCACAGGCGTTCATGGGAAGACGCACGCACAGGAAAGATGCCTTTTGGGGCAGGTATCCAGTTAACTGAGGCCCAGGGCATCAGGGATTTGCAACAACGTGGAGGCAGGAGGATGGGGTGGAGGGTGGCAGCACGGGGCGCTCTTGGAGAGCACGAACGTACGAGTACCTGTGGGGAGGTGGTGATGAGGCCCAGAAATCTAACTGCTCATTTACAAGTTTGTCCCTTCCCAGTTCCACCGTCAGTGGTGAGTCAAGACGGGCTGCTGGTATTTGTTACGTGCTTCTTTGAGGAAAGGGACGTGAATGCATGCAGACCAGCAGAGATGCAGCGAAGCCAACCTCAGTGCACCATCGCACGGGTCCAGAGGGTGCGGCAGGTGTTTCCCTGCGGAACCTGGAGGACAGCTGTGCTAGCCACGTGTCCAGCCCAGGATCCGAAATAGGAAAGGGGTTGCTATGCCTTTCAAACTATCTCTGAAGTTGAGAGTGCAGACGGCAAAATCCCTATCAGCGGTGAGTCCTGAGTGGCTGCTGATATTTCTGTTACCTGCCTTCCGTGAGGAAAGGGGTGTGAATGCATACAGACCATCAGAGATGCAGTGAAACCAACCTCAGTGTGCCATCGCACGGGTCCAGAGGGTGGGGCTGCTGTGACAAAGGAAACCCCCTTTGGCACATTGGTAATACTGGTCCTATGGGCCTGCCATGGACATGCAATGTCTGACTATATATAAACAACTGCGTGTAGGGCTTGGCTGTAGCAAGCGCTGCGGCACCGAGGTTTCAGTGACGATGGTGATGGTGATGGTAAAATCAGTGATTTCCTGGCATAGTTTGGCACAGAGATGTAATGAGGCTGGGAAGTACCAAGAGAAAAACGAATAACCCTCATGACAAATGACACCACCACAATGAGATGGGAGGAGCACCTGAACTCAGGAGTCCAAGGCTGGCTTGGGCAAGGTGGCTTAGTTGTCACAAGAGGCTCACCTCATGGCCCTGCACACCTGGGTGACTAGGAAATGGAACGAATCATGCCAGCCCAGCTGTGGCAGCTCCACGTTGTCACCCAGTGAGTAAAATCTCAAAAACGATAGATGTCCAGTATAGCTCAGACGTCTGTACCCTGCAAATCTCCTGCTGAAATGTGATTCCCAGTGTTGGAGGTGGGGCCTGGCGGGAGGTGAGTGCACCACGGGGTCTGATCCCTCATGGATGGCTCACGGACATCCCCCATTAATAAGCGAGTTCTCCCTCTATTAGCTCATACAAGATCTGGTTTTTCAGAGTCTGGGACCTCCCCCTTCTCTCTCTTGCTTCCTCTGTTGCCACATGAAATGCTTGCTCCCTCTTCACCTTCCATCATGATTAGAAGCTTCCTGAGGCCTCACTAGAAACAGATGCCAGCACCATGCTTCCCGCACAGCCTGTGGCGCTGTCAGCCAAAAATAAACCTTTCTCCTTAGAAATTACCCAGCCCCAGGTACTGCTTTACAGCAAGACAAGGTCAGCCTATCACATGCCTTTGGAGTGCTGCCTGCGACTGGAGTGGGGTGCCCCCCTTCAACAGGACAGCAGGAGTTTGCGCTCTGGATCCCAGGTCCGGAGCTTCTGGCTTGAGTCACTTTCTACTCAAACGTACACAGCGAGAAGGCTGGGCATGATGGGATTTTGCCATCTGCACTCACAGCTTCAGAGACAGTTCAAAAGGCATCAGCAACCCCTTTCCTATTGTGGATCCTGGGGCTGGGCACGCGGCTAGCACGGCTGTCCTCCAGGCTCTGCGGGGAAACACCTGCCCTACCGTCTCGACCCCTGTGATGGGGCATGGAGCTTTGTTTCACCTGCATCTCTGACGGTCTATTGAAGGGGGAAATTAAATAATAACAGTGGTAGTCTGTGATTGCTGCATAATAAAATTAAGCTTACTGTGTTGTGTTCAATATAAAAGCTAACTCCCAGCTCTGCTTAAAATTAACTAGCTCCCTGTAAAACCTACCTTCTCTATCTTCCCCACATTCTCAGCCAAGTTCCCAGGCATCTCAAGATTCCCGTTTTTCTTGCTGACCAGCTGCAAGGTCACAGGGCAAGATAACACCCAAAGAATGTACACTGTGTTTCTCAAAATGCGTTTTTCCGAATGTAACATACATCACACGGTGACAAATTAATTAACTGTTCTTTGTGCTGGCTTCTGCACCCCTGTTAGCTGCTACGCCATCCTGGATGTATAAAAAGTACCCCATTTTCTTTGTCCTTTGCTCAGCCTTGGGATAGTAATCCGCTGAGCTGGTGGCAACTTTAATAAAATCTGTTTCACCCACTGCTCTCTCCAGGCTCCTGATTACTCTGCAACACTGTATGCATTCATGTCCCTTTCCTGGTGGAGGAACAAGACAGTGGGCTGAATGTGGAGGTGGCCTGAGACAGAAGCCCAGCTGCCTCTGCACACACAGTCTACTTTCAGTGCATCAGAGATGCTGGCGAGGGTCAAACTTGACAATCAAGTAGGTCACGGGAAGTTCTGGTTTACAAACTTGGATTCACCGATACCATCTGCTAAGCAACGTAGCTGTGAGGTTGGTCATGTCCTAAGTGTGAACACCCACATGCCGGGGGTCCGTGCTATCCTATGAAAGGCACACAAAATTCCTGGAAGAGACTTGCAGCTCATTATCATCTTCCTCAGAGCTCTTCAGTCACCAAATGCCCCCATCTGCACGATTAACAAGCTGTCTGCCAAGCCCTCTGCATTTTACAGATGGAGCCTCGGGACCCTCAAGCCACACAGGCAGCAGGTGCGGAGCTGGGGCTGGAACTCAGGTCCCCTCAATCTGAACTGTCTGCTTTTCCCCACACCTCATCCAGGAGCTAACGGGGGGACTGAAGGGGAAGGAGCTGGAGTGCCACCTTGCCGATGGCTTTACCTCAGGGCCTGGAAGTCAGACGTCCATGCTTTGAGGTTTTTTTTTTTTTGTGGTGGTGTCTTTGTCATGAGGGTTATTCTTTTTTCTCTTTCTACTTCCCAGCCTCATTACGTCTCTGTGCCAAACTGTGCCAGGAAATCACTGATTTTACCTTCATCACCGTCACTCAAACTTTGGTAGTGCACTGCTTGTTAGAACCAAGCTCTATACTCAGTTCTTCTTTTTTTTTTTTTTTTTTTTTTTTGAGATCGAGTCTCACTGTCACCAGGCTGGAGGGCAGGGGCACGGTCCTGGCTTACTGCAACCTCTTCCTCTCAGGTTCAAGCAATTCCCCTGCTTCAGCCTCGCGAGTAGCTGGGATTACAGGTGTGCACCACCAGGCCTAGCTAATTTTTTGTATTTTAGCAGAGATGGGGTTTCACCTGTCGGCCAGGATGGTCTTGATCTCCTGACCTCATGATCCACCTGCCTCAGCCTCCCGAAGTGCTGGGATTACAGGCGTGAGCCGCCGTGCCTGGCCGGGTTCTGTATATATACTCAGACACCGCATGTTCGTGGAGTGTCACAGGACCAGTACTACAAATGTGCCAAAGGCGGCTTCCTCGAAATTTCCTTTGTCACAGCATCCTGTAGTATCCAGAGCAGGTAGAAGTATTAACAGCCCCTCTTGACTCACCACTGCCAGCGGAACTGGGAAGGGACAAACTTGTAAATGAGCAGAGTTAGATTTCCGGGCCTCGTCACCACGTCCCCACAGGTACTCGTACGTTCGTGCTCTCCAAGAGCGCCCCGTGCTGCCACCCTCCACCCCATCCTCCTGCCTCCACATCGTTGCAAACTCCCAGTGTGCTGGAATCCTAGCTTACCAGTATCGTGCATGAGACATGGTCTCCTGGCATCTCATGTTCTTCATCTATAAAATAGGAGTCCCAGCAGCATCTATCCCTAGGGTTGACATGAAGGTGAAAAGAGAATCTTCGTCTCATAGAGAGACTGGGCTCACACAAGCAAATTCCCACATGCTGGGAGCCCTGCTAGGCTGACCGCTTTTGTACCACACCCATGACTCCAAGAGCACGTGGGATATGTCCCTGGACTGAGGACTCATTGCCCAAAGGGTGACTCTGACGCCAACCTAAAGGCTTTTAGAGGAATAATCACTTCTTTTCATTTACAGATTATAGGTCAAATGAATGACTTCAGTGAAGAAAAACCCTTGGCTTTTGGAAAGGTCAAACTGAATGGTGTTTCAAGGTGGCTATTACCTTTTTCCCAAAGGAAATTGTCAAGCAGGGGCAGAGTGGGGTTTCATTATTCCAGCAAGAAATCAAGCCAAGAGGTTTGCTTTTTCAGAATGTGACTGTCAAAACAGGCCATCGTGAGAGAGCTCTGGGCTGCGGATTTCTCAGGTTCCCTAGAGTGGGTCAAGGCTGAATTAATCAGAAGAGGGAAGTGCCTGCAGGCAGGGTCCTGGGCTTGAAAACAGAGAAACTCCCATCTCACTCACTCACAATGGCCTTGCAAATGATAATGAGGACAGCCGATGAAGCTCCATCCACACATAGCCTGACTGTCCACGTGGTCTTCCACATGCAGCTCAAAATTAGGGAGCTCATCATTATATCAAGTGCTAGGCTTCCACCCCAAATCCGGGGCATTAACCAGTCTCAGCCTCTTCTTAGAGCTCTCATGCATTCCCAGAGCTTCCCTGTACTTATGTCCTTGGGGCACCAGCTACAGATCCACGCGGTAAATGACTATTACAAACGTAAGTTCTTTCAGGCCGACTGACACTGACAGCACCACCGACTGCACGGTGACCTCTGTGACCTGCACATACACTCCAGATGAGCTCCTGGAACTAGAAAGTCTGAAGTAACTGGAAAACCACAAAAAGGAGAAGGATGAACCCTGCAGCGCCTAATTAACTTTGAGACATTCTTCTACGGTTCCTTATTCTGGCCTCAACTGATAAGGCAACTGGACTTTGTAACCGACCTTGCTCAACTGATTGGTCAACGTCATGACCTCATGACTCCAGACTCTATGACCCCCTCCAAGCTTGCAAAAGCTGCCCTGAACTGTAATTTCTGTAACTTTCCACTGCCCACCCCAAACCTATAAAACCAACCCCGATCCCACCGCCCCGCACTGATGCTCTTTTTGGCCGCAGCCCACCCACACCCGGGTGAATAAACAGCCACGTTGCTCACACAAAGCCTGCTTGGCTGAGGGGTCTCTTCGTTCAGAGCTCATGTTTAACAGTAAACAGATACTTTCAGTAACTCAACCTCTGGGGTCAATTCTAAGACATGTTTACATCCACTAAAGTCTAGACACTTGGAGAGCTGCAGTGGTAAATGCAAATCTATGCCTGTGTCTTGTAGTTACTATTATTGTTGCCATAGAAAAAAATACTCACAGATGACTTGCTGGACCTTGTTTTTAGATGGATTATTGCTCTGTGGCCCAGGCTGGAGTGCAGTGGCACAACCTCAGCTCACTGCAACCTCTACCTCCCGGGTTCAAGCGATTCTCCTGCCTCAGCCTTCCGAACAGCTGAGATTACAGGCATGTTCCACCACACCCGCTTTTTCTTTTTTCTTTTGTATTTTTAGTAGAGATGGGGTTTTGCTATGATGGTCAGGCTGGTCTTGAACTTCTGACCTGAAATGATCCTTCCTCTTTGGCTTCCCAAAGTGCTGGGATTACAGACATGAGCCACCACACCTAGCTTGCTTGCTGGAAACTGCTTAACTCTTTCCTTGACTGTACTTGGTGATGGGACTTTGAACTGCCACAGGCCTTGCACTCTGACTTGTGTACTTTTTCCCTCTGTCTTCCTGGTGCAGAAGCTCTGCATCAGCCCTAATGCTTACACTGGTACCGTATATTCTGGAGATGCTCGATACATTTGCCAAAGCAACCTGGCAGTGCAAATATATTTTTGCTCTTTTATCTGGCTCAGAAAATAGGGTTACGTCTTCAGTGCCTCTTCCCATCCTAAACAGGTGACAACAGCACAGAACATTTACTTTATACTAGTTCAGAATGGGGCTCTGATGGCCACAAGGAAGCCTGCTGGCACAACGGTGTCATCTGGAAAGCTAGGCAGGCCACCAAGAGGTTGACTGGAGTGGGCGTTTGGCTCATATCTATGACTAAAGATGCAGGGTTTACATCAGGCTGGTTTCATTCAGATTAGCGCAAAATAATAAGGAAGCTGAAGAACAAGATTCCATTATTATTATGATTATTATTATTTTGAGTCAGAGTTTTGTTCTGCTGCCCAGGCTGGGGTGCAGTGGCATGGTCTTAGCTGACTGCAGCCTCAGCCTCTCAGACTCAAGCAATCCTCCCGCCTCAGCCTGCCGAGTACCTGGGAATACAGGCACACGCCACTATGCCTGGCTAACGTGTTTTTAAATTTTCTTTGTAGACAGAGTCTCACTATATTGCCCAGGCTGGCCTTGATCTCAGGCTCAAGTGATCCTCCTGCCTTGGCTTCCTGAAGTGCTGGGATCACAAGAGCCCCTGCACCTGGCCTCCATCATTCTCTTGATGAGCTCATACAATAGGAGAGATGTGTGTAAACAGGTATTTAAAATGTAAGTGCTTATATTAAAATACCTACAGAATGCCACTGAGTTGGAAGATGGAAACAACTTTTCTGGAGCAAAGAATTAGGAGCGAGGAAAGGAGATCAGAGAAGGCTTGAGAGAGGAGGTAATATTTGAGATAAGCCTCAGAATAAGCAGGAAGGAATCCAAGAATGTTTAGTATTATTAATGGAAAACTGATTGGCTGGGCGCAATGGCTCCCACCTGTAACCCCAGCACTTCGGGAGGCCAAGGCAGGCGGATTGCTTGAGCTCAGGATTTCGAGGCCAGCTGGGTAACATGGTGACACCCCATCTGTACAAAAAATATAAACTATCAGTCAGGGCATGGTGGTGTGCACCCGTAGTCCCAGCTACATGGGCGGCTGAGGTGGGAGGATCGCTTGAGCCTGGGAGTGCAATGAGCCTTGTTTGTGTCCTGAGCTCCAGTCTGGGTGACGGAGTGACACCCTGTCTCAGAAAGAAAAGAAACTTGTAATGTAATTGACCATATTAAATGATTAAGGGAGGAACCAAGTGAGCATCTCATTAGATGCAGAAATGGGTTAGATTAACTTCAACAATCAGTTTTTTGTTTTGTTTTGTTTCTGAGGTGGAGTTTCACTCTTGTTGCCCAGGATGGAGTGCAATGGTGCCATCTCGGCTCACAGCAACCTCCACCTCCCTGGTTCAAGGAGTTTTCCTGCCTCAGCCTCCCGAGTGGCTGGGATTATAGACACGTGCCACCATGCCCAGCTAATTTTGTATTTCTGGTAGAGACGGGGTTTCGCTGTGTTTCGGCATGTTGGTCAGGCTGGTCTCGAACTCCTGACCTCAGGTGATCTGCCCGCTTGGCCTCCCACAGGCATAAGCCGCCACGCCCGGCCTATGATCAGTTTTTAAAAATTTGTTAGAAATCCAGCAACAGAAGAATATTTTGCAATATCCATCTACAATGGAAAAAATCACATCAAGATGTATCTCAAAAATGAAAAACTGATCGAAAGAAGATACGAAAGGGCACAGACTGGAGAATGATTTCATTTACGTAATGCTCAACAGCAGACAAAACTAAACAGTATGTTTTGCGGGGGACACATGCTTAGGTGGTAAAACTTAACAGACAAGCAAGGGAATCTAAAATAGAAAATTCAGCACTGAGGTCACCTCTGGAACAGACAGGAAGGTGATGGAAGGCAGCGATCACACGCAGGCAACTAAGGTAGTAAAATGGTCTGTTTCCTAACCTGGGGGGTGGGCACACAGGCTTTCTGTCATTCTGTAGGCTGAGCAGATGTGCTTCTAGATCTGTACACGCAACACTTCTCACAATGAAAACATGTGAAAGACCTAAGAAGCAACTCACAGATGGAAGAGTGGCTCCAGAACAGCGCTGGAATAGGCCGTGTTCTTGGTAACGACTGACTGAATGAATGAATGAATGAATGAGTGAAAGAACAGCCATTGGAAGCAGAAGACATAGCATCTGCAAAGTACGTGGCTGTGAGGGGGCGTGGGGTGTTCATTAATTTCTATGCAGTTTCTATGGTCAGAAAGGTAGGTGTGGCCCAAATTAGCAAGTGCTCCATAGGCCACAAAAGGGTTTCAACTATCCTGTAGCCAACAGGAAGCCACTGAACGTTCTAAAGACTGAGAGACATCAGATTTGCATTTTAAAGGGGCCTTCTGGCAGCTATGAGGCGTGTAATGAAAATGAAAATCCCCTCTTCACTGAAAAGTCTCACAAGGAAGCGGTGGACACGGCGTGTGCCCATCACGAAGGAGCCGTGAACTTTGTTCAGGAAACAATATAAAAACACCTTCAATGTAAACGGCAATTGCAATTACTTCCCAGCATGGGATCTCATGCTCAGGGATGACAAGGTCTCACGGCAGAAACAAACCTTGATACATGGTTTGATGGAAATCAACCTGGTGTTTTAAAGACAGACACCTTTGACCCTTAGAAAAACTGGCAGGTCAGAGCACAAAACTAAAAGTATGCTTATAAATGGGGGGCTGCCAAATCTCGAAATGCCCCCAAATTTTCACTGATCTCATTGGTAGGGAGAAGAAAGAATAGTGAAGATCAAAAGAAATAGCAACTCTGGTCATCGCCCTAAAGAACGGAACACCGTAAGGTCTCCTAAAAGCTGGCTGTCCTCAGACCTTCTCTGTTTCTTTGGTTCTCTTTTTGTTATATCAAAATGAAATTCAGCTCTGTTTTAGGTAAAAAAAATTACTAGGCACATTAGACAATTTGATACAACTTAACTACTCCACAAATGTACCTATTCAAAAATTGTTCAGTTACACATGAAATGAATTATCACCTCGTTTGCATGAACAAAAAATAATCTGTTAATGCTCAATTGGGCCTGAACCAGTTGTGAAACAGGTGAGAATTTATGGTTGGATACTCTGACTGAAGCTCTATTAATGTTCAAGACAGATTTTTAATGAATTAATCCCCAACTCATCTGTATGCGCCATCCTGTCCAACACCTAATTGTGCCTAAATCAAGCCATCCTTGAATAATCCCAGCCCCCTGTGGGTGCCCCAGGGCATCTCGCTCTCCGCACTGTCCCCAGACTAACCTAAAGCCCTCCTTCTTTGGCTGTTTTCTCTCTGGTTACCACACAACTTGCGATACGATGATTAGTCATCATTAAAGATAACAATTAGCTGTGGATCTGGAGCCTTGCATTTGGCTTGGTCGTTTGTCATGATTTGTGTTGGATCATCTCTATATCAACGCAGGGAATGACAGGACAGCTGTGAATGGCTCAGGCATGTAAAGGACAGACGATGGCAAACTCCGGAGAACACAGCTGAGCGTGAGTGGAGAATGAACGCGACAAGAGAAGGAGAGAGCTTGAGAATCGCTGCTCTGCCGACGTTCCTCAGCCTCACCGGCCTCTCCTCCGGATCCTTCTCACCTCTTGCTTGCCTCTTCCTTATCTCTCTGGTACTCGGCAAAGCTTCAAGGCACAGCCTGGATGAGGAGCTCTCCTGCTGTGACCTCACCGATTCACTCAGGAATGCCTCTGCAGGCCCAGGAGGCACCGTCGTGGCGGGAGGGAGATGGGAGGGTCTTATCAGGGGCTGTGTCCAGTGTCTGGTTCTCTAGTGTGCAAAATGGTCACGCTTCTCACACAGGAGTTGCCCCAGATAAATGAGGAGGCCTTCGTGGGGGTCCTGCAGCCAGCCAGAGACTTTTTCCCTTCAGTGGGGCCTGTGAAGTGCCTCTATGAACTTTCAGAATCTTTGACGAGAAAGATTATATATATATTTTTTAAAGATTCATGAAATAGATGGAGACTCTCTGAGAGGATGCCCTCCGTCAGTGGTGCCCAGAACGTGGGACCCAGACTGTCGGCCCCACTGACAGCCACTGCCTGAGCTTGGGGTGCCTTCTCATCTCCCTCCTGGCCTGCACACAGGGTCTAAGGCAGGAGGGTCTCACTGCTGGTTACATTCTTTTTGATTTTATTTTTTACCCCATCCCCCACCCCCATTGTTACATTCTTACTTGGTAGTTTTGATTTAGCCCTGACAAGTTAGCTTGGGTCCTGAAAGGAAGATTTCTTTCCTTTTTCACCTATTGTATTTCACATTCTTCATCACCACAGGTATCCAGCCGTCACCCTGGCTCAGCAGTCACAGAAACAGGTGAGACCGGGAGACTGACCTGTGTGAATTGGCGGCCAGCAGCCCTACCCCTGGGATCTGTGCACGCATTCATCCACCGTTCCACTTAGAGGCAAGGTCTGCTCTGTTGCCCAGGCTGGAGTACAATGACATGATCGTAGCTTACTGCAGCCTCAGCCTCTTGGGTTCAAGCGATCCTCCCACCTCAGCCTCCCACGTAGCTTGGACCACAGGTGTAAGCCACCATGCCCAGCTAATTGTGGAAATTTTTTTTGTGGAGATGAGGCTTCCTTATGTTGCTCAGGCTGGTCTCTAACTCCTGGGCTCAAGCGATCCTCCTGCCTAGGCCTCCCAAAGTGCTCAGATTGCAGGTGTGAGCCACTGTGCCCGGGCTGTGCTTTAATCAATGACACATATGCAAGCCTTGCTGGTATGTTTGATCCTCTGTCCTGTGACATTTGTTACCACAACAAGTGTTGCCTGAGCACCACTTACTCAGTGGGGGTGACAAGCTGGGAGGCAGGGAGGCCCTGCTGCCTGTTAGCTGTGAACCTGAACACGATGCTCGACCTTTCTGCATCTAGTTTCCCCATTTGTGATACCAGTGTGATTATGACAGCACCCATGTCACAGTTGTCAGAATTAAACATCGTGATGCATTTAGCACAGCTCGTGAGGCACAGCAGGAGCAATGCCCTGAGCTGTGGCAGTCACAGTGTGAGACACTCTCACCTGGGGCTCATTTATGCACCATGCTAATGACCTTCCATGTAGCTGAAGTGCCAGGAAAAACGTACTAGAAATCATTTTCTCCTTCTCCCTGTGATCTAATGGATCCATGAATCAGGAACTTCGACCCTGTAGGCAAGATTAAGACAGTTTCCGCTCTCAGTGGTGCCCTTGTATTCACTTCCTCCCAGGGAGGAAGGAAGGAGGTCTGACGGCTGAGGCTGGCTGTGACAGCGCAGGACGTCTGTCTGTCCCTCCACTGCAGGACACACGTTCTCTCCTCCACTCAGCCATGGGGTCTAAGTAAGGGGCTATCTACCCTTCCCGGAGCCCTGGCGTCTGTCTGTGGATGGGCGGAAGAAATCCTCCTTCGACTCCCCTACGATGAAGCACACACAGGCTTTTCATTCCCAATCATACTCTTGTATCTATTTGATCAATGGTTCAGAATTTGGAAAGAGCTTGATTAATAATAACCTCAAACATTAGACATAAAAGAAGATAAACTTGAAAAGCCAAAAGGGAAAGGAAGATGCCTTCCTATTTCTACCCAGCCCTGAGGCGTCATGTCTCAGTACGCCACAGCGGCTGCTGCGGTGGACACACAAAAAACATAAGCTGTGGCTTTGCTGCCGCGAGGTGATGGCTGAGCTGGGAGCCTGACACTGTTTCCAATTCAGCGCCGCTCTGAGACG
Source organism: Sapajus apella (assembly GCF_009761245.1). Taxonomy (NCBI): domain Eukaryota; kingdom Metazoa; phylum Chordata; class Mammalia; order Primates; family Cebidae; genus Sapajus; species Sapajus apella. Next base: position 3,078,287 of record NW_022436989.1, read on the forward strand.
GCCAGAACGTGGTCCTCTTGAGAATGAACACGACGATGTGTAGAGTTCCTGTGTCAAACCACTGGCCAAACAACCAAAGCCTGAACCCAGCGCTTGTGACTCCAGCCGTCCCCAGCCGGTGTCATCTCCCCCTGAGTGACTGGCGTGGCTCCATAATGAGCCTGGAAGAATTAATTCAGTGTCAGCTTCTGCGTCAACTCTTAAGAAAACAATAACAATCTCTGGAGATCTCTAAATAGGAAGATACTGCCAATCAAGGGAGCAAACAGAGCTAAGAGGGAAAAAGCGAATGGGAATGCGAACATCGCACAGGAAGGGGATCGGTGTCCCCGCCACGCTCCCAACTCACGTCCTCCGCATCCTGACCGTCACTGACATTTATAAAAATGAGTATTTCTAAGGCAGCAATACGAAGAGTCACCATTGCTGCAGTTGCCTGGCAACCTGAGACTTTGGTTATTTTATTTCTAAACAGGGAATGCTCTAAACTGGTGTCTGGAGTTTGTGCAAATGGTTCTAAATTGGTGTCCCCATAAATCAGGGGAGATAATACAGCATTAACGTACATTTAAAGGAGATTAAACATGCGTCTCTCTCTCTCTCTCTCTCACACACACACACACACACACACACAGATTCATACATGAGCTTCTCCCTATTTCATGCTCTCCTAAGCAAATCTGGAGAACTGATACTCCTTCACATTTTTCCTGGCAAATATCTGTTTAATTTCATGGTCCGAGTCCAGAGGAAGCAGCCTTTCCTCTCCTGTGTGAGACGGGGAATTGAATGCTGTCACTCAGCAGTGCCTAACCTCTGTGGCATCAGGGACAGCTTTCGTGGAAGACGATTTCCCCCACGGACCCGATGGGAGTAGGGAATGGTTTTGGGATGAAACTGTTCCACCTCAGATCATCAGGCATTAGATTCTCATAAGGAGCATGCAACCCAGATGCCTCACACGTGCAGTTCACAACAGCTCACACAATAGCACAAAGTTCCTATGATAATCTTTTTTTTTTTTGAGACGGAGTCTTGCTCTGTTGCCGAGGCTGGAGTGCTGTGGTGCGATCTCGGCTCACCACAACCTCTGCTTCCTGGGTTCAAGCAATTCTCCCATCTCAGCCTCTCAAGTAGCTAGGACTACAGGCACGCGCCACCACGCCTGGCTAATTTTTTATATTTTAGTAGAGATGGTGTTTCACCATGTTAGCCAGGATGGTCTCGATCTCCTGACCTCGTGATTCACCCGACTCGGTCTCCCAGAGTGCTGGGATTATGGGCGTGAGCCACCGCGCCCGGCCTCCTATGATAACCTAATGCTACCACTGATGTGACAGGAGGCGGGGCTCAGAGGTAATACTTGCCCACTGCTCACCTCCTGCTGTGCGGCCCGGTTCCTAATGGACCTGTACCAGTCTGTGGCCTGGGGGTTGGGGACCCCGCTCTAGCTAATGGCAATCTTGATCCCCTTTCCCCAGCTTCCCAGACCTTGCACACTGAGTCTCCAGTTCTGAGAAGGCAGAAGATAACCCCAAATGGGATCTAGGAGGAAGCGCTTCTCCAGGCAAGAGGCAAGGAAGGGGGATGTGCATCCTTCAGAGAGGCTCGTTCTGAGGTTCCTGCAGATGCTGGGCCTGCTGCCCCAAGTGCCACCGCAGGTGCCGGCACCCCACCCTCTCTTGGATGAGAAGAGGTGCTCACATTTTGAAAAAGCTGCCTCTACTTATGAAGGCTCATTCCCTTTCTATTATTATTAATATTATAAACTTTAAGTTCTGGGGTACACGTACAGAGCATGCAGGATTGTTACATAGGTATACATCTGCCATGGTGGTTGACTGCATCCATCACCCCGTCATCTACATTACTTCTCCTAACGCCATCCCCTCCCCTATCCCCTGATCCCCTGTTATCCCTCCACTAGCCCCCCTCTTCCCCCGACAGGTTCCAGAGTGTGATGTTCCCCTCCCTGTGTCCATGTATCCTCATTGTTCAACACCCACTTATGAATGAGAACATGCGCTGTTTGGTTTTCTGTTCCTGTATCAGTTTGCAGAGAATGATGGTTTCCAGCTTCATCCATGTCCCTGCAAAGGACAAGAACTCATCCTTTTTTATGGCCACATAGTATTCCATGGTGTATATGTGCCACGTTTTCTTTATCCAGTCTATCTTTGATGGGCATTTGGGTTGGCTCCAGGTCTTTGCTATTGTGAACAGTGCCGCAATGAACATACGTGTGCACGTGTCTTTATAGTAGAGTGATTTACAATCCTTTGGGTAAATACTCAGGGTCCCTTTCAAGTCACTGACTTCAACTTGAGCTCCCACGGCTGCCTGTGGTTTGAATGAACTGCTGTGCCGCGATGCTACGAGCTTAAAGATGGCCTTGGTTCTGACTCCTCTCTAGGGCCTTAGGAGGAAGAGAGTTCCCATCACAGCCCCTGAGGGTGGGCGTCCTCATGGCTTTTGTGGGACTCAGGCTTCCGGAAGCGGTCGCTGCCTGCGGTGTTTGCTGGAGGCCTGCAGCTCGGGATCACAAATGCCTCAGGCTCCACCCGCCTGCTCCCTTGACTCCACCAGAGAGAGGAGGCGGCGAGCTCAGCACGGCTGCTGAAACCCAATGTGCCTCAGTGATGGATCTCGACAAAAAAGGATTAGGTCTGGGTCTGGAGCACAGACCGTGCCCGGAAGAGGGAGGAGCCGGGCATCATGTCCACCATGGGATGGTTAGGAGGACCATTGTTCAAGATGACGGGGAGAAGCATCTCAGACAGACGCGACATGAGAGGGTCCCAGGATGACTTTCCCTGAGCTCTTGTTAAAGGCAGCCAAGACAACAACTAACTGCTATTTAGAAACACCCTGTTGGCAAATAAGCAAATAGGTCCCATGACCCATTAAAGGGATTCTTTCTCCATGAGGAGTGACAGTCATAAATGAAGGTAAAGGCCTCAAGGCTTGTAGGAGCCCTGTCTGACAGGTGTACTTCCTAAGGGTCTGTGCTCTTGACAAGGCCACATCGAAGAGAACCAGAAATTCTATTTTGAGAGAATTGGGTCATGGTTAGAATTTGCATCTAGAAAGGCTGTGGTCCTTCAGATGAGCTGGGACATAACACCCTTTAGCCTGAGCCCAGTTCACCTTGACAGATCCTTGGGGTGGCCCTTCTGGGGGCCCGCTCCGGTGGTATGTGCCTGGGACACTGGGTTCAGCCTGAGAAGTCACATCCATTAAATAGGAAGACTCCTTGCACCTTGCTGCCAAGAGCGGAAAGGAATAGCAAATGACCGTAACAAATGAATGGTGAGAGAAAATGTGCAAATGCACTGTCAAAATGCTCGGATGAGGGCAGGGTTCCCTGGACATGGAAGCTCCCAAAAATTAGAGAGGAATTTGTGCAGCCTGTCAGCGCAGAACTGACGCGGGTGGAGCCCTTGGAGGTTCCCTGCCCTCCCTGCATGCTTTCCTGAACGGTCCCACTGCTTAGGATCACCGAACAGCTGAGGTCAGGAATCTGCTCCGCGCCTCTTGCATCTTCAAGGGCAATATCATTTGCAAAGTCAGAACCAATCGGCGCACACGGAGGAGTCCTGTGGGAGAACCTGGGACGGGTAATGAATCCAGACTCACTCCAGCTTGCTCACGTGACAAATAGTCTGATACAGTGAAGGGGAGGAATGAAGGCAGGCTACAGCCCTCTGTGCACATTCCAGCGAATTTCCCAGAAGCAAGCACGTGCTGCGCAGGTGCCAAGCACAGAGCTGCCTGGGGAGACAGGCGAGGAGGTAGCGGGGTGTCTGTGTTTCGGAGGGGCGGCGAGGGGACAGAATGCAGAATTTCGTTTTTGATGTTTTTCCCCTTGTAGGTGAGCAGGAGGAGTAAGAGGAAGCCAAACGTGTAGGAAGCTTCCCCTTCTCTAAGGAACCCATGGCAAAGACAAGGTTTGACACTCTGAAAGCTAACAAAACACCGCCTAATGTGGCTTCAGAGTGCTCACGGACTTGATAAAAGAAGCCGGGGCTATCCTGCTGTGCTGGGCTCCCCTGCTGTGCTGAGCATAGGCAGCGCCTGCATTACAGAGCCTGCAGAGAAGGGGGCTGGGTCTGCAGGGCGGCGGGGGCTGTCAGGGCCTCTGAAGCTGTGAGGAGGAGGCAGTTTGATCCTGCCACCCACCGGCTGGGTGACTTGAGTGCATCGCCTTATCTTCCTGTACCTCAAAAGAGGACAGTTTCTAGTGGACTAATCACTTTGCAAATGTAAATTTGCAGATGCCAAATATCGAACCTAGGCGGTGGCCAGGCTGGGGAAAACATTATGGCAAGGGTCTTTTCAGGATCACACACAATAAAGGACGTTAAGGACACGGAGGGATGATGGAACAAATGCACCGGCCGGTGGATGTTGCGGGGAGGACGGCGCTGGCTGCATGGCCAGGCCACCATGTTTCCGGCACCAGGCGGCCCAGCAAGGTCTCCATGAGGTGTGAGGCACAGCAGGGCTAGGGCAGCTGGTGATGGTCTATATCCCTGTGACCAAGAGCCCAACCAGGCCACGGGACGGCTCCAGGACTGGGTCTTGTGATGATACAGCATGGATGTTAGTCTGTGCTTACTTGAGACACAGAAACACTTTAATGATCATTCTCTCAGTGCCTGAATAGAAGGAAGGGACTCCAGGAATGAAGGCAGGCAGCTGTCTGCAGGGACTGGGAGTGTGTCACCCGGGAGGGCAAGTGGCCAGCTGTTGTTAAAAATATGCATAATTAACAAGAGGCTTCAACAGTAAATCCAAACTTTTTTTTGAGATGGGGTCTCACACTGTTGCCCAGGCTGGTGCCGTAGCGTGATCTCAACTCACCTCTGGCTCCTGGGCTCAGGCAACGCGTCAGCCTCCCGAGTAGCTGGGACTACAAGCATGCAACACCACGCAGAGCTGATTTTTATAGAGACAGGTTTTCTCCACGTGGCCCAGGCTGGTCTCAAGCTCCTGGGCTCAAGCAATCCGCCCGCCTCCGCCTCCCAAAGTGCTGGGAATACAGGTATGAGCCACCACGCTGGGCCATGAAAGAATTTGTAACATTTCCCTACCCATTTATAATAAAACCCAACTCTAACTAAAAGGAAGTTAGTTCATTTAAATTAAAAATAATTTCATATGTTTACATTCATCTTTCCCACTGTCAATTCAACAGCTACTTAGAGAGATCATAAAAGCATGTCGCCCTGCAGAAACTGTAAAAGCTATAAGTAAAATATGTAATCGACGACCCCCTAACAAGGCGCAATTTGGAATTTTATCTACATCACGATCTATGAAGTCACGGCATTAACAGACCCGATTCTCCTTTTATGGAAACCAGTAAGAGCCAATAACTTCCCCTCATTTCCAACTCCAGCGGCTTCCCTCCCCTGCCCTTTCCCCCCACAAGTTGAATTTCTTCAACTACAGAAATGACATCAAATGGAACTCTACAATTCTTCAACTCGAAATTTCCCCATAGAAAAGGGTTGTTAGGAGAGCTGGGAAAACCATTTCTGTGTTTATCCAACTAGGATTTGCAAATTTCAAGAGTTGAGATGGACAGGATTATAATCACCATTTAAGCGCCTAAAGTCAGTCCAGTAATGGTCTCCTGGTAAAAAAGGAACTCACAGTATATTTGTTGGGGGGTCTGGCAGCGACAGAGGGCAGAGGAAAAGGGAAACTCCAGCAATGCTGAATCTCGGTAATGACAGAATGCACTGCCTGACTTTTTCCTCCCACATGATGGTAACTTACATTTTGTAGGATTTTTACAGATAAACCATGAATCTACATATATTTAGTTAATCCTCACAGCAACTCCATAAGGTCAGTGTTTTTTCCATTTCAATAGGTGAGGACAGGCTTGACCAGAGAGGTTTAACCAGACTTTCATCATTGGTTACTGGTCAGAAGTATAATACACGTGTATACATGTTCTATCATGTTGAGCCTTCTGTGTCTGTGATGTAAGCAACATATGCAGCTCTAGCCCTCATTTTAGAAGAATGGACGCTCACGCAGCTGGTACGAGGCTCTGCTGGGCCTTGGAAGGAGCCTGGACAGCCATCCAAGCGCCCACCACACTGTCCAATGACAACACTGATTTGGGGTGACGGTGGTGAAGAGTGGCTTTGTCTCTGCCAGACATAGGAGCGGCTGTAATGTGACTGTCCTGGGGCAGTAATAAAGAGAGGGAGGGATCCTGGAAGTCAATGGACATTTGCATGGGAAGGTGGGTGGTAGCTTCCCAAGCTTTCTAAGCGCCCTAGGTAGGGTTGCCAGACACAATACGTGATGCCAGGAGTGCCCCGTGCAATGTAGAAGCGCATACTTACAATGCAATCTTATTTGCTGGTTATCTGAAATTCAAACATGCTGGATATCCTATACATTCTTTTGGCTAAGTCTGGTGGCCCTACCCCCAAGGGTGAGCCAGGCTTCTCCCTCACTCTCATCAATATGAAACAGATGCCTCTTTATTACGGTGACAATGATCTTCAGTGGCAAGTGGAGACCTCGACTGAGACAATTTCCTACTTCCTCTCATTTGAGCAGCCTAAAGTCAGAACTGGAATAGATTTCAGTATTTCCAAAAGTTTTGAATTTGGAAAATCATCTGTTACACAGCTGTTAGCCAAGGCTGACCTCTGGCACTGAACTTGTAATGAAATCCAGACTGTCCCTCTGTGGCACACCTCAGAGATGGCACCGAACCAAGCGTCCCACACCAGGCTGACCCCGCCGCCTTCTTTGAGTAGAAGAGTCACTTACTTGTATGGGATGTGTTTGCTGCCATTGACGAGTGCCAGGATGACATTGCCCAGAGCAGACAGTGAGAGGCACAGCCCTGAGCCTCCGTCCCGATTTTTGCTAAGTGCTTTCACACAGCTGCCGAGATCGATGAGATGCAGACGACTGCGACCTCCAGACACTACCACGGGAGAGAAGACAAAAGAGAAGTGGTTACGTTCTGACACTCATCTGCTCTGCATGCAGCTCCTTGGGAAATCTGAGGAACAATGAAAAGGGGACGGAAAAGGTTGAAGTTCACGACCCAGTAGGAAACGCCAGCAGAGCCAGGCTGGGTTCCGGAAGCGCTGGTTCTCGCAGATTCTTCCCCCACACGCCAGACCTTCTAGAGTCCGCGACATTCATACTGCAAACAAATGAGTCCGGATGATCCTTGTAGGCTGGACTGAATGAGATTTCGGAGAAAATCGATGTCTAATTAAAGGAGGATACGTTTCTCCCCGAATGTCACTTGAACAGCAGAATTCTGAAACTCATCAGGTTAAAACCTGAATGGCTCCTGAGTGATTACCTGCTTTGGTTGATCATTTCACAGAACCCAACCCAAAGCTCAGCCAGGAATCGGGTTGCAAACCCAAGGCAAAAATCAGGAAGAAACAACGAGGTGCAGACAGGGAAGACCCAAATATTTGCTGAGTATCTGCCAAGTGCCAGGCGGTACACAAACACCAGTCTCATTCAGCTCCCATGATAAAATCATAAGCTCAATACTATTATCCTTTCTTTGTTGATGAGAAAATTACAGTTCCGAAAAGTTAAGTAAGTTGCCCATGAGCACATCCACTGCTGAAGTTCAGGGAGACCAAGGTGCCAACAATTTACAAGACAGACTGCTGCTGAGGAGAGAACTCCAGAGATCTGCAGGAGGACCCTCAAGGGCTCAGCTGAGGACTGGGAGCACATCTGATATAGTTTAGATGTCCGTGTCCTCCATATCTCCTGTTGACATGTGACCCTCAATGTTGGAGATGGGCCATTCACCCCCATCACCCAAACACCTCCCACCAGGGTCCAACACTGAGGACACAGGCCGTATGCTGAAATGTGATCTTCAGTGTTGGAGACGGGCCTGGTGGGAGATGTTTGAGTCTTGGGGGTGGATTCCTCGTGAACACTTGGTGCCCTTCCCATGGTAATGAGTGAGTTCCTGCTCTTCAAGTTCATGCAAAAGCTGGTTGTTTAACAGAGGCTGTCGCCTTCCCCACTTTCTCTCCTGCTCCCTCTCGTGCCATGTGACATGTGACATGTGACATGCCTGCCCTCCTTTCACCCTCCACCATCATCGGAAGCTTCCTGAGGCCTCACCAGAAGCAGATGCTGGTGCCACGCTTCTTGCATCGCCGGCAGAACTATGAGCAAAATAAACCTCTTTGGAAACTACCCTGCCTCAGGTGTTCTTTTACAGCAATGCAAAAGGGACTAACACAACATTCATGTGAGAAAACTATTTTCAAGGCTCAGAAATTAACCACCTAAAAAGACTGGAGATAGTGCTGCACGGCACTCACATAGAGCCAGGAATAGTGCCACTTCCTAACAGCCAGTCTGGAAAACTTCAAGATTCGCAGGGCATTGGGTTGAATACCCAGAAGTATTTCCCATACTTAGCCACAGACTGAGCATGGACCTGATCCCACGTTATACATATTAAAAGCAAAAAAAAAAAAAAAAAAAGATCAAACTGTTCCCAAGTAACGCAACTATATCCTAAAACAAAACTTAAGAATATTTACAAAGTACAAAGATATCCAGCCCTCAACCCTCAATAAAAACCAACCAGGCATGTAAAGACTTAAGAAAATGAGACCCATAATGAAGAGATCATTGAAACCAACCAACCAACATCTAGAATAGATGTTAGAATTGACAGAAACAGCTATTTAGTAAAAGTTATTCCAACTGTGTTTCAAATGTTCAAAAAGTGAAGTAGAAACATGTAATATATATTTAAAAAGACACAAAATGGAACCTCTAGAGATAAAAACTACAATATATAAGATTAAAAAAAAAAACACTAGATGAGATTAATGGCAGATTAGATACTGCAGAATGAAAAAACAGCAAATTTGAAGATCTAGCAATAAAATGACTCAGAATAAAATTTACAGGGAAAATTAAAAAAAAAATACTCACAAAAAAAAAAAAAAACAAAAAACAGAAAAAGAGCTGTAGGGCAACTTTAAGTGTCCAAATATCTGTAATTGGAGCTCCTAAAGGAGAAGACACAGAGTATGATACAAATAAAATATTTGAGAAAAATAATGGCTAAAAATTCCCCACAGTTAATGAAAGTCATAAACCCATGTATCCAAAAAGCTAAGTGAGCCCCAAGCAGAAATAAAGAAACTACATCAAGCCATATTATAATCAAACTGCTCAAAACCAGTGAAATAAAGACAAATCTTGAAAAAAGCCACAGGAAAATAAAGCACATTACATATAAAGGAACAAAGATAAGGATGATGGCAGATTTCTCACTGGAAATAATGCAGGTGAGAATACAGTGGAGCAATGTTTTAAAATTACTAAAAACTGTCAAGTTAGAAATATACATCCAGCAAAAGTATTACTCCAAAACAAAAGGGAAATAAAGATATTTTTGGACTTAAAAACTCTAAAAGAATTTACCATAAGCAAAAAACACAAGGAATATAGACAAAGGAATGAAGAGATTTGGAAATGATAACCACATGGGTAACTGTGTAATTTTTATTACTTAAATCTCTTTTAAAGATAATTGTTAAAACAAAAATCACAATGTGATGTGTGAATGACACACGTAAAATTAAAACACTTGATTACAGTAGCACAAAAGTCAGAGGAGAGGAATGGAATTACACTATCGTAAGGTTTTTATTCCTTATAGAAGGGCCATAATATCACTTGAAATTAGATTGTGGTAACTTAAACATGTATTATGAACACTAAAGCAATAAACAATAAAAAGCAACAGCTAATAAACCAGCAAAAGATAGAAATTGGAACCATTTAAATGTTTAATAAATCCAAAAGAAGGCAGATAAAAAAGAGGACAAAGATCAGATGGGACAAATAGGAAACAGAACAGTAATATTCCGAACCAAACTGTATCAATAATCATATTAAATGTAAATAGTCTACAGTACCCTTATTCAATGGCAAAAATCATCACATTGGATTAAAAAGTGAGGCTCTACTATATGCTCCCTATGAGAAATGCACTTCAAATGTAAATAAACATATAAGTGTAGATAAGGCAAACAGCAACCATAAGAGTTGGAGTGGATCTACCAATATTAGACAAAAGAGCCTGAAGACAGTGGAAGAACTATCCCATTTGTGCTGAGACCTGCAGGGAGCCCTGTCCAGCACCTCCCGCTGCAGTCATGGAACTGTCTACTGATGCGGTGTCCTCCTGGGAAACACGCCTTCAGATACAAGACTGGGCTCTCCAGCTTCTATCCCAAGAGGGCCCAGTCATAGCTCCAGACCCTCTCTCTGCAGTCCGGTAACTATTCTATCTGTACAGGAACTTGCTGGGTGACACACACCCCTCTGAGCCGAGACTGAGCCCTTTGGTATCTGTCTTCACAGGAGTTCCTACGAGGGCCCGGATTCTACTCCAGTTCTTGATGATAGCTGGGGAACTATCCTGTCTATGCAGGGACTTACTAGAAGATGCATGCGCATCTCAGCCAATGTGGCAGGCATGCCAGCCTCCATCTCATAGCAGACCTGAAGAGGCCCGGTCTTGGATCTAGCTCCTCCTGGTATGGGTAAGAAACGACTCCAGTTGTACAGAGACTTGCTGGGTAACACGGGCCTGTCTCAGCCAATGAGAAAGGCCCATCAGCCTCCTTCCCAGAGCAGATTCCGAAAGGGTCTAGTCTCAACTTCTGCCCCTCTTGCTATAGCTGGGGACCCAACCTATGCAGAGACCTGCTTGGAAGTAAACTTGTCTGGGCCACTAGGACGGTCTTCAGGACTCAGGTTCCTGGGGTCAGTGTTCCCATATAACACAAGCATTGTCCTTGGGTCTTCCCCAGGTCCATTTGGGCCAGAAAGCCACAAAAACCGCAGAGCCCTTGTGAGACTCATAGCAAGCCTGGGTATAGAGCATCGTCTAGTGCTGAGATGACTGTGGTGATCACAGAAAGGGAACACGATAGTCAGAATCAACACTTAGAATCCCTGGAAGGCCCTCTGTAGAAGTACAGGTACAAAGCAAGCCAGACTAGGAAGACTCAAATGAGTATTTAATCTCTCACTGTGCAGATATCATCACACTTCAAGCATCAAGAACAGTCAGGGAAATAGAATGTCAAAGGGACAAAGTAAGGCACCAAGACTGGCCCTAAAATGATGAAAATGTGTGATCTCTTGGACAAGTAATTCAAAACAATAGTTTTAAGGAAGCTCATTGAACTTCGAGAAAGCTCAGAGAAATCTCTCAGAGAAAGTTCACAGAAATATTTAAAAAATAAAATTAAATTCTGGAGGTAAAAAATGCAATGAATGAAATGAAAAAAATGCAATAGAGAATATCAGAGGAATTGATCAAAATAAGAAAGGATCAGTGAGCTCAAAGGCAGGCTATTTGAAAATACACAGTCAGGGCCAGGTACAGTGGCTCATGCCTGTAATCCTAGCACTTTGGGAGGCTGAGGCAGGCGGATCATGGGGTTAGGGGATTGAGACTATCCAGGCTAACACAGCCAAACCCTGTCACTACTAAAATACAAAATATTATCTGGGTGTGGTGGCACATGCCTGTAGTCCCAACTACTCGGGAGGCTGAGGCAGGAGAAGTGCTTGAACCCAGAAGGCAGAGATTAAAGTGAGCCAAGATCATGCCATTGCACTCCAGCCTGGTGACAGAGCAAAACTCTGTCTCAAAAAAAAAAAAAAAAGAAAAAGAAACAGAAAAAAAAGAAAAGAAAATACACAGAAGAGAAAAAAAAAGAATGGGAAGGAATGAACAAAGCTTATGGGACCTATTGACCAACATCAAAAGAGCAAATATTTGGGTTAGTGGAGTTAAAGAGAGAACTGAGAAAGACAAGAGGTAGCAAGCTTATTTAAAGAAAGAACCAAACTTTCTAAACCTGGAGAACAATATAAATATCCAGGTACATGAAGGTCAAAGTCACCAATCAGATTCAACCAAAATAAGAAGACCTCAAGGCATATTATAATTAAACTCACAAAGTCAAAGGCAAAGAGAATCCTAAAAACAGTGAGAGCACAAGATAAAAGCAAATAACATATAAAGGATATCTAATACAACTGGCAGGAGACTTCTCAGCAGAAATTTTACAGGCCAGGAGGGAGTGGGATATTATTCAAAGTGCTAAAGGAAAAAAATTGCCCACCAAGAATACTGCACCTAGCAAAGTTATTCCTCATAAATGAAGGAGATGACTTTCCCAGAGAAAATTTATGACTACCAGACCTATCCTATGATAAATGCTAAAGAAGTTCTTAAAACCATAAGAAAAATAATGCTAATGTGATTCTTATATATTATGACATTTAAATCATTTTTATGTTTAGTAAGAAGATTAAAAGACAAAACTATTAAAATAATAGCTACAAAATTTTTGAGATAGGCAATATAAAAATGTAAACTTTGACATCAAAAATTCAAAATGTAGGAACAGAAGAGAATTAAAGTATATGTGTATTTTTTTCCTTTTTGATTTGTTTCTTTTCTTCTGCTGCAATAAAAGTTAAATTGGTATCACTTTTTAAAATGTGTTATAACTACAGGAAGTTTTTTGTAAGCTTCATGGTAACCTAAAGCAACAATCTATAACTGACATACAAAAATAAAAGCAGCAAATTAAAACATACCACCAAAGAAAATCACTTTACCACAAAATATAAGAAAGGAAGTGAGGAGGAGGTATACTACACAATTAGAAAATAAGTAATAAAATGGCAGTAGGAAGGCCTTACCTAGCAATAATAACATGGAGTGTATATTGACTAAATTCACCAAATAAAAGACAGAGTGGCTGAATGGATTAATAAATAAGACCCAACTATATGTTGCCTACAATAGACTCACTTCATCTATAAAGGCACACACAGACTAACAGTGAAGGGATGGGAAAGCATTCCATGCAAATGGAAACAGAAAAAGATCAAGACTATACTTAGATCAGATAAAATAGACTTTAAGTGAAAAACTATATAAAGAAACAAAGGAAATTATGATGTAATGATAATTCAGCAAGGAGTCAATTCAGAAAGAGGATATAACAATTGTAAATACATATGACCATATAGCAGGGTACTTATACGTATAAAGCAAATATTACTAGATCGAAATAGGAGAGGTAGACTATAATATAAAAATAGTAAGGGACATCAACACCCCACTTTTGGGAATGGGTGGATCATTCAGGCAGAAAAATCAACAAAGAAACCTCAGAATTAACTATACTCTAGACCAAATGGACTTAACAGATATTCACAGAACATTTTATCCAACTGCTGCAAAATACCTATTCTTCTCATCAGTACATGGAACATTCTCCAGGACACACCATATAATAGGCTGTAAAACATGTCTCAACAAGTTTTAAAAAGTCAAAATCATAACGAGTATCTTTTCTAACCACAACAGAACAAAACCATAAATTAATAACAAGAGAAATGCTGGAAACCATACAAACGTCTGCAAATTGAGCATGTTCTTGGATGACCAATGGGTCAATGAAGAAATTAAGAATGAAGTTTAAGAAGTTCTTGAAGCAAATGAGAATGGAAATACAACATGCCAGAACCTATGGGATATAGAAAAAGTAGCACCAAGAGAAAGGTCTTTAGCAATAAATAACTACATCACAAAGATAGACTCTAAATAGACAACCTAGTGTTGCACCTCAATGAACTAGAAAAGAAAAAACAAACCAAATATAAAATTGTGGGAAAAAAATCAGTAAAATTGAGCAGAACAAATGAAATTGAGACTAAAATCACACCAGTCAAGTCTTCAATTATAGTTGGCAATTTCAAACACCCCCATGCAAAATTGACACAACAAGTGGAAAACCATAAGGATACTGTATAGATTTGAATAATACTGTCAAATATCTACTTGACACAGAACATTCAACCCAACAAAGCAGAATACACATTCTTTTGAAGTGCACACAAAACATTTACCAAGATACACAGTACTCTGATCCACAAAACAAGGTTAAGTAAGTGTTAAAGGATTCATATCACTCAAAGCATGTTCTCTGATTCAATGGAATTAAATCAGAAGTCAATGTAGAACAGTATCTGAAAAAAATCCACAAATATTCTGAAACTCTACAATTCTGAAACTCCTCCAACTCCACTTGGCCCCAAACAGCCTGTGGTCAAAGAAAAATTCAAAATGAAAATTTTAAAGTGTTCTTAAGTGAATAGAAATGAAATGATACAAAATACGAAAGCTTTCTCAAGAAGTAATAGATAATAAAAATGGCCCTAAATTCATTAAAGAAATAGAATCTGTAGTTCACAACCTTTCCACAGGTAAAGCTCTAGGAACAGATGGAGGTACTGGTGAATTCTACCAAACATTTAAGGAAGAAATAATAACAATTCTACTCAAAGTCTTCCTGAAAATAGGAAGAAAAGCTTCCCAAGTTATACTATATTACTCTGATGCCAAAAGAAAACAAATATGTTGTTTGGAAAAAAAACGAAACAAAACACAAAACCTGCAGACCAATATCCCTCATGAACATTGCCAAAAATTCTAAACAAAATATTAAACAGCCATATTAGAAAACTATATCTAGGGCCAGGCATAGTGGCTCACTCCTATAATCTCAGTATTCTGGGAGGTTGAGGTACTTGAGGCCAGAAGTTCAAGACCAGCCTGGGCAACATTGCAAGACCTCATCACCACAAAAAAGTATTAAAAAATTAGCTGGGCAAGGTGGTGCACACTGTAATCCTAGCTACTTGGGAGGCTGATATGGAAGGAAGGATTGCTTGAGTCCAGGAATTCAATATTGCAATGAGCTGTGATCATGCCACTGCACTCCAGCCTAGGTGACAGAGTGAAACCCCAGCTCAAAAAAAAACTGTATCTAGCAACAAATGCAAAGGGTTTTATACCATGAGCAAATGGGGTTTATTTCAGGAATGCAAGGTTGGTTAACAAAAAAAACGTAATTTATCAATATAATTTACCATATTAACAAACTGAAAGGAAAACTGACTGTTTTCAGTGGCGGAAAAAGCATTTACCAAAATTCAGTCATTCTTGATAAAAAAATCTCAGCAACATATAAAGAGAAGGTAATATCCTCAATTTGATAAAAGGTATCTACTAAAAACTATGGCTAACATCATACTTAATGGTAAAAGATTAAATGCTCTCCCTCTAAGATCAGGAGCAAGACAAGTATGTCCACTCTCACCATTTCCATTTAACATTGTACTGGGAGTCCTAGCCAGTACAGTAAGGCAAGTACAATAAATGAAAGATATCCAGATTGGAAGGCAAGTCAAATGGTCTTTACTGGTGACATAAATCACCTATAGGAAGTCTAAGAATGAAATCCACAAAAAAGTTACTAAAACTAATAGGTGAGTTTAGAAAGGTTGCAGAATATGTGGTCAATGGACAAAATCAATTGCATTTCTTTATACTAGTAACAAACAATTAGAAATTAAAACTTAAGGCTGGGTGTGGTGCTTCACATCTATAATCCCAGCATTTTGGGAGGCCAAGGCAGGATTACTTAAGGCTAGGAGTTCAAGACCAGCCTAGTCAACATAGTGAGACTCCATCTCTACAGAAAAATGATACAAAAAGAAATTAGCTGGGTATGATGGCATGTGCCTCTATTCCTAGCTACTCAGGAGGCTGAGGTGGGAGGATCACTTCAGCCTAGGAATTTGAGGCTGCAGTTAGATATGATTGTGCCTCTGCAATCCAGCCTGAATGACAGAATGACACCCCAACTCAAAAAAAAAATACCATTTACAACAACATCAAACATATGATTTACAGATATGACTGAAGTGAGATGTGTACATAAACACTAAAAATATTGCTGAAAGCAGTCCTTAAAAAATGAAATATTGCTGAAAGCTATCCTTAAAAAACAAATGAAAGATAAAGTCTTTCCCAAATAAGAAGAAAATGGAGGGAATTCACCACCAATAGACAGGCCTGGTGAGAAATGCTTAAGGGAGTTCTACCTCTGGAAGCAAAAGGACAATATCTACCATCACGAGAGTACACAAGACTAAAAAACTCACTGGGAGAGCAGATACAAAAATGAGAAAGAGAAAGAGTCAAACATCACTACAATAAACTACCAAGTCATCAAGGTAAGCAATAGAAGAGGAAGAAAGGAACACAAGCTATACAAAACAATCATACAGCAGTTTACAAGATGATATAAGTCCTTACCTAGCAGTGACAGCCTTGAATGTAAACACTTTAAATTCCTTAATTAAGAGATATACACTAGACAAATGGATTTATTAAAAATAAAAGACCCAACTATATGCTGCCTTCAACAGACTCACTTTATTTGCAGAGATGCACATAGAATGACAATGAAGGGATGTAAGAATTACTCCATGAAAATTGAAACCAAAAGTGTGCCAGAGTACCTATATACTTATATCAGACAAAATACAGTGTTAGCCAAAACACATAAAAAGTGGCAAATAAGGTCATTATGTTAATATAATGATGAAGAGATCAATTCAGCAGAAGACTATAACAACTGTAAATATAAATGCACCCAACACTGGAGCACCCAGATATATTATATAAAACAATTACTGTTAGAGCTACAGAGATTGACCCCAATGCAATAATAGTTGAGGACTCCACCACTCCACTTTCCTATTATTATTTTTTGGTATGAGGTCTCACAGTCACCCAGGCTGGAGTGCAGTGGCATGATCTTGGCTCAAACGATCCTTCCACCTCAGCCTCCAGAGAAGCTGGCACTACAGGTGCATGCCACCACACTCAGCTAATTTTTGTATTTGTCCAGAGACAGGGTTTCACTATGTGGCCCAGGCTAGTCTCAAACTTCTGAGCTCAAGTGATTGGCCCACCTTTGCCTTCCAAAGTGCTGCGATTACAGGCGTAAGCCCATGTGCCTGGTCCACCACTCGGCTTTGGCACTGGACAGATCAACTAAAATAAATAAACAAACATTGAACTTAATCTGCACTACAGACCAAATGGATCTAACAGACATTTAGAGAACATTTCATTCAAGTGCTGCAAAATGCACAACCTTATTATCAGTACATGGAATATTCTCCATGATAGACCATGTGCTAGACCACAAAGTCAGTCTTGATACATTTTCAAAAGTTGAAACTATATCAAGTATCTTGGACCAATATGTAATAAAACTAGAAATCAATAACAAGAGGATTTTGGAACTGTATAAATATTTGAAAATTAAACAACATGCTCCTACATAAAAACATGCTCCTAAATGAAAACATTAATGAGATAAACATTTTTAAGTGAAAATGGAAACATACCATTCTTAAACCTATGGGTACAACAAAAGCAGCACTAAGAGGCATTTACAATAATAAATGTTTTCCTCAAAAAAGTAGAAAGATTTCAAATAGACAACCAAATGATGCACCTCCAGGAACTAAAGTATCAAAACCAACTGACCCAAAAATCAGAAGGAAGAATAAAAATCAGAGAAGAAATAAAGACTAAAAAATTACAAAGGATCAAGAAAATAAAAGTTGATTTTTGAAAGGAAACAAAATGATAAACTGTTAAACTAACCAAGAAAAAAGACCCAAGTTTTAAAAAAAATGAGAAATGAAAAAGACAATACCACAGAAATAAAATGACGATTAGAGTTTATTGTGAAAAACCGCACACTAACAAATTGGAAAGCGCAGGTGAAATTGACAAAGTCTTAGGTACATACAACCTTACACGATTGAATCAGAAAGAACAGGAAAATGTGAACAAATAAATGACTAACAAGAATTAATCAGTACTAAAAAGTTTTCCAACAAAGAAAAGTCCAGGACTTTAAAAATTTGGTAGAATGAAGCAGTAAAATAAAACCAATTCTTCTCAAACTATTAGAAAAAATTGAAGAGGAGGGAAGTCTTCATTCAAGTGGGCCAGCATTATCATGATACCAAAATCAGATACCAATATCCCTCATGAACACAAAGGCAAAAATCCTTTACAAAATACTAGCAAACCAAATCCAACAACACACCAAAAGGATAACACACCGTAATCAAGTGGGATTTATCCCAGGAATGCAATGACGGTTTGATGTATGCAAATCAATAAATGTGCACATCACATCAACATACAAGGGACTAAAACCACGAGATCATCTCAATAGACACAGAAAAAGTATTTGATAAAACCCAACATCCCTTCATGATTCAACCTCTCAATAATTTCGGCATAGAAAAAACATGCCTCAACATAGCAAAGGCCATATGTGACAAACTCATAGCTAATGTCACAGTTAGTGGGGAAAAGCTGACAGCCTTTTCTCCCCTAAGAACTGGAACAAGACAAGGATGCCCACTTTCACCACTGTTATTCAAAATAGTACTGGAAGTCCTAGCTAGAGAAATTGGGCAAGAGAAAGAAATAAAAGGCATTCAAACTGGAAAAGAGAACATCAAATTGTTCCACTTTGCAGATGACATATTATAGTTAGAATAACCTAAAGATTCTACTGAGAAACTCTTAGAACTGATAAATTTGGTAAAGTGGCTGGATAAAAAATCAGTAGTGTTTCTATACACTAGGAACAAACTAGCTGAAAAAGAAATCAAATCTGTCTCATCTGTTACAGCTATCAAAAAATAGCTAGGAATAAATTTAACTAAGGAAGTGAAATATCTTTATAACAAAAATCGAAGAACATAGAAACAAATGAAAAGACATCCCATGCTCATGGATCAGAAGAGTTACTGTTTATTTTAAGTTCCAGGATACATGTGCAGAACGTGCAGGTTACATAGTTATACATGTGCTATGACGGTTTGCTGCACCTATCAACCTGTCATCTAGGTTTTAAGCCCCAAATGTATTAGGTATTTGTCCCAATGCTCTCACTCTCTTTGCCCCCAACCTCCCAACTGGACCCAGTGTGTGTTGTTCCCCTCCCTGTGTCCATGTGTTCTCATTGTTCAACTCCCACTTATAAGAGAACATGTGGTGTTTGGTTTTCTGTCCCTGTGTTAGTTTACTGAGGATGATGGCTCCATCCATGTCCTTACAAAGGACATGGTCTCATTATTTTTTATGGCTGCATAGTATTCCATGGTGTATATACTACATTTTCTTTATCCAGTCTATCATTGATGAGCATTTGGGTTGGTTCTGTGTCTTTGCTATTGTAAATAGTGCTGCAATAAACATACTGTACATGTGTCTTCATAACAGAATGATTTATATTCCTTTGGGTATATACCCAGTAATAGGATTGCTGGGTCAAATGGTATTCCTGGTTGTGGATCCTGGAGGAGCTGACACACTGTCTTCCACAATAGTTGAACTAATTTACATTCTCAACGATAGTGTTAAAGTGTTCCTATTTCTCTATAGCCTTGCCAGCATCTATTGTTTCTTGACTTTAATAATTGCCATTTGGACTGGCATGAGATGGTATCTCCTTGTGGTTTTGATTTCCTTTTTTCATGTTTGTTGGCCAAATAAATGTCTTCTTTTGAGAAGTGTCTCTTTATATCCTTTGTCTACTTTTTGATGTCGTTTTCTTCTTGTAAATTTAAGTTCCTTAAGATTTTGGATATTAGACCTTAGTCAGATGGGTAGATTGCAAAAATTTTCTCTCATTCTATAGGTTGCCTGTTCACTCTGATGCCAGTTTATTTTACTGTGCAGAAGCTTTTTAGTTCAATTAGGTCCCATTTGTCAATTTTGGCTTTCATTGCCATTGCTTTTGGTGTTTTTGTCATGAAGTCTTTGCCACAGCC
This sequence comes from Sapajus apella, assembly GCF_009761245.1. NCBI lineage: Eukaryota > Metazoa > Chordata > Mammalia > Primates > Cebidae > Sapajus > Sapajus apella. The sequence goes on from NW_022436989.1 coordinate 3,098,090, forward strand.
TATGTCCTGAATGGTACTGCCTAGGTTTTCTTCTAGAGTTTTTATGGTTTTGGGTTTTACATTTAAGTCTTTAATCCATCTTGAATTAATTTTTGTATAAGGTGTAAGGAAGGGATCCAGTTTCAGTTTTCTGCATATGGCTAACTAGTTTTTTCAGTTACCATTTATTAAATAGGGAATCCTTTCCCCATGCTTGCTTTCATCAGGTTTGTTGACGATCAGATTGTTGTAGATGTGTGGTGTTATTTCTGAGGTCTCTGAGGTTCCATTGGTCTATATATCTGTTTTGGTACCAGTACCATGCTGTTTTGGTTATTGTAGCCTTGTAGTGTAGTTTGAAGTCAGGTAGCATGATGCTTCCAGCTTTGTTCTTTTTGCTAAGGATTGTCTTGGCTATACAGGCTTTTCTTTGGTTTCATATGAAATTTAAAGTAGTTTTTTCTAGTTATGTGAATACTGTCAATGGTAGTCTGACAGGAATAGTATTGGATCTATAAATTACTTTGGGAAGTATGGCCACTTTCATGATTTGATTCTTCCTATCCATGAGGATGAGATGTTTCTCCATTTGCTTGTATCCTCTTATTTCCTTGAGCAGTGGTTCGTAGTTCTCCTTGAAGAGGTCCTTCATGTCCCTTGTAGGGTATTCCTGGGTATTTTATTCTCTTTGTAGCGATTGTGAATGGGATTTCATTCATGATTTGGCTCTCTGCTTGTCTGTTGTTAGTGTATAGGAATGCTTATGATTTTTGCACATTGATTTTGTATCCTGAGACTGCTGAATTTGCTTATCAGTTCAAGAAGTTTATGGGCTGAGATGATGGGATTTCTAAATATACAATCATGGCAACTGCAAATAGAGACAATTTGACTTCCTCTTTTCCTATTTGAATACTTCTTTCTTTCTTTTGCCCGATTGTCCTGGTCAGAACCTCTAACACTATGTTGAATCGGAGTGGTGAGAGAGGGCATCCTTGTTTTGTACCAGTTTTCAAAGGGAATGCTTCTAGCTTTTGCCCATTCAGTATAATATTGGGTATTGGACTGTCATAAATAGCTCTTGTTTTGACACATGTTCCATTAATACCTAGTTTATTGAGAGTTTTTGGCATGAAGGCTGTTGAATTTTATTGAAGGCCTTTTCTGCATCTATTGAGATAATCATGTGGTTTTTGTCATTGGTTCTGTTCATGTGATGGATTACATTTATTGATTTGCATATGTTGAACCAGCCTTGAATCCCAGGGATGAAGCTGACTTGATCGCGGTGGATAAGCTTTTTGATGTGCTGCTGGATTTGGTTTGCCGGCATTTTATTGAGGGTTTTTGCACCAACATTCATCAGGGATATTGGCCTGAAGTTTTCTTTTTTTGTTGTGTCTCTGTCAGGCTCTGGTATTAGGATGATACTGGCCTCATAAAATGAGTTAGGAAGGAGCCCCTCCTTTTCAATTGTTTGGAATAGTTTCAGAAGGAATGGTACCAGCTCCTCTTTGTACCTCTGGTAGAATTCGGCTGTGAATCCGTCTGTTCCTGGGCTTTTTTTTTGGTTGGTAGGCTATTAATTACTGCCTCAATTTCAGAACTCGTTATTGGTCTATTAAGATATTCGACTTCTTCCTGGCTTAGTCTAGGAAGGGTGTATCTGTCCAGGAATTTATCCATTTCGTCTAGATTTTCTAGTTTATGTGTATAGAAGTGTTTGGATACTACGCTCATACACCAAAAAACCTAACCTCCCTCCCCTCAAAAAACTATTTGAGTTCATATATTGTAAAATATATAAAAATTAACTAAAAATTGATCAAAGACCTCAATTTAAAGCCTAAAATGACAAAACTTCTAGAGAAGCCAAAAGAATAAACCTTTTTGGCCTTGGGTTAGACAAAGATTTCTTAGAGATGACACCAGAAACGTGATTCATAAAAGGAGCACATAAATTAGACTTCATAAATAATGAACATTTCTGTTTTTCAAAAGATGCTGTTGAGAATGAATTGAGAAGTCACAGACTGGGAGAAAATGTTTGTAAATAATGAATCTCATAAAGGATTTGCATACAAAATGTACAAAATATCTTTCAAAACAATTTTTAAAAGGACACAAAATTTGAAGAGACATTTCACCAAAGAAGAGGTATGGATGTCAAATGAGCATGTACAGGGATGCCTGGCATCATTGGGCATTAGGAAAGTGCAAATTAAAACCACAACAAGATACTACTACAAACCTACTGTGTAAACAGGCAAAAACTTCAAAGACTGACCAGACTAAACACTGGTGGGGAGGAGGAACTGGAACTCCCATATGGGGATGTAAAATGGTACAAGCACTTTGGAAAACAGCTGGGAAGTTTCTTAAAAAGGTAAACATACATCTACTATATGGTTCAGCCATTCCAGTGTTTTTTTTTTTTTTTTTCCAAATATTCCCAGATACTCATAAGATTCCAGTTCTATTATAGGTATTTACCCCAAAGGAAAGAACACATATGTCCATATGTATTAGTCTGTTTTCATACTGTTATAAAGAACTACCTGAGACTGGGTAATTTATGAGGAAAATAAGTTTAATTGATCACAGTTCCACAGACTTAACAGGGACCACGACGGGGAGGCCTCAGGGAACTTACAGTCATGGCAGAAGCAAAGGGGAATAAGGCACATCTTCCCATGGCAGAGCAGGAGAGAGAGCAAGAGCAAGGTGGTGGGGGGGTGCCACACACTCAAACCATCGGATCTCACAGCTCACTATCATGAGAACGGCATGGGGGAAATCCCTCCTCACGGTCCAGTCACCTCCCACCAGGTCCTTCCCTAACACTGGGAATTACAATTCAACATGAAATTTGGGTGTATGTTTATACAGGCTAAATATCCCTTATCTGAAATGCTTGGAAGCAGAAGTTTCTACTCAGATTTCAGATTCTGGAGTATTTGCGTATGTCTAATGACATATCTTGGGAATAGGACCCAATGTAAACATCAAATTTATTTATGTTTCATATACACCTTATATACATAGCCTGAGATAATCTTATACAATATTTTTGATGATTTTGTACACAAAACACAGTTTTTACTGTGACCTGCTACATGAGGTCAGAGGTGGAACTTTCCACGTGATATCATTTGGTGCTCACAGTTTCAGATTTGAAGCCTCTTGGATTTCGAATTTTCAGATTTGGGATGCTCAACCTTTAGTACTTTTATTTGCAATATCCCCACCTGGTAAGAACACGAACGTCCATCAACAGGTGAATGGACAGGCAAACAGTGGTATATCTGGACAATGGACCACTCCACAGAAATATACATAAATGAACTACTGATCCATGAAATGAAATGATTACATCTCGAAATAATTATGCTAAGTGAAAGAAGCCACACCAGAGAGTACGGACTGTATGACATGTTTCCTTCCATGTGAAATTCTAGGCAGTCCACAATAATGTCTAGAAACTGAAAGCATATCAGCAGTTTGAGTCTGGAGACAGGAAGGAAGAGCTTCAGACAGACTGCAAGGTTCCCAGGGAAACTTTTGAGGATGAAGCATATGTTCATTATCTCTATTGAAGGTGGTTTCACGGGCATACACATGTGATGGAATATCAAATTGTATGATTTAGTATGTACAGTTTGTTGTATCTCAGGTATATCTCATTAAAGTTGTAAAAAAGAAAAAAAAGTACCCATGATCCTGCAGCTAGTGGTAGAGAGAGCTAGGATTCAAACCAGACTGTCTGACTGCAAGAGGTGAGCTCTAAACTACGTCCTGTAGCCTCCATCACTTCCACGAGACAGCAGGAGTACAAGATTGCCTTTTTGCCCCAGGCCCGACTCTTCCACAGTGCTGCGTTCCTGGGTACATCACCCACTCCTTGGCTGTCTCCCTTTCCCCGCCTCAGCCCCAGGCAGCAGAAGTATGCTCTCCTTCAAGCCTCTGGACTCCCCTTTCCAGGCGGCCCAGCACACACCATCATGCCTGGCCTGCCTCCTGCTGCCGCCAGGACAGCCACTCTTCCCTGTGCCTTTCCCTCCTCTGCACAGAAGGAAAATGGCACAGGCAGAGATGGAAACTTCTCAAAGCTGTTGTGGGGGCCAAGTAATCCGGGGCAAGACTGAAAGGTGTTGGTGCAGAAAGCGAGCAGAGTGCGTGGGACCCACATGCGTCCGGAGCATGTGGCATCCCGGTGCCTGGGAGGGATCTGGGCATCCACGCCTCTGCAGCTGAGGCCACACTGCTCACACTGTAGGATGGAAATATTCAGGAACCACTGTCCTAAGGCCAACCTGCCTCTACCCCTTCCTACCCTCAGTTTCCATGTCTAGTACTGAGAAAAAAAGGTGAGCAACATTTACAGAAAGCACAGCATTGCAATTCAAGCTCTCCAGCTACTGACACATCTACGGCAAAGAACTTTCTACATTAAGGGTGTTACATTTTGTTTCTCTTCAGCTGTCCCCACCAAAACCCCTCAGAGGGGAAGATAGAATTTGTCACTTCTGTTTTATGCTATTTTGTATCCTTCAAGCTCAGGTCACGGCAGGGTGCTAGGGAAATAGTTATTTTTAAAGCAAAATATCATTTGCTTTGCAGCCTAATTATATAGACAGGAGAAGCTCAGATATTCCACATGCACCACAGATTAAAGGGCAAAGACAGGGACCAATTCAGACTCTCATAGTCCATTTGATGTAATGGAATAAAATGTATAATGTACATGGAGTAAAACAGAACACAGAGAACAAAGGCATAGTTTAGACTGTGCCGAGGAGTAATATTATAAAATACCTGTAATTATACCTGCATGACTCAAAGTAAGAGTCACATTCAGACAATGGAAAAGCTACTCTCTGCTCTGTACCCACTGGAGTTCAGCAGTCACAGAATTCTGAATCTCACACACGCGGCTTCACTTGAAATAGCACACGGTGAGTGAGCCCACGCCATGTGCTGTTACCAAGAGCTGACATCACTTCCAGTGGTTGGGAGAAAGTGTAGCTACATAACAAAGGAACGCAACAGCAGGTAAGAAGCAGGTTCCTCGCTGACTTTCCAGATTTTGAGGTCAAGACTGCAGGGTTAAAGGCACATAACTCAGTCAGCCTTGTGTAATCCTTTAGTTATATTCTAATGTGCAATATTTTAAGTCTAGACTTTGACTAAACCAAATTACTCACATATCTTATTCTACCCACAGGAAACAAGGTAATAATTTTTCCTACTCCTGAGCCACACTTTATCAAGCACCTGGAAGGTACCAGGGGATCCTAAATTCTTCTAATATCACTACAATATCCCAGAATGCAGAAATAAGCCCCATTTTATAGGGAAGGAAACTGAGGCTCATAGATGTTAAAGAAATCACCCACGATCTCATAGAAAATTAATGCTAAATCTAAGATGAAAATCCGAAGCTAACCAGAAGGCATGTAGAAGCTCTTTTAACTCACCTTCCCTTACTGTAGCGGTTCCTTCCAAACTTTGCTGCCCGTTAGAAGCACTTTGGAATCTTTAAAGAAATATTGGTGGCTGGCTCCCACTCCACGCTAATTTAATTGGGCTGGAGGAAGCATGCGCGCTGGATGCCTTTAAAAGCCCTCCAGGTGAGTCTAATGTGCGGCTAAGTGTGGAGGCACTGCCTTCCCACGTGGCCAGGTGAAGCAATGCTCTGGGTCACCTGCGTGAGTCGTGCTGCCCGAGCCCACAGCACAGTGAGGGCTCGTGGTTAGTGGAGGCTGTGGTCTAGTTTGCGCACTTTTGCTCCAAAAAGAATCAGCTGCGTAGTTCTTAATAGGTCAGCTGTGTTTCCCCCCAAATAGTTTTCTGCCATTTGTTATTATAAATAAAAGCATAATAAAATACTATCTAAGGCAATGAAATTATTTTGTACAGAGTTAATGTTTCTATAAAAACTCATCTGGGTGTGGTGGCTCACACCTGTAATCCCAGCACTTTGGGAGGCCGAAGTTGGCAGATCACGAGGTCAGAGATCAAGAACATCCTGGCCAACATGGTGAAACCCCATCTCTACTAAAAATTAAAAAAAAAAAATTGGCCAGTGTGGTGGTAGGTGCCTGCAGTCTCAGCTACTCGGGAGGCTGAGGCAGGAGAATCACTTAAACCCGGAAGGCAGAGGTTGCAGTGAGCCGAGATCGCACCACTGCACTCCAGCCTGGGTGACAGAGTAAGACCCTGTCTAAAAAAAAAAAAAAAAAAAAAAATTTTAAAGACGTTGAATTTGGTGTGAATGAGGAATTACAGAGTGGAAAACACTGTAAGAATCTAAAGTCTGTACCCCTATACCCAATTGGTTGTATAGGTGTTTTTTAAGCTCTTTTTTTTTTTTTTTTTTTGGGACAGAATCTCGCCCTGTTGCCAGGCGCCAGACCGGAGTGCAGTGGTGCAAGCTCGGCTCACTGCAACCTCAACCTCCCGGGTTCAAGCGATGCTCCTGCCTCAGCCTCCCGAGTAGCTGGGACTACAGGCGCAAGCCACCACGCCCAGCTATTTTTTTTTTTCTTTTAGTAGAGATGGGGTTTCACCATATTGGCAAGGAGGGTCTCGATCTCTGGACCTCATAATTGCCCACCTCAGCCTCCCAAAGTGCTGGGATTACAGGCGTGAGCCACCACACCTGGCCTTTTTTAAGCTCTTACATCTCTTTGAAGAAATTTAAGGCAAAAACTGAACTGTTAATATGAATGTGGTTCATGGAAACCAAATTTTGAACTGAAAACTCAAAGACTTGGCCCTTTATGGCTCACAAGATCAATGAATAAAAATGCATTTGTATTATTTAAGTTTAGAAACAACTTTATGACATGAACATATCATTTTCTACAACTCCCCTTTAACCAGCTTTCCCAGTGAACTGACCTCCTCCTGGCCGTGTTGCACATGAGAACTTCTCTGACCTAATACCATCTACGTACATCAGAGGTAATTGGGTGGTCTTACTCTTTCTAAATCACAACTGCACTAGATAATACCTGAGACTACAGGTGTGAGCCACCATGCCCATCCAAAAAAAACCTCATTTTAATCACATCTTTTCAAAGCATTGAGTTTTTTTTTGCTTTTTTTTTTTTTTTTTTTTTTTTTTTTTGAGACAGAGTCTCCCTCTTATTGCCCAAGCTGGAGTGCAGTGGTGCGATCTCAGCTCACTGCAACCTCCGCCTCCCAGGTTCAAGTGATTCTCCTGCCTCAGCCTCCCGAGTAGCTGGGATTACAGGCGCCTGCTACCACACCCAGCTAATTTTTTGTATTTTTAGTTAAGACGGGGTTTCCCCATGTTGGCCAGGCTGGCTGAGGTAGGTAGATCACCTGAAGTCAGCAGTTTGAGACCAGAGTTTCATTTTTTAAATCACAGCACACATTCCATTTGGACAAAGGAGGGCTGAGCGCTGATGCAGCAGACAGAGCGGCAGCACTGGGGGAACCCAGGATGAGTGACCGGGCCCTCTGTCCTCAAGGAACCTACAGTCTAACGGGGCTTAGACACGCTCACAAACAGCCAAAAAATAAGGCAGAGTAGGGAAAAAGTGTAACACCCCGCAAACTGCTGAGATTCCAAGAAGAAAGACGTTACAAAGGGGGGAATCTGGACATCTTCATGGAGGAGGCAACCAGAGAGAAGCGTGGTAGAGACCAGGTGCTGCTGTTGTCCTTCCTTTTCCCCCCTCCCTGCCTCTTTCCCTTGCTTCTGCAGCTCTGACTTTAGTGGGCGAAGAGACTGAAAATGTAAGCATGGAGAGCCGCTGATGGGGTCCCAGCTGGTGAGGAACCAGAAGAGGCAGAAGGGGCAGGAGGAAAAGTGCCAGGAGATGGGGGCAGCAGGCCTGTGGGAAGGAGCAGGGGGAAACTGAGGCACAGGGTCCCAGAGATTGTGAAGCCAAAAGGAGCATTGAGAAATGTACCTGATCAGCTCTGACTTCTCATTGAACAGGATGCCAGTTACCTGCTGAGAGTGGGCAGGAGGCTTAAGAAGATTAGAAATGGATGTGGGGTGGGAATTCCAGGCTGCACGCTTCAGAACAGTGTCCTGGCCAACATTCAAAACACATAGGCCGGGCGCGGTGGCTCACACCTGTAATCCCAGCACTTTGGGAGGCTGAGGCAGGTGGATCACAAAGTCAATAGATCAAGACCATCCTGGCCAACATGGTAAAACCCCCTCTCTACTAAAAATACAAAAAACATTAGCTGGGTGTGGTGGTGAGCACCTGTAGTCCTGGCTTCTTGGGAGGCTGAGGCAGGAGAATTGCTTGAACATGGGAGGTGGAGGCTGCAGTGAGCTGAGATCACACCACTGCACTCCAGCCTGGCAACAGAGCAAGACTCTGTCTCAAAACAAATAAAATAATTAAATAAATTATAAAATTATCAAAATAAATACATATATACATACAGATGACAAAAACCTAGAATATGAAACTGCCACTTCATTATTGACCCAGCGGCAGATGTGAACTCTGCAGTGTGAACATCCCTGCTGCACAGGCTTTGTGCTGGGGACAGCAGGGGACAGGCTCTGCCTCCAGTAGAAGCAAGGTTCTTTCCTAGGCCTCTTTTCCCACGTCTGCCACCCAAAGAATGGCTCTCCAGAGTCATATCCACCATGCAGCCCTACCTACAGCATCAGCTGATTAAGTCATTCCATGACATGTAAAGAAAACATTTGCATTGGCTAAAGAAAACAGATGAGGCCAAGTGTGGTGCTGGCTCATGCCTGTAATCCGAGCACTCTGGGAGGCTGAGAGGTGGATCACTTGAGGTCTGGAGTTCAAGACCAGCCTGGCCAACATGGTAAAACCCCATCTCCACCAAAAACACAAAAATTAGCCAGGCGTGGTGGGGGGCACCTGTGATCCCAGCAACTGAAGAGGCTGAGGTAGGCAAATCGCTGGAACTCAGAAGGGGGAGGTTGCAGTGAGCTGAGATTGCACCACTGCACTCCAGCCTGGGCGACAGAGCAAGCAAGACTCAGTATTAAAAACAAACAAACAAAAAAACCAAACAACAAAACAGATTGAAGAGTCTGATCCCACATGTAAACAGACGAGTGTAGCGCAGATGTGTGCCCAAGTGCCCGTACAATTGCTCATGTGCACACAGCAGCCCAGCCTACAAAGGCCTCGAATCTTCCCCAGAGGCAATAAAGCGAATGAACAAATTAGAGACCCGGTGTCATTCTGGGCCTTGTGCAACAGTTGCTTGCAAGCTTAGATTACTCATAAAAGTGAGGTTTGGGGCTGGGCACGGTGACTCACGCCTATAATCCCAGCACTTTGGGAGGCTGAGGTGGGCAGATTACGAGGTCAAGAGATCGAGACCATTCTGGTCAACTTAGTGAAACCCCGTCTCAACTAAAAATACAAAAAAGTAACCAGGCATGGTGGCATGTAGCTGTAGTCCCAGCTACTCGGGAGGCTGAGACAGGAGAATCACTTGAACCCGGGAGGCAGAGGTGTCAGTGAGCCGAGATCGTGCCACTGCACTCCAGCCTGGGTGACAAGAGTGTGACTCAGTTTCAAAAAAAAAAAAAAGTGACGGTTTTAAAAGCCATCTTTATCAGCAGGACAGGTGAGAGCTCTGTGTCTTTCATGCATTACCCCAAAGTATCACTAGTACACGCTGAGCATCCTCAACCCTGAAATCTGAAATCCAAAATCCCAAACTTTTTGAAGGCCAACATGATCCCACAAGGGGAAATTTCACACTTGACCTCATGATGGGCTGTAGTCAAAATGCAGTAAAAACTTGGTTTCATGCACAAAATCATGAAAGATTGTATAAAATCACCTTCAGACTACGTCTATAAGACATACAGGAAACATACGTGAATTCTGTATTTAGATGTCGGTCTCAGTCCCAAGATATCATTATGCATATGCAAATTTTCCAAAATCTGAAAACAATATGAAATCTGAAACAATTCTGGTCCCAGGCACCACCTTGTTTGAGATGCCTGGCGCACCCATCATTACGAGAAGCAGCTCTCTGATCGTCAGAACGCCCAGGTCTCCCTAGTGCTGGAACTCCCAAGGAGGCTCTCAAGCCATTACAGACTGAGCTTAGCAAAGCAGAGGAGGGCCTCTGTGATGTGGAAGGATCAGTCCCACTACTATTCCAATAATGTTTTAAATAGGAAATATATATATATATATCCTGTTTAAATGTGTGTGCATATATATATGCACACACATTTTGAGACAGAGTCTCACCCTGTTGCCCAGGCTGGAGTGCAATGGTACAATCTCGGCTCACTGTAACCTTTACCTCCCGGATTCTCCTGCCTCAGCCTCCCAAGTAGCTGGGATTATAGGCATCTGCCACCATGCCTGGCTAAGTTTTTGTATCTTTAATAAAGATGGGGTTTCAACATGTTGGCCAGGCTGGTCTCGAACTCCTGACCTTGTGATCCACCTGCTTCGGCCTCCCAAAATGCTGGGATTATAGGTATGAGCCACAGTGCCAGGCCAGACAGGGAGATAGTTTACACTTAACCTAGTGCTATCTGCAAAGCAGGGATATATCAACAAACACTTTTCTATTTGGACCGGAAATGTTTCACACGGTTTTTTTTGTCTGTCTACTTAAACGCGTAAAACGAATTTGTGTGTAAAATTATAAATGCGAAGTGCATTTCTGTGTAAAATGCATTTGTGTGTAAAATGTGTGAAATGCATTTATGTGTATGAAGACTCGGCCTGTTTAGTCCTTGCAGCAGAGATCTCTTCTAATGACTGGTTAACAGCAGCGAGCTCCACTTCCTGCTTCCCTGCAGGGTAACTAATTAATAAACTTTCCCCTAATTGAGTTCTGGCTGCCAGGTCCACAGGGATTATTACTTATAGTTAAGTAAACAAAATTTCCATTTAAACAACGCTTCAGATCTCCTCATTATATTTTAAACAGTTATAAATTCACAAACTCAAGCAAGTCCTGGGCAGGGAGGCCGTGTGCAATGGGATCTGGATCCTTCCTCCTCAAGAGGAAAGAGAGGTCCCCTCGTCTGCCGATCCCAGGAGCCTGTACTCCTCCCCCTCTTCATCCTCATCTACTGAAACATCAGGAAGGACCTACAAGAGGTTCGGGAAGCCATTCATGGTATTTGCCTCTTCCTTTAACCTGAATGCATTATTTAAAAGCAATTCTCTTTCACAATTTAAAAACAGGAAGAAGACGAGTTGGCTATTAAATATTTAATAAGTGTGCAGGATTCCTTAGGTACTGATTTGGTGGATCACTGAGTTTGGCTGTATTTCAGGTTCCTATATTTGAAGTCATTTAATGAACTGTCTCCTTGTTTTCAAGATTTCTCCCTACTTTCAGATTGCAAGTTGAAACCAGAACCGAAAAAAAGTAAAAAACCAAAAATAGAGTAGTCCTCAGTTTGGTTTGAAACCTAGAAGGAGAGACGATCCCATCGCCTGAGGTTTTCTGATCAGTGCCACTTGGGAGTCATTTGGCTCAAGATTTAGATGTTTTATGAGTCACTCTTTGCAGCAAGTACAAGAAAGTACTGCAGGCCCTGATGACGATGGTGATGACAATTACAATGATTGACAGCTGCTTAAAAGAATGAACTAAACATTTGTCAGACTCTCACATTCACAGGGTGAAGACATTACCCAGGAGGAAACAGGGAGGGCCGGGTTCAAGGCTAGCTCCACACATCAAGAGAAGTGTGGATGCAATTCTGCAGTAGATTTTAAAGGTCTGGATGTCCTCATCCCTGTCCTAACGTCTGTTTCCCTCTTTAAGAACATTATTCTAAAAGGAAGCGCTCTACGTGGTGTGAGCCTGTTACCGAGAATAAATCTCCCAAGAGATTCCCATTCACTATACTCTGCTCCTCTCCAGTCAGACTTTGCTCACCATCATGGGCTGTCAAGAGAGATCTGGACCCCTGCTAACGGGCCACCTCCCTGGGGCACCCAGCCTGCTGCACGTGAGGACTGGAACCTCTGGGTTCCCCACAGCTGCCACTGCAGGCAGTTCAGAGCTGATGATCACAGCCATAAAGAGCAGCCCCAGCTGTGGATATTTTCCTTGTGTCCTGCTGGTAGGAGGAGCCAAGCCTCCAGGCCCAGTCAAAACTCAGGGAACGTGGGACACAAGCTGCAGCATGGGCGAATCTCACATGCATCATGCTCAGGGAACGTGGGACACAAGCTGCAGCATGGGCGAATCTCACATGCATCACGCTGAAAGCAGACAGACACAAAAGGCCACATCCGGAGCCCATTCCTATGATATTCTGGCTAAACGCCAAACCAGGACAACAATCGGATCTGTGGCTGCCAGGGGCTAAAGGTGGGGGGGAGGGACAAAGGGCGAGAGGGACCTTTAGCCTCATTTTCTATTTTGGTAATGGCGGTGGCTACGTGACTATAGGGATTGGCCAAAATTCATCTAAAGATGCATAAAAGTGATGTTTCACTGAATGTAAATTGTACCACAATAAACCTGGATTTAAACATTGACTAAGGAGTAGGAAGAGACGTGCTGAGATGGGGGAAGGGAGGAGCTTTTGCTTGGGGGCAACAGAAGCCCCCAGAGCTCTCTCTCCAGCAGTACTGTTCTCCAAGTCCTTTGAGCCACGAGTAGGCTCAGGGAGGAATCAGGGGGAGCCTGTCCACAGGTCCCAGCTGATGCCTTTTTATTTTTATTTTCTGAGACAGAGTCTTGCTCTGTCACCCAGGCTGGAGTGCAGTGGCACAATCTGGGCTCACTGCAACCTCTGCCTCCCTGTTCAAGTGATTCTCCTGCCTCAGCCTCCTGAGTAGCTGGGAGGTGGGCATCAACACATTTAGTTAATTTTTTGTACTTTTAGTGGAGATGGGGTTTCACCATGTTGACCAGGCTGGTCTCAAACTCCTGACCTCAAGTGATCCACCTGCCTCAGCCTCCCAAAGAGCTGGGATTACAGGTGTGAGCCACTGTGCCTCGTCCCAGTTGGATGTTTTAATTCCAGGTTTTATCTAGAACAGCTTTGTGGACTGTCTCTGCTTTAGTCAATTAGCTTTACAATTTCCAGTCCAGTCCAGGGTTAGACTCTTCTTTTTTTTTTTTGAGATGGAGTCTAGCTCTGTCACCCAGGCTGGAGTGCAGTGGTGCTATCTCGGCTCACTGCAACCTCTGCCTCTAGGTTCAAACAATTCTCCTGCCTCAGCCTCCCAAGCAGCTGGGACTACAGGTGCCTGCAACCACACCCAGCTAATTTTTCTATTTTTAGTAGAGATAGAGTTTCACCATACTGGCCAGGCCAGTCTCGAACTCCTGACCTTGTGATCTGTCCATCTTGGCCTCCCAAAGTGCTGGGATTACAGGCATGAGCCATTGTGCCTGGCCCAGGGTTAGACTCTTAACTCAGTTTTCAGATTGCTTTTCTGGCATCCAGTGTCTCTGAGACAATCATGCAGAAGGTGCCAGGAGACAGATGCCCGCGTATTGAAAGCCCTACAGAGATGGGCACAGAGGAACCACAGAAGCACTGCCTGGCCAGCCCGACAGCCCTGTTACCCACAGCTCGCCGTGGGAACCCAGTGAAATCAGCAGACCACTTTGCCCCGGTCCAGGATCCCCACTGGAAACATGCAGCTGATCGTACTCAACTCTGTCAGGTATAGAGCAGACACCACTTCACAGAGGATGGAGAGCTGCCCCACGGCCCCTGCTGACTTTGCAGACGCAGCCAGTGGGGTCTGGAGAGGCACTGGGTTAGGTTCCTGGCAGTGCAGCTCATTCAGAGAGCAGGCACCGTGCTTGGGTTTTAACCGCAAACCTTCACTGACGGGCACGATTTGAGGGAGGCAGCCAGGGTCTGGTTAGTTATTCAAAAGTCTCATTTCCATGCTATTTAAAAAACATGGCTCCTATAGTGGACTCAAGCTAATGATAAGACCACACTGCCCGGCTTGGGTGAGTCGATGCTGGTGTTTCTCTAGGAGCATTTTTAGGGTCTGTGAACAAAAAGACACTGCGAGGCGGCTGTTTTCTTTTTGTAAGTTCGGTCTCTCACCTGCTCATGGCAATCACATTCATAAATCATCTTTACCAAAGCAAACTCCCTTCCCTGGACTGTTCAAAAGTAAACTTCCGTCCAGACACTGTAATTATCTTGAATTATGAGTCACTGAAATGCATACTGTAGTCAATTAAGAACAGTTTGGCTGGGCATGGTGGCTCGTACTTGTCATCCCAACACTTTGGGAGACCAAGCCAACAAGATCTCAAGACTGGGAGTTCTAGACCAGCCTGGACAGCATAGCAAGGTCCCATCTCTACAAAAATAAATAAATAAATAACCACATAATTGGGAGTAAATCACTCCTCAGCAAATGCAAAAGAACGGAAATCATAACAAACAGTCTCTCAGACCACAGTGCAATCAAGTTAGAACTCAGAATTCAAAAACTAACTCAGAACCGCACAGCTTCATGGAAACTGAACAACTTGCTCTTGAATGTTGACTGGATAAACAATGAAATGAAGACAGAAATAAAGATGTTCTTCGAAACCAACGAGAATGAAGACACAACATACCAGAATGTTTAAAGCAGTCTCTAGAGGAAAATATATAGCAATAAGTGCCCACATGAGAAGCAAGGAGAGATCAAAAATTGACACCCTATCATCAAAACTGAAAGAGCTAGAGGAGCAGGGTAAAAAAAACTCAAAGTCTAGCAGAAGACAAGAAATAGCTAAGATCAGAGCAGAACTGAAGGAGAAAGAGACACAAAAAACCCTTCAAAAAATCAATAAATCCAGGAGCTGGTTTTTTGAAAAGATCAACAAAATAGACAGACCACTAGCCAGATTAATAAAAAAGAAAAGAGAGAATAGCCAAATTGATGCAATAAAAAACAATAAAGGGGATATCACCACAGATTCCACAGAAATTCAAACCATCATCAGAGATTATTACAAACAACTCTATGCACACAAACTAATAAACCTGGAAGAAAGGGATAAATTCCTGGACACTTGCCTCTTGCCAAGCCTAAACCAGGAAGAAGCCAAAACCCTGAACAGACCCATAACAAGGTCTGAAGTTGAGGCAGCAATTAAGAGATTACCACCCAAAAAAAGCCCAGGTCCAGATGGGTTCACAGCCGAATTCTACCAGACATACAAAGAGGAGCTGGTGCCATTCCTTCTGAAACTATTCCAAACAATCCAAAAAGAGGGAATTCTTCCCAAATCATTTTATGAGACCAACATCATCCCGATTCCAAAACCCGGCAGAGACTCAACAAGAAAAGAAAACTTCAGGCCAATATCCATGATGAACATAGATGCAAAAATCTTCAATAAAATACTGACAAGCCGATTGCAACAGCACATCAAAAAGCTTATCCACCATGATCAAGTAGGCTTCATCCCGGGGATGCAAGGCTGGTTCAACATACGCAAGTATGTAAACGTAATTCACCACATAAACAGAACCAAAGACAAAAACCACATGATTATCTCAATTGATGCAGAGAAGGCCTTTGACAAAATTCAACAGCCCTTTATGCTAAAAACATTCAATAAGCTAGGTATCGATGGAATGTATCTCAAAATAATAAAAGCTATTTATGACAAACCAACAGCCAATATCATACTGAATGGGCAAAAACTGGAAGCATTCCCCTTGAAATGTGGCACCAGACAAGGATGCCCGCTCTCACCACTGCTATTCAATACAGTATTAGAAGTTTCAGCCAGAGCAATCAGGCAAGAAAAAGAAATAAACGGCATTCAAATAGGAAAGGAGGAAGTCAAATTGTCTCTATTTGCAGACGACATGGTTGTATATCTAGAAGACCCCATCGTCTCAGCCCCAAACCTCCTGAAACTGATAAACAAGTTCAGCAAAGTCTCAGGATACAAAATCAATGTGCAAAAATCACATGCATTCCTATACACCAATAACAGACTTAAAGAGAGCCAAATCAAGAATGAACTGCCATTCACAATTGCCACAAAGAGAATAAAATACCTAGGAATACAACTAACAAGGAATGTAAAGGACCTCTTCAAGGAGAACTACAAGCCACTGCTCAACGAAATAAGAGAGGACACAAACAGATGGAGAAACATCCCATGTTCATGGTTAGGAAGAATCAATATCGTGAAAATGGCCATACTGCCTAAAGTAATTTACAGATTCAATGCTATCCCCATCAAGCTACCAATGACCTTCTTCGCAGAACTGGAAAAAACCACCTTAAACTTCATATGGAACCAAAAGAGAGCCCGCATAGCCAAGTCAATTCTAAGCAAAAAGAACAAAGCAGGGGGCATCACACTACCAGACTTCAAACTATACTACAAGGCTACAGTAATCAAAACAGCATGGTACTGCTACCAAAACAGAGATATAGACAAATGGAACAGAACAGAGGTCTCAGAGGCAACACAACGTATCTACAACCACCTGATCTTTGACAAACCAGACAAAAACAAGCAATGGGGAAAGGATTCCCTGTTCAATAAATGGTGTTGGGAAAGCTGGCTAGCCATGTGCAGAAAGCAGAAACTGGACCCCTTCCTGACACCTTACACTAAAATTAACTCCAGATGGATTAAAGACTTAAACATAAGACCTAACACCATAAAAACCTTAGAAGAAAATCTAGGCAAAACCATTCAGGACATAGGTGTAGGCAAGGACTTCATGACCAAAACACCAAAAGCATTGACAACAAAAGCCAAAATAGACAAATGGGACCTAATCAAACTCCACAGCTTCTGCACAGCAAAAGAAACAATCATTAGAGTGAATTGGCAACCAACAGATTGGGAAAAAATTTTTGCAGTTTACCCATCTGACAAAGGGCTGATATCCAGAATTTACAAAGAACTAAAACAGATTTACAAGAAAAAAACTAACAAGCCCATTCGAAAGTGGGCAAAGGATATGAACAGACACTTTACAAAAGAAGACATACGTGAGGCCAACAAACATATGAAAAAATGCTCATCATCACTGGTCATCAGAGAAATGCAAATCAAAACTACATTGAGATACCATCTCACGCCGGTAAGAATGGCGAACATTAAAAAATCTGGAGACAGCAGATGCTGGAGAGGATGTGGAGAAATAGGAACACTTTTGCACTGTTGGTGGGAGTGTAAATTAGTTCAACCATTGTGGAAGACAGTGTGGCAATTCCTCAAGGACATAGAAATAGAAATTCCATTTGACCCAGCAATCCCATTACTGGGTATATATCCAAAGGATTACAGATCGTTCTATTATAAGGACATGTGCACAAGAATGTTCATTGCAGCACTGTTTACAATAGCAAAGACCTGGAACCAACCCAAATGCCCATCGACGATAGACTGGATAGGGAAAATGTGGCACATATACACCATGGAATATTATGCAGCCATCAAAAACGATGAGTTTGGGTCCTTTGTAGGGACATGGATGAACCTGGTAACCATCATTCTCAGCAAACTGACAGAAGAGCAGAAGATCAAACACCGCATGTTCTCACTCATAGGCGGGTGTTGAACAACGAGAACACATGGACACAGGGAGGGGAGCATCACACACTGGGGTCAGTTGGGGGGAAATAGGGGAGGGACGGTGCGGGGTGGGAAGCTGGGGAGAGATAGCAAGGGGAGAAATGCCAGATGTAGGTGATGGGGAGGAAGGCAGCAAATCACACTGCCACGTGTGTTCCTATGCAACAATTTTGTATGTTCTTCACATGTACCCCAAAACGTAAAATGCAATAAAATAAATAAATGGCTTAAAAAATAAATAAATAAATAAATAAATAGCTAGATGTGGTGGGAGGAGCCTGTAGTCCCAGATACTTGGGAAACTGAGGCAGGAGGATCACTTGAGCCCAGGAGTTGGAGGCTGCAGTGAGCTGTGATTGTGCCACTGCACTGCAGCCTGGGTGACAGAGCAACACACTGTCACACAGACACACACAAAGGTCATGGTTGTCTGAGGGGTTCATGGCTGGGGCCAGAGCCACTAAGGAGGACGAGGGGAGCGTGGTACCGGTCGACTTACTTCCGCCTTTTCCGCTCTTCTCCATCCGGTACTGGTAGATGTGCAGTGTGAAGAACATGTGTGAGTTACGGTGGTCGTCCTCGTCACAGTCCTGCTGGTGGCTCCTGCGGGAGGCGATGGCGGCGTCCAGGAAAAAGGCAGCCTTCTCCGCGGTGGGGGCCCGCAGCTCGCTCTGATTCTGCAGCTGGAAGACAGAAGCCAAGAGCTGAAGCTTTCAGATTCCACCTCTCTAAGCTCGAAACCCTTCTGGAACCAGGTGCTGTACTCATGTGCAATTCTCAGCTTAATTAATTCATTTCTGAAAATTAATGTTGAGCATACTTATTGGATGAAACCTAGTTTTACCCATTTGACATCCTAAGTAGAATCTGGAAATACGGGGTTGAAAAGCTGGGAGCAGACGGCCCATCCTTATCTCTGCAGAGGACAACAAGCCAACACCCCTGGCTATGCATTTAGCTAAGAAAACAGGAGGATGCGGCAGTATCTTGATTCCAAAGATTAGGCTGTTTGGAGACAGGTCTGCTGCAAACCGTGATTTTAGACCTGATAGCAGAGGTATCCCAAAGAGGTTAAAAAACTTAGTTAGCTTTCATTTGACTCCTAGTTTTTCAGTTACTTGATTAAAGCCAATTTTAGGTCATATTTACTAGCATAGTTTTAAATAAGCCAGTGTAAACGGCACCCTGAAACACCCACGACACTTGAATGTCTTATCTAAATGTAGGAGGTATCCCTGTTCCTGGCATACTCATGAATCGATTAAAGAAAGCATAGAAAGTAATGCGTCTAAATCTTATGAAAACACTTGGCAATTATTTTAAACCTGAATCACAACAATCATCTTAACAGAATTTAACCAGCACTCCTCTTTGTGGGGAGAAAAGGAAATTCATGTTTCTGATTTGTTCAAAGAACTAATTTGCAATATATGTCTTAAGGTTGGTACAAATTCTGATAATTTTCTACTCTAACTATACAAATAATTTTGAACTCACTTTAAGAGCTAACATTTAGAACCTGAACCTGAGACCACCAAAATCCTCAAACTTCAAAGAGAGATTCTTTTGTGTTCACAATTTTGACTTGCTATGGAAACATAAACCAAAGCATTTCAAAGATTTTTCAATGAGAGTTAAAGGAAACATCGTCTTTCCCTCTTTTTCTTTGCCTTCATGTAACCAGATCTTTCACCCCTCAGTGGAACTTCATCAATGAAGCTCTAAAAGCAACAGAGGTGAAAGCAGATTTGAATGCCTAGGAAATGCCTGGAACAGGAGCGGGGGGTCAGGCCCTGCTGATGGATGGCATCGCGGGCACCCTGTAGATGCCACCTCAGCACATTTCACGCCTCAAAGCAGTGCTTTCAAACATGTGAGCCCTGGATTAGCAGCACCAGCATCTCATGGGAACTGGTTAGAAATCCACACACACTTTGGAGCTCTACTCCAGCCTATGGAATTGGAAGCTGTGGGGGCAGTGTCCAGCAATCAGGGTTTAAACAAGTCCGCCGGTGACTGATGCAGATGAAAGAGGACTCAGAGGAAAATGGAACGATGAGGTGCTTTAAGCAGGGGAAGAGCATGGTCAGGTTTGAGCAGAGTATGACAAGCCACGGGAGGTGTCTTCATCTCTGCAAACAGTCCCTGTTGGGAAGAGGCAGGTACTTATATTTCTTTTCTTTTCTTTTTTTTTTTTTTTTTGAGACAGAGTCTCTCACTGTCACCCGGCTGGAGTGCAAGGACATGGTCACGGCTCACTGCAACCTCTGCCTCCTGGGTTCAAGTGATTCTCCTGCCTCCCGAGTAGTTGGGATTACAGGTGCTTGCCACCACACCCCGCTAATTTTTTTTTTTTAATTTTTAGTAGAGACGGGGTTTCACTATGTTGACCAGGCTGGTCTCAAACTCCTGACCTCGTGATCTGCCCGCCTTGGGCTCCCAAAGTGCTGGATGACAGGCGTGAGCCACCACGCCCAGCTGAGGCAGGTACTTATCAAACGGAACACCTATCCAAAAAAGGAGGCATCTGATCAAACAGGAAACTAAGGCCTACTGCTAGAGACAGGAAGGACTGATTATTCTGGAAATGAACCGTGGCTCCCAAGTCAGTCCCACATCTACTGTCAAACAGCAAAGGAGAGACCCTCGCAAGACACAGCACCCTCAAGCTGAGAACTGGAGCTTCTCTTGGCTTCCACAGCTCCAGCAATTACATCATGGCTCTAATTAGAAAGTGGCTATTAGTTTTTCCTGCAGCACTGCTAATCCGGCTGTAAACCAGTGCCAGAAACACAGTTTATGGAGTCATAAACAGCCCCGGTAATGGCTGTAGCTATTGGTGAAGAGCAGTAAATATTTCGGTTTGTTGTTAAACAAAAGAAAGATTGTCTTTTTTTTTTTTTTCTTTTGAATGGGGCATAAAGGAAGTGAATTCAATTTCTCTCTGAAATGCTATAACAATTGTGGTTCCTGCTCATTGTCAATTAAAGTCAAGGTACAAATATTTAGACTGGCCGAGCAGACCGCAGCTGCAGGCTATAAAGTTCCAGTCCACTTTAAAGTAAACACCCGTTAGCCTCCCAGATAACAGGTTGAGTGATTCATGGTCGAGCTGGCCCGGCCTGAGGCAGGGAAGACGCTACCAGGCTTCAATCACCTGCGTGCCACAGATGGGGTCCTCACACAGGTACACGCCCGGGGACTGGCCGTCCTGCAGGCTGCCCGTGGCCACCTCCGACAGCAGGTCCCGCAGGTTCTCCTCCTTCCCCCGCACTTCCACGGCGGAGATCCGGACTGAGAAACGGGTGCCGGTCTTTTCCTTCCGTTCGTTTATGAGCTTGAAGAGCCAAGAGATGGCGCAGGGGATGATGCCCAGGTCCTGCATGGAACCGTCCTTTCCAATCATGGTATAGGACTTTCCTGGGAGAGCCAGGGGAGGAAGAAAAGCAGTTTGAGTGTTCAGGCATCCTTCCACAGCGGCTCAAAATAGATGCCACGCATGGAGAAGAAGGGCATGGGCAAGTGGGGCAAAGGAACGAAACGATGAGAGAAATGCCATGTGGCAACAAGGCGTTTTCGGGCATTACTAATTAAATGGCCCTAATGAAGAAGGCTGCTGGGCTCAGTGGCTCACGCTGGTATCTCAGCACATGGAGAGGCCAAGGCGGGAGGACTGCTTGAGGCCAGGAGCTCCAGGCCAGTCTGGGCGACACACTGAGACCCTGCCTCTATAAAAAAATGCTTAAAAATCAGCTGGGTGAGGTGGGGCGTGCCTGTGGTCCAGGCACTTGAGAGGCTGAGGTCAGAGGATCGCTTGAGCCCAGGAATTGGAGGTTACAGTAATCTGTGAGCATGCCATTGTCCTCCAGCCCAGGCAACTGAGAGCCTATCTCTCAAAAAAACGCAAAGCAAGAGCCCAGACGTGCGGCAAAATTAAATCACAATGTACCTTGAGGAGGACCCCAAATATCACATGCTATCCAGTTTCCGCACTGCTTACACAGCAGGAGGGAAGGGGCTTTTCATCACCATGGTTCTCTTTATGGTCACCTCACAGATTAGTCCACATATTCACCCTTTATAACCTTTTTCAAGTTAAATGCTGTGTATATTTTTACGGCATGAGCAAATTCCATTAAAATCCAGATCACTGCTTAGCTGCAGATCAAGAGGAAGGGCAGGGAAGGATGGAAGTGCAGAGAGGGGCATGGCTTTCTGTCCTGGCTGAGAACCGGCCTCTGTGAGCTCTGCCAGGCCTCTCTTGGAATCTCTGCCAAGGGACACTTTTTGGAGCCCCTCAATTCACTAAGCATATCAAGTGTGTAGAGCAGATGGCCCCAGGTCAGAATTAAGAAGGGACTGGTGAGGGGGGCGGATTATGAACCTCTTGTTGGGGGACTCTGCTGCCTCCTTTCCCAGATGCTTCAGTGCTGGAGCGTTCCTGACAGCGTCCCACCACGGCTCTGGGCTTTGCTTGGAGGTTGCTCCTCCCACTTTTTTTTGGAGACGGAGTCTCACTCTCCACCCAGGCTGGAGTGCAATGGCGCCATCTCGGCTCACTGCAACCTCCTCCTCCATGGTTCAAGTGATTCTCCTGCCTCAGCCTCCCAAGTAAGTGGGATTACAGGCATGTGCCACCACGCCGGCCAATTTTTTTGTATTTTAGTACAGGCAGCGTTTTGCCGTGTTGCCCAGGCTGGTCTCGAACTCCTGAGCTCAGGCAATCCACTCGTCTCAGCCTCCCAAAGAGCTAGGATTACAGGTGAGAGCCATTGCGCCTGGCCCTCTCCGGCTTTTACAAGGGCTCCAACCACTAACCCGCATCCTCGTGGAGGGGAGGTGCAAGGGGCCCTATCTGCTTCCCCAACAGCAGCTGCTCAGGAAATCAATGTTTCCCCGCCTGCCTTCTGGGCTTGACTCTGACCTGGACCCAGTGGGAACAACCCTGCTGCTTCTCTGTCCATGTCTTTGACTTGAAAGCTTTCCTATATGAATGGGTGTCCGCCTGCGATGAACAACATAGTGTGCGTTGTGTAACTTGTTATTGGTTATTTAGCTCAGCACCTAAGAGAAACACAACCTTCCCTTCACCAGAGGACTCTGGCGGGGACACAGAAGAATGCAGGGGATGACAGGGAGCCCGCCCAGTGGCACGAGAAGGTGAAACTCTCACGAACCCAGCTTGGCGTGGCCGAAACAGAACACGCAGCCGTCTGCCCCGTTGACCACAGACTGGATCACCTCCGCCACGGTGCCCGCACACACTTCAGCCTGTCAGACACAAGAGGAGACACCAGCTGTGAATGGATCGCGCAGCGGAGGCATCACTAACAACGAAAGTGAGCCCACCTTCCCGGGGCTTCGGGGCCCAGTGTCACTGTGTATCAGGTGGGTCGGCCTCTGCTGTGACATCCTGGAGATGCTCAGAACCCTTGGCTACCTTCCGCCCTTTGCAAGCCTGAGCACTACGCACGTGAGCTGCAACACCCTCCTGCTAATCTCTGGTACATTTCAGCGGCTGCGTCTGTAGACCAGGCAGGGACAGGCTGGAATGGACCTCATTCCCTTCCCTCATCTGCCATCTGGCCCCCCCGGGACAAGGCCTTTAACCTCTCCGTTCTCTCTCTGCTAACACACGTATACCTATAGTTCATGTAACAGGCCAGGCTTCCTAGTGGGGGAAAAGGTGACCCACCATTTCATAAGTGTGGAAAGTAGAAAAGTTCCTCTTCAAAATTTCCTTGCTTGTTAAAAAATAAATTTGCTAAGAACTCTTTGTTTAGCCCTATCCTGTGTAGCTGTTAAACATGCCATGCTTACAGACACATAGTATATTCTATGTCCTTATACTTTAACCAAAATGTCTGTGCTGGACGTGCTCACAGCTCACAGTCTATGACCCTTACCTGTTTAAACAAGTTTAAGTTACTAGCCAATTGGGTTTTAGTTTAAATGGTAAGGTCTGGCTCCAACCAGCGGAGATCAAACATGGTAAGAACAATCCCAAATGCGTAAGGGATAAATATGTCTGCTTTTCCTTTGCTCATCGTGCTCTCGTGGCAAGATGCCTAGCAAGGGTTCCCTTCTGCAGTGCAGGACGTAAAACTGCTTTGCTGAAAAATCCTTTGTCTCACTGCTAATTTTTCCTTGTGGCACCAAGCCTTTCTCTACTGATCTCTTTCTTCATTCTCAATTCACATCTTCCTCCTTCCTTCCTTTCTTCCTTCCTTTGCTTTCTCTCTCTCCTTTCTCTTTCTTTCTCTCCTTCTTTCTCTTTCTTTCTCTCTGGAGTGCAATGGCAATCTCCACTCACTGCAACCTAAACCTCCTGGGCTCAAGCGAGTCTCCTGCCTTAGCCTCCCAAGTAGCTGGGATTACAGGCACACACCACCATGCCTGGTTAATTATTTTAATTTTTTTTTTAGTAGAGCTGGGGTTTCACCATGTTGGTCAGGCTTGGTCTCGAACTCCTGACCTCAGGTGATCCACCCACCTCAGCCTCCCAAAGTGCTGGGATTATAGGTGTGAGCCACACAACCGATCCACCCTCCTCTTTTCAAAGCCTGCCTTTTCTTTCTTTTGCTACAGATAGATTCAACATATATAATATCAGTCACCACGTGGCATGTTGTTAAGTGTTCTTCAGCCTGGTGTGTGTGTCTGCTCTCCAATTTGATTATTAAATCCTAGACAGGGACCAGGCCCTGGAGGACATTTTGTATTTCCCCTGAACACCCACTAATAGAGCTATCTGCAGTTTGGAGGACTAACTTGGAAGTCTGGGAAACGTCCTTCTCTTTGGTTAGCACCTGAGACTTGTCACAGACGCAGGAAGACAGCATTCTCCCTGCGCCCTGCTGCTTTCACTTCTGCCTCGGGCTGGAGTCAGAGCTGGTGGAAGCTCTGGGAGGCGGTGCTAACACAGGGCTTTGTGGGGCAGCGTGCCTCCCAGTGGGCACCTGGGCTATGAATGCTGTCATTCAGCTGTGGGTTCCCGCAGCACAATGAACCCAAGTATTTGGAAGTCAGTTTTCTCTCCTAAACTGAAACGGAAAAACCACACTTCCAACAACTGTCCCTTGTTCCAGGGTGGGCCTCAGCCACACTGTGGGGGCAAGGGGGCTTCTCCTGGGCCAAAGGGGTGGCAGGACAGGGCTGCTGTGGGGAACACAGGATCTTTCAAAGCCCCAGGACCTAGGCAGGGAGAGCCCAGTGCTAACCCTGACACAGAAGCAGTAGCATCTTGATGGAATTTGCAGGAGGCATCTGCAGAGCAGGCAGAAGGCTGCCCGATGAACTAAGCCTTCTTTGGAGATAAAGTGAGATGGGAGGCCAGAGGCTGAGCAGTCACCTTGAGCTGTACCTACATAAGTGGCGTTTGATTTTTGAGGCACCTGGGAGAATGCTGGGAGTGTGTGGACCACACTGGGTCACCTGTGCAGGGGCTGGGGCGAGAGGAGGCCTTGCTGTGCAGAGTTGGGGCGGCATCCCCTGGCAGAGTTCCTGCTCGGCTCTCCACTGAGAAGGGTGGTCGTGGGCAGTCCGTCTGGTGTGTGTTAAGAGCTGACACTGGCCCCTGGAGGCCCCTCACTGCTCTCCTTGGAGCTGGAGAGGCACGCAGCCTTCCCGAGCACAGCCCCACGGGCAGGGCCAGGTCTGCAGGAAGCCTCTTCTTGCCCACAAGTCCGGGTTCTCATCCCAGCAGAGGTGTGTCCCAACAGGGGCAGCCAGTGACTGCTGAGGCCACTGAAGGGTAATATGGATGTCTGTTAAAGGCAACTAGGAACCAGGACTGTTCTAATCATTGCTTAGCTGATTTCCTTAGAGGCCAGGAGAAAGCACAATTCATAACTGCCTGGGTCACCATGGTGGCTGGGGCTTCACAGACTGAAACTCAGGGCTTGAGAGCGGAGGCCCACTCCACACACTCCCTGCTTTCAGGCTTTGGGAGCTCCAGCGGTGCTCGCCCCTTGGGGCTGAGCTGGCCCCGCTCAGCAGCATGCTACTGATATTGACAATGATAACAGTAAAAAATAGCCACATTTATTGAGCACTTGCTGTGTTCCTGGCTCTGCCGTGAGCACCGTGTCAATTTGATGAATCACACAGCCTGATGAAGAACACTGGTCATGTCCCCATTTGACAGATGGGGACACTGAGGCCCAGAGAGGTTGAGTGACTCGCCTGAGGCCATATTGCTAGGAAATACTGGATAAAAAGGAGGGAGGTCAAAGATACGATACCGTATCGAGCAGGATAGAGAGACGTAACAGGAGGAATTCAGGAAGGACGTCTGCTCGGGAAGGGACTTTCAACAAGTGACTTAATCTTTGAGTCTCAGATTCCTTGTGTGTTATGTGAAAACAGCAATGCCTCCCTTCCTGCCCCACTGAAATCCAGTCAAATGCTTTCATGTCTATGAAATATCTTGAAAACTGCAAATGTATACAGACATGTAATTTATTATAGCACTGGAAATTTGAATGAAAGTAAGGCATTCCGAAATGAGTGAAACTCCAGCACTGAGCATACAGAGCTCTGGAGCCAAGTGTGAAATGTAAACAAAGACTAGCAATAAAGATGGCTCCTTTTTCTGGAATAAATCTAAAACTCATTAATAGTCCCTGCTTAATTTAGGGTTTGCTTTGGAATCCTTACAACTTGTGGAGATTTGCTTCTGAAAAGTTTTAACTGTGTTAATTAAATTATTTGTAGAGCATTTATTAGACCCAATGTCAAGTTTAAATGACTGAGCCCATTGGGTGGTATGCCACACAAAAAAATGTAATAAAGAGAGAAACCGTAGAACTTACTCATAAAGTACTTTGTCTTCTTGGGTAAAACTCTTTGGGGAAACCACATGCTAAAATTCTGAATGAATGGAACTTATAACGTGTGTTATGTGGTGTAATATAAGAGCCGGTGAGAACACTACCTCCTCCTCCACTCAGATGCACGCTGGAGGAAATTAACAGAGGCTGCAGATAGTAGCATTCACACTGCTGCCCTCAGCTTCTGGTATGGATTACTAGTTACTATGCACTTTGATGTAAATCTTGACAAGCATTAGAAACTGATCTAAAAATTGCAAAATCCAGGCTACGGAGGGCACTGTATACCTATGACCTTGGCTATTTATTTCTGCAGTTAGTTCTGCACACATGTCCCCTCTCCGTCCCCTGCAGGAACAGGTACTGTTTGGTGCCACTTAGAGGCCCATCTTCACCAAAGCTCCAGAGTGAATCCAAATGAGAGCAGATGTCCACTAGAAGCTTTAGTTGCAGCATCTGGTAGGGGCTACAGTTCGCTGGCTGCCCATGGCCCAGTTGTCTTGGTACCCTGGGCCCCCAAGTAGCCTCCCAATTATGCTCACAGTAGATTAATAAAAATGGCCCCAATTCTCCATCCTAGTCTGGGTGCAGCCCTCTTGCAATGTGGCTTGGAGCTCATCCAGTCATGAGGAGCAATCTCTTCCCCATCTCTTGAAGCTGGGCCAGTAGAATCCAGCAGAAGTGATACTGGGTCAATGCTGAGCTTAGGCCTCAATAGGCCTGTACGCGTGGGTCCTGAACAGTGCCTTGAGAACTAGCCCAGCCTTGCCTGCTGGACGATGAGAGGCAGTATGGAAGAGAGACCAGCTGACCTGATCAAGGCTATTCTAGACCAGTGTAAAGCCAGCCAACCCAAAGCCATGTGCCTACAGTGTAATACAGGATTAATCTAGCCAAGACCTACAGAGCTGCCTACCCACCCACAGCTGACGACAGACATAAACATGAGCTGAGCTAGGAACAGAGGAGCTGATCAGCTGCCCTGTGAGCAAGAACAAATGCTTCTTGTGTTAAGCACTGAATTTTAGGGTGATTTGTAATGAGCAATTAAACAAATATAACACCTATCCCCAAGCCTCTCTTCTTCCCCTTCACTCCACTGAGCCACGCCACAGGATGTGTGTCAGCCTCAGTTTCCCTGCCTTACATTCCGGTTCCTTACCAGGACTATAGACGTGCCCTCAACCCCAGTGTGCTTATATAGGGTCCTAGGATAGTGCCTAATTCTAATCAGCTCCCTGAAACCTTTTTTCCCTTTGTACAATGCCCGCACCCAGAAACCCAGGCAGGAGTAGGCTCCTCCTAGACCTGTCTCCAGCACCTTGACGCAGTTGTCCTTGTTCCTTCCTGTCTGTTACTTTCCTGCTTCTGTGTGTGATCCACTGACTGGCTCATACTTCCTTCTCCCCAAGGACATATTTTATTGAAATCCCTGCACACAGGTCCTGCCCAGGGTCTGACACCAGTAATTCAACAGCACTGGACCATTCGAGGGAGCTCAGACTGACTCCTGGAGGAACTGGTCCATCAGAATGCTCCAGAAGACACCCTTCCAGCTCAGGGGTCCTTGTGAATGAGCGAACGCTTCTTTAATCAACATTGCCTGAGCCTGAGAGGGGGCCGATACCCACCTGAGAAGCATCTTGTGGAAAAACCGCATCAAAGGCAAACATCTTTGGAGGAACCTGGTTGCCTCTCTTGGGGAAGGCATTTTGACCTCCACAAGTCAGGGGATCGTACAAGGTGATCTGCTTCTTCCGTGGGTCCACCTTTAAGAAAGAGCTGGATTCTGAGGTATCTCGAGCCAAGGTAGAACAGACGCGAAGCATGACTTTCACCTGTTAAGGAAAGAGGGGCCAGAGCAGGGGTGAAGACAGCACCCTTGTGTGGTCTGCAAGTATAAATACTGAACTTTCTCAGGATAAATGAGGGTGAAATGCACAGTGAATTAGCAACATCATCCTTGCTAAGCCATGGGGAAACGGATTTATTTATACTGACCGGGTAGAATACTTAGATATGCCCATTACTTCAATATGGAGACGGCACATCATGTTCTTTGTCTTCCTATTAATATAAATTGAATATTAACTGTGCCCGCATGGCCCAATTACACAGATGAAAAGGTAATCTGGGCTGCCAAACTGTAGGGGCTGGTGTAGTTTCCTTGAAGCTCACAGATCAATAAACCGTGCACATAAAAGTTAGCTCCATAATTTACTCCTTGGCTCAGCTCATCAGGACTCCAGGAGACAAAAATCCACAGTGATTAGTGTCATCATTAAAGCACCGTGAAATGGCCTGCTTTTAATGGCCAGCATTTGAAAGGGGCAACAGTGATAAAGGACTGGTTTGCAACATGTTATCTGGGATCCCATTAAGTGAGTGCAGAGTTGCCATTTCAGAGAACAGAAGGGCATCTCTGGAGGAAGCAGGAGCTCTGCCCTTTAACCCACTTTCTGAGTAACTGAACACTGAGCACTCCGATGCTCACCACCCACCCGGCCCCACTCCTGCAGGTGAGTGAGGTGCTTACGGAAATGCACAGTCTGCCCTGGGGGCCCAGGTGAACAGAAATCAAGCTGAAGCCTCGCACAGGTCTGCGGGCTACAGTCCCGGGGAAGGGACGGCATTTGTTCTAACCAGCTCCAGCCCAATAAATAATGGGCACTTATGTGAAGCACCTACCATGGCACTTATGTTGAGACCTACTATGTGCCAGGCACGGTGCTAGGCATGGGGGATCCAAAGATAAGTAATGCGTAGAGCAGCAGGATAGGCAGACACAGATACAGGTCATCTGGGTGACACGGCAAACTCTGAAGGAACGCACAAGGACTGTTTCTAAAGTCCTCTCTCTGTTTTGTTTTCTTTGTTTCATCAGTTGTTGGGTTTGATGAAATCTCTGTCATGCAATTTTGGGGAGGAGGGGTGGTTGTAAATTTTCTTTTTCTTTTTTAAGACGGAGTCTCTCTCTAGGCTGGAGTGCAGTGGTGCTCGGCTCACTGCAACCTCTGGGTTCAAGCGATTCTCCTGCCTCAGCCTCCCAAGTAGCTGGGATTACAGGCACCTGCCACCACACTCGGCTAATTTTATATTTTTAGTAGAGATGGGGCTTCTCCATGTTGGTCAGGCTGGTCTCAAACTCCCGACCTCAGATGATCTGCCCACCTTGGCCTCCCAAAGTACTGGGATTACAGGTGTGAGCCACCGTGTCCAGCCGTAAATTTTTAAATATTTCAGCTTACAGAAATGCTCAGAGAATCATATATTTTGTGCAAGCTGGCAGTCCTCCTGCTGACCTCGGCTCTATCTGCTCAGCCAACTCACCTGCAGTGCACAAGGCTGAAGGGAAAGAATTCCAAGGGCACTGGGTCCCCAGGTGTTCTGCACTGTGTCCCGGCTGTGCCTGCCTTCTAACTGAAGGCAGTACTCTCTGCAGACCCAGAAGCAGGTGTCACGGCAGAAGGAGCCCGAGGGTGGGACGCTCCACCTCTCAGGGTTTAGATCTTGCTTCTCCCACAGTGAAGTCACAGAATGACACCTGCCGTGTTGTCTCGTACGCCACGACTGTGCTGTTATCTACACAATCTCATTGAAGCCTCCCAGTCCTCTAGGGTGGGGGCATACCTGTCCAGATCTTACAGATGAAGAACTGATGTTACATAACTTGCCCCGCGTCACTGAACCTGAGGGTGGAGGGCTGGACTTGGACCCCACCTCTAATGCCTGCGCTTTTTCCATTATGCCAAATGCTGCCTCCCACAGAAAGCCACACTTCTTAGAGCCCCAGCTGCCTTACCTGTACAGCCTAACAATGCCCGACATATGGGCGGTTGTGAAAAGTCAACGGACCAGCATGTAAAGTGCTGAGCGTGGCATAAGCACACAGTGGGCATTCAATTCCTGTATCTCTTCCTCCCTCCTCTACTTGCCTTCTCCTGGATCATGATAACCTATCACTTTCCAATCACAATGTTTATGGTAAGGTTTTAGACTGGGCGTGGTACCCGTACATGGAATCCCAGGGCTTTGGGAGGCAGACGTGGGAGTTCAAGACAGGCCTGGGCAACATGGCGAGACCCCATCTCTACAAAAACTTTATTTAAAAAAATAGCCAGGTGAGATGGTGCGCACCTACAGGTACCAGCTGCTTGGGAGGTTGAGGTAGCAGGGTCACCTGAGCTCAGGAGTTCAAGGCTACAGTAAGCTATGATCGTGCCACTGCACTCCAGCCTGGGTGACAGAGGGAGACCTTGTCTCTTCAAAACAAAAAACAAAACAAAACATGATAAGGTTTTAGAACCCCTTGCCCTGGACTCTGGATGGCATCAATCACAAGCCGGATGCCGTGGGAGACCCCCGACAGGCAGAGCTAGTTATTAAGCACTGGGCCCCCGGGGCTCCTATTAGTAAAACAGCCAAATCCCACACAGCCGCTACACGCAGGACAATAACCACGAGGCTTATCTGCGTTCCATTCTGGCAACTTGCTTGTTCACTGTGCGTTCACAGTCTGATTTCAGTTCCATTCATTTCTATAGCTTTGCCTCAGTTACACAGTATGCGTGCTAAGAGCGTGTATTCAAATCACCACTTTTGGACGGCACCTGGGACCTCCAGGCTTTCTAAAACCTCCCAGCCTAGCCTCCTAGCATTGCACGTCAGGAATGACGCGGTGCCAGGCAGGACCGATGGGGCCACAGCCCACTGCTTTTCTATTTCACACGCCTGCATGCAATTTCTGGGTAACTAGAGGTGCTGAATGTAAAATATGAGCTAAGCCAGGCAAGGGCCTACAAGGAGATGCAGGCAAGAAGGGGCTGAATGAGTGAGTCATTTGTCCAGAAGGAACGCTGCTGCATCTTAATGAAATCCCAGGCCTGCGGTTCCTTTTCTGTAGAGAAGCTAAAGATCCCAGTCACTGGTCTGGCCAAAAAGATATACAGCTCTTTAAAAACCCATTGAGCTCCAGGCTGGGAGAAACGCCACACTCTATTCTTTTCTTTGCAATTCGTCTAACTAAATGGACATTTTTTTTTCCCCTTAAAGGAAAGAAATTGAGTTTTTCTGCTTCACCTCCTTCGTATCATTATTCCTTTAGTCCAGCACTCCACTTCCTGCTTAATCCGCTGTAATTAAAGTGCTGAGGAGATGCCACTTGTGATCCAGAAAGCCCCTCGGACTTCTCGCCAGGAGATCTTGGTTTTATCACTAGCGCTCTTAGGGTCT
The DNA here is from genome assembly GCF_009761245.1 of Sapajus apella. Lineage (NCBI taxonomy): Eukaryota > Metazoa > Chordata > Mammalia > Primates > Cebidae > Sapajus > Sapajus apella. The sequence goes on from NW_022436989.1 coordinate 3,129,688, forward strand.
TGGCGACAGCTACTCCAGCCCCGCCTCTCCCGCTGCTCTTACATAGGGGCAGGCAGTTACTAGCGTGCACCGCCTTCTCCCCAGCTCTCGGGGTGGAAGGGACAGTCGCTATTTCACTCCCCAGGGTAGACCTGCAGGGAACGGGATCCAGAAAGCTACAGGAACGGTCTGAATGGTGGCCAGGAAGGGCTGACACCCTGATTCCAACAAGAGGAGACTGGCATTTCCTGCACCCAACTTCCCGCTGGTGGGGACCCTGCTCTGCCCTGTTTGTCTAATTAATCCACGGATGGAGCGGGACAGCTGTTGCTCTGGGCAGCAGTTATCTTTATGTCCTGCTCATTAATCAGTTCAGCTTGTCCTGGACGGCATCACGGGACTGAGGGAGAAAGGAACTGTGAGACACTCACAGAGAGAGAGGCAGCGCCTGGCTCCCGAACTGCACAGACACTCACTCCGCCAACACGGAGGCAATCGCTGCCTGCCACACAGCCCGACGGGAGGCTGAGGAGCGGCCCGTAATCACTCACTGCGACTGCTATCCGTGACCGTGGCACACAGATATTCCTGTTTGTCCCTCGTCACGGAGCACAGCCCCATGCTGCATGCCTAGGAGAGTCTTCTTGGCCTGTTTCTCTACCCAGAAGCTGTCTGGCTGGAGGTTTTCTGCAGACTCTAGGGTTCAGGAGGGCTACAGGCAAAATGTGACCACTGGAAGGATTCCTCAGCCATGAGAAAAAGACTGCAGGCTGGGCGCGGTGGCTCACGCCTGTAATCCCAGCACTTGGGAGGCCTGAGGTCAGAAGTCTGAGACCAGCCTGGCCAGCATGGTAAAACTTGTCTCTACTAAAAAATAAAAAATACAAAAATTAGGCGGGCATCATGGCAGGTGCCTATAACCCAGCTACTTGGGAGGCTGAGGCAGGAGAATCACTTGAACCCGGGAGGCGGAGGTTGTGGTGAGCCGAGATGGTGCCACTGCACTCCAGCCTGAGCGATGGAGTGAGACTGTCTAGGAAAAAAGGACTGCAGGTGATGAGGCGGCAGGAGCAGGGAGAGCTCCAGCAGCCCTTCTCACGCGCGATCTTGTTTCAGCTGATTTCGTGCATACCCACGACGAAGGCCCTCTGCAGACACACGGAAACTACAGACAGTTCCCTGACCTGAGTCTTGGCCACGATGAATGCCCAGTAAGAGTGTGTAGGTGATGAGAAACAGCTTCCACCTCTACAACGTTCTAGGCTACAGAGTTCAAGTCACCACTGGCCTCTCCCGACCCCTTAGCCTCTGTCTATCTGAACTTCCTTTACGCTGATGTTTGAGTTCCCGGGTTCTTGAGAATCAGCTCAGTAGAAACTGGAAACAAAGCAGGAGCACCATTTGACGTCATTTCTGTCCCAATCCCAGCAGGGCTGGAATTAACTCTAAGCTTTCCACATCAGTCTTTAGTTCCTAAAATACGGCTTGAACTCGTTCTCCAGGGGAAAGCGGCGGCGCATAAGCACGGGCCATCACCAGGAAGGATGACGGGAAAAGTGGAAAATGGAAGATGGCCAGAGGGATTCTCAAAGCAAAAGGGTCACTGCACGAGACAGACAGCAGAGCCAAACTATGGAGCCGACCAGCACCCACTCACAGCGTGGGGTCCCGCTTCCCCGCTGCCAAGGACGGGGGCGGGATGGGCGTGCTGGGACTCCTCCGGGAGTGTGACGTGTGGAGGCAGGGATCATCCTGCCTCTCAGCCTCACATGGGAGATGGCCAGTCATGGGGAGCAGATGGAGCTGAGGGCGCCAGGCCACTCCCGAGGAGAGCCGGGGGTGCGACGTGCTGTCCTGGGTACACAGCAGAAGCCCTTCCTGGTTTTCATGTGTTTTTGGATGGGATTCAGCTGTAGGGAGAAAACATGGAGGGTCCATTGTGCAGGTGCAGGGTGTGTGGACACTGCAGCGAGGCAGGAGCAGAGACCGGGTTCCAACCCACATGTCGCCACCACTGAGGGGCTGTGTGATCTAAGCAACGGGCTTTGGCTTCCTTACCCCTAAAACAGGCCTGTCCTGCAACTTCCCCTGAAGGAAAGTTGTGAAGAACCAAAAAGATAAGAATAGACTATGAAGCAGCACACAAATGCAAAGCATCATTAACTTGCAAGAGAGAAAGAAAGAGGCCGGGCATGGTGGCTCATGCCTGCAATCCCAACACTTTGGGAGGTCGAGGTAAGAGGATTGCTTGAGCCCAGGAGTTCAGGCCTAGGCAATATAGTGAAACGTTGTCTCTACAAAACATGCTTTAAATTTAGCAAACCACAGTGGCACATGCCTGCAATCCCAGCTACCTGGGAGCCTGAGGTGAAAGGGTCGCTTGAGCCTGGGAGGTGGAGGCCGTAGTGAGCTGAGATTGCGCCACTGTACTCCAGCCTGGGCAACAGGGCCAGAGTCTATCTCAAAAAAAAAGAGAGAGAAAGAAAGAATGAGAGAGGAAGAAAAGGAGAGGGAGGAAGGAAGGAAGGAAGGAAGGAAGGTTGGTTGGTTTCATTCTGCAAATTAACTGGTATGAAACAGACTTTCTGCATCAAACTCACATTAGAAATCTTTCTCCTAGGATTAATGTTAAAAAATAAGGCAAAAAATTTTTAATGAACATACACACACACAAAGGCAAGACAAAGAACAAATACTTTCCCTCCCTCCTTCCCTGACCAAAGTTAAAGAATATATGGCCTGCCTACATTTTTTGTAAAGGTGAGTGAGTATTCTAGGCAAAAAGTGATCTGAGCATCTGAAAGCTGAATGTGGTATTGCCCACATGTGATGCCCACGTCTTTTGTCCTGATCCAGCGACATGGAAGAAGTGATCTCACTTCTGTTGTTTCTAGTGCATTACTCACCTCTGGAAAATTCCCAACCATTTAAGAAAGATGATTGGAGAGACAGGAGGCCTAAACAGTGTGCGCTTCTCCACATCGATTCTTCTTAATACACGCAATTTTCTTTTTTTTTTTTGGAGACGGAGTTTCACTCTGTTGCCCATCCTGGAGCGCAGTGGAGTGATCTCAGCTCACTGCAACCTCTGCCTCCTGGGTTCAAGTGATTCTCATGCCTCAGCCTCCTGAGTAACTGGGATTACAGGAGCCTGCCACCACATCCAGCTAATTTTTTTTTTTTTTTTTTTTTTTTAGTAGAGACAGGGTTTCACCATGTTGGCCAGGCTGGTCTTGAACTCCTGACCTCAGGTGATCTGTCTGCCTCAGCCACCCAAAGTGCTGGGATTACAGGCATGAGCCACTGCACCTGGCCCATGCTTTTCTGATCTACCAAGAAATGCAAGAAATTCAGCAACCTTCCTCATCCTTTCTTTTAGCCCATGACATTCTGACAAATCTATTGTACAAGATTTCAACAAAGTTCCAGTTTCTAAAAAACACATAGCAAGAGATTAAGGGTGCAATCTTCCAGCCATGATTTAAAGAGCCCTGTTTTTCTTTAAATAATATCATGTCAGGTTATACTGCTAGCCCATCCGTGGCACGTGGGACTCTGCAAGCAGGGCTGCTTTCCCCCTTTTCATTTACCCAGCGTGGCAGCTTAACTTGACAGGAGAGACGGGTAACAACGTTAAAGTAAATTAAAACCAGGTTTTGGGTGGCTGGCAACATGGCTGAATAGGAACAGCTCTGGTCTGCAGCTCCCAGTGACGGGAATAGTAGAAAACCCAGCGAGATCAATGCAGAAGGCAGGTGATTTCTGCATTTCCAACTGAGGTACCCAGCTCTTCTCACTGGGACTGGTTAGGCAGTGGGTGCAGCCCAAGGAGGGCCAGATGAAGCGGGGGGGGCGTTGCCTCCCCTGGAAGTACAAGGGTTCGGGGAGGGACTGTGCTGTGATGAACACTGTTACCCAGCCCAGACACTGCGCTTTTCTCACGGTCTTCGCAACGGCAGAGCAGGAGACTCCCCTGGGTGCCTGCGCCACCAGGGCCCTGGGTTTCAAGCACAAAACTGGGTGGCCGTTTGGCCAGACACTGAGCTAGCCGCGGGAGTTCTTTCTCATACCCCAGTGGTGCCTGGAACGCCAGTGAGGCAGAACCATTCGCTCCCCTGGAAAGAGGGCAGAGGCCAGGGGCCCAGTGGTCTAGCTCAGCGGGTCCCGCCCCCACAGAGCACAGCAAGCTAAGACCCACTGGCTTGAAATTCTCACTGCCAGCACAGCAGCCTGAAGTTGACCTGGGATGCTTGAGCTTGGTAAGGGAAGGGGCATCTGCCATTACTGAGGCTCCAGTAGGTGGTTTCCCCTCACAGTGTAAACAAAGCTGCCGGGAAGTTCAAACTGGGTGGAGCCCACCGCAGCTCAGCACAGCCTCCAGGTTCCTCCTCTCTGCGCAGGGCATCTCTGAAAGACAGGCCACAGCCCCAGTCAGGGGCTTAGAGATAAAACTCCCAGCTCCCTGGGACAGAGCACCTGGGGGAGGGGCGGCTGTGGGCGCAGCTTCCGTGGAATTAAACGTTCCTGCCTTTCAGATCTGAAGACAGCAGCCGATCTCCCAGAACAGCACTTGAGCTCGGTTACAAGACAGTGGGTCCCTGACCCCTGTGTATCCTGACAAGGAGACACCGCCCAGCAGGGGCCGACAGACTCCTCCTATGGGAGAGTTCTGGTTGGCATGTGGTGGGTGCTCCTCTGGGATGAAGCTTCCAGAGGAAGGAAGAGGCAGCAATCTTTGCTGTTCTGCAGCCTCTGCTGGTGATACCCAGGCAAACAGGGTCTGGAGTGGACCCCCAGCAAACTCCAGCAGACCTGCCGTAGAGGGGCCTGTTAGAAGGAAAACTAACAGAAAGGAATAGCATCAACATCAACAAAAAAGACATCCAAACAAAAACCCCATCTGAAGGTCACCAACATCGAAGACCAAAGGTAGATGAATCCATAAAGATAAGGAAAATCCAGTGCAAAACGGCTGAAAATTCCCAAAATCAGAACACCTCTTCTCCTCCAGAGGACCACAACTCTTTGCCAATAAAGAAACAAAACTGAACGGAGATTGAGTTTGACAAAGTAGGCTTCAGAAGGCCAGTAATAACAAACTCTTCTGAGCTAAAGGAGCATGTTCTAAACCAATGCAAGGAAGCTAAGAACCTTGAAAGACGGTTAGAGGAATTGCTAACTAGAATAACCAGTTTAGGGAAGAACATAAACAACCTGATGGAGTTGAAAAACACAGCACGAGAACTTTGTGAATAGTTGAACAAGTATCAATAGCCAAATTGATCAAACAGAAGAAAGGATATCAGAGATTGAAGACCAACTTAATGAAATAAAGCATGAAGACAAGGTTAGAGAAAAAATAATGAAAAGGAACAAACAAAGCCTCCAAGAAATATGAGACTATATGAAAAGACAAAACCTATGTTTGATTTCTGTACCTGAAAGTGATGGGGAGAATGGAACCAAGTTGGAAAACACTCTTCAGGGTATTACCCAGGAGAACTTCCCCAACCTAGAGGACGGGCCAGCATTCAAATTTAGGACATACAGAGGACACCAAAAAGATATTCCTTGAGAAGAGCAACCCCAAAACATAATCATCAAATTCACCAAGGTTGAAATGAAGGAAAAAATGTTAAGGGCAGACAGAGAGAAAGGTCAGGTTACCCACAAAGGGAAGCCCATTAGACTAACAGCGGATCTCTTTGCAGAAACCCTACAAGCCAGGAGAGAGTGGGGGCCAATAGTCAACAATCTAAAGTAAAGAATTTCCAAACCAGAATTTCATATCCAGCCAAACTAAGCTTCATAAGTGAAAAACAAATAAAATCCTTTGCAGACAAGAAAATGTTGAGAGATTCTGTTACCACCAGGCCTGCCTTACAAGAGCTCCTGAAGGAAGCCCTAAATATGAAAAGAACTGGTACCAGCCACTGAAAAAACATACCAAATTGTAAAGGCCACTGATGCTACGAAAAAACTGCATCAGCTAATGGGCAAAACAACCGGCTAGCATCAAAATGACAGGATCAAATTCACACATAACAATGTTAACCTTAAATGTAAATGGGCTAAGTGCCCCAGTTAAAAGACACAGACTGGCAAATTAGATAGAGTCGAGACCCATTGGTGTGCTGTATTTAGGAGATCCATTTTAGGTGCAAAGACACACTTAGACTCAAAATAAAGGGGTGGAGGAATATTTACCAAGCAAATGGAAAGCAAAAATAAAAATAAAGCAGGGGTTGCAATCCTAGTCTCTGACAGAACAAACTTTAAACCAACAAAGACCAAAAAAGTCAAAGAAGGGCATTACATAATGGTAAAGGGATCAATGCAACAAGAAGAGCTAATTATCCTAAATATATATGCACCCAATACAGGAACACTCAGATTCATAGAGCAAGTTCTTAGACACCTACAAAGAGACTTAGACTCTCATGCATTAGTAGTGGGAGACTTTAACACCCCACTGTCAGTGTTAGACAGAACAATGAGACAGAAAATTAACAAGGATATTCAGAACTTTAATTCAGCTCTGGACCAACTGGACCTAATAAGATATCTACAGAACTCTCCTCCCCAAATAAACAGAATATACATTCTTCTCAGCACCACATTGCACTTATTCTAAAATGGACCACATAATTGGAAATAAATAGAAAAGAATGGAAATCATAACAAACAGTTATGATTGTACTCTGAGACCACAGTGCAATAAAATTAGAACTCAGGATTAAGAAACTCACTGAAAACCACACAATTACATGGAAACTGAACAACCTGCTCCTGAATGACTACTGGGTAAATAATAAAATTAAGGCAGAAATAAAGTTCTTTGAAACTAATGAGAACAAAGACACAACGTACCAGAATCTCTGGGACACAGCTAAAGCAGTGTTTAGAGGGAAATTGATAGCACTCAATGCCCACAGGAGAAAGGGGAAAAGATCTAAAATTGACACTCTAACATCACAATAAAAGAACTAGAGAAGCAAGAGCAAACAAATTCAAAAGCTAGCAGAAGACAAGAAATAACTTAAGATCAGAGCAGAACTGAAGGAGATAGAGACATGAAAAACCCTTAAAAAAAAAATCAATGAATCCAGGAGCTGGTTTTTTGAAAACAATTAACAAAGTAGATAGACCACTCGCTAGACTAATAAAAAAGAAAAGAGAGAAGAATCAAATAGACACAATAAAAAATGATAAAGGGATATCACCACTGATCCCACAGAAATACAAACTACCATCAGAGAACACTATAAACACCTCTATGCAAATAAACTAGAAGAAATGGATAAATTCCTGGACACATACACCCTCCCACAGGAAAAAGTTGAATCTCTGAATATACCAATAACAAGTTCTGAAATTGAGGCAGTAATTAACAGCCTACCAACCAAAAAAAAGCCCAGGAACAGACAGTTTCACAGCCAAATTCTATCAAAGGTACAAAGAGGAGCTAGTACCATTCCTTCTGAAAATATTCCAAGCAACAGAAAAAAAGGGACTCCTCCCTAAATCATTTTATGAGGCTAGCATCATCCTGATACCAAAACCTGGCAGAGACACAACAAAAAAAGACAATTTCAGGCCAATATCCCTGATGAACATTGATGCAGAAATCCTCAGTACAATACTGGCAAACCAAATCCAACAGCACATCAAGAAGCTTATCCACCATGATCAGTCAGCTTCATCCCTGGGATGCAAGGACATGGTTCAACATATGCAAATTGATAAATGTAATCCATCCCATAAACAGAACCAAGGACTAAAACCACACGATTATCTCAATAGATATAGAAAAGGACTTTGATAAAATTTAACACCCCTTCATGCTAAAAACTCTCATTAAAATAGGTGTTGATGGAACATATCTCAAAATAATAAGAGCTATTTATGACAGATTCACAGCCAATATCATACCAAATGGGCAAAAGCTGTAAGCATTCCTGTACAGACAAGGGGGCCGTCTCTCACTACTCCTATTTGACATAGTATTGGAAGTTCTGGCCAGGGCAATCAGGCAAGAGAAGGAAATAAAGCATATTCAATTAGGAAGAGAGGAAGTCAAATTGTCTCTATTTGCAGATGACGTGATTGTATATTTAGAAAATCCCATCATCTCAGTGCCAAATCTCCTTAAGCTGATAAGCAACTTCTGCACAGTCTCAGGATACAAAATCAATGTGGAAAAATCACAAGCATTCCTATACACCAACAACAGACAAACAGAAAGCCAAATCATGAATGAACTCCCATTCACAATTACTACAGAGATAATGAAATACCTGGGAATACAATTTATGAGGCATGTGAAAGACGTCTTGAAGGAGGACTATAAACCCTTATTTAAGGAAATAAGAAAGGACACAAACAAATGGAAAAAGATTCCATGCTCATGGATAGGAAGAATCAGTTTTGTGAAAATGGCCATTTAGTAATTTATAGATTCAATGCTCCCCCTATCAAGCTACCATTGACCTCCTTCACAGAATTAGAAAAAACTAAATTTCATATGGAACCAAAAAAGAGCCTGTATAGCCAAGACAATCCTAGGCAAAAAGAACAAAGCTGGAGGCATTACAGTGCCTGACTTCAAACTATACTACAAGGCTACAGTAACAAAAACAGCATGGTACTGGTACCAAAACAGATATGTAGACCAATGGAACAGAACAGAGGCCTCAGAAATTATGCCACACATCTATCACCATCTGATCTTTGACAAACCTGACAAAAACAGCAATGGGGAAAGGATTCCCTATTTAATAGATGGTGTTGGGAAAACTTGCTAGCCATATGCAGAAAGCTGAAATGGAACCAATTCCTTACACCTTATACAAAAATTAACTCAAGATGGCTTAGAGACTTAAATGTAAGACCTAAAACCATGAAAACCCTAGAAGAAAACTTAGGCAGTGACATTCAGGACATAGGCATGGGCAAAGACTTCATGACTGAAACACCAAAAGCAATGGCAACAAAAGCCAAAGTTCACTAAAGGGATCTAAGTAAACTCCAGAGCTTCTGCACAGCAAAGGAAACTATCATTGGAATGAATAGGCAACCTACAGAATGGGAGAAAATGTTTGCGATCTATCCATCTGACAAAGGGCTAATATCCAGATTCTACAAGGAACTTAAACAAATTTACAAGGAAAAAAAACCCCATCAAAAAGTAGAAGGATATGAACAGACACTTCTTAAAAGAAGACAATTATGTGACCAAGAAACATATGCAAAAAAGCTCATCATCACTGGTCACTAGAGAAATGCAAATCAAAACCACACTGAGATACCATCTCACGCCAGTTAGAATGGCGATCATTAAAAAGTCAGAAGACAACAGATGCTGGAGAGGATGTGGAGAAATAGGAATGCTTTTACACTGTTGGTGGGAGTGTAAATTAGTTCAACCATCGTGGAAGACAGTGTGGTGATTCCTCAAGAGTCAAGAACCAGAAATACCATTTGACCCAGCAATCCGATTATGGGGTAGATACCTAAAGGATTATAAATCATTACACTATGAAGACACATGCACATGTGTGTTTATTGCAACACTATTCACAATAGTAAAGATTGGGAACCAACCCAAATGCCCATCAATGATAGACTGGATAAAGAAAATGTGGCACATATACACCATGGAATACTATGCAGCCATTAAAAAGGATGAGTTCATGTCCTTTGCAGGGATATGGATGAAGCTGGAAACCATCATTCTTAGCAAACTAACACAGGAATAGAAAACCAAACACCGCACGTTCTCACTCATAAGTGGGAGTTGAGCAATGAGAACACATGGACACAGGGATGGGAACATCACATACCAGGGGGTGAGGGGTTAGGGGAGGGAAGCAGGAGAAATCTCTAATGTAGATGATGGGTTGGTGGGTGCAGCAAACCACCGTGGCGTGTGTATACCTATGTAACAGACCTGCACATTATGCACATGTATCCCAGAACTTAAAGTATAATAATAATATTTAAAAAAAAACAAAACAGGTTTTATAAAAGGAAAATGTTTGAATATTTTTCCGGTAAAATTTCTATAAATGATCTAAAATAACTTCTTCCAAAGTAAGATCTTTTTGATTCCATATGATTGAAAGTTTCCAGAAGTTTTTTAGGAGACCAAAGGAGTCACACTCCAGATGACAGTGATCATGGAGGTCTCACAGCAAATCCAGGGCCCAACCAAGAAGGCTGCGATCCCTCAATTCAGAGGGAGCTTTTAAACATATTTTACAGAGCCATTGCTCCACCAGCCCACAGTTACCACTACAGAACCACAGACCCTCACCTGAACGGACCCCAGAGATTCTGAGCGCAGTTCAGTCGTCAGTTACAGAACAAAGTAAATTGGCTTAAATTTCTTTGCCAAAACAAAACACGTAATAATAATCCTGCATGACATATTCAAAGAGGAGGGGGTTATATTCATCTGGAGGAAGTCCAGAGCCATATGATTCCATGCTGAGTTTGGGGGTGGGAGGGCAGATGAGGGGCTGGGGTGCACTCCAGGCCTCCTTTGGGGCAGCAGCTGCTCCATGTTGACCAAGCGATCATCCATCAGCAACACCACCACAACTTCCTTACAAGTTTTACAAATCTTACAGTTTATAAAGACCTTTCTCATGTCTTACTTCCATTTGGTCCCCTCATAATGGCTTTGTTAAGGAAATATGGGTGTAATGATTATTGCCATCTTTCCTATTTCGAGGCTATAGAGATTGGCTTGCTCTACGCCAAGTGGCTGGCGAAGGCGGAATGGCCCTGGCCCCGGACCACTCCTTTCTCCATGAGCATCTTGGGTCGCAGCCAGAGCGGAGCCACCTCTCAGGAGAGTGGGGCGGGCACTGAGGTCTGCACCGGCACCCTGGGCGGCTGGCTCCTCAGAGGTGCCAGTGGGTGAGCTCCCGTAGTGCCAGACGGCAAATAATGAGCGGCGATGCCATCAGAGAGGGAAGATTTACATTATTAAAAACCGGGCTGGAAAAGGTGACAAGCGGCAGCACAATAAAGCTAAGTGCCGGGGAGCATGTGCAGGGCGGAGAATGGAGCCGGAATGACATGCCCTCGATACAGAAGTGCTCCGGGAGCAGAGGGGGAAGCAGATTCCCTGAAGCTCTTCATCAACATGCGTCTGTCACCAGGCAAGCCCAGCAAGGGACTGCACGGTGGAGGCAGGGAGGTGAAACCAAGGAAGAAAGCCCTTCCCCGTGGGGTACGGCTAATGGCCAGGCAGCCCTGAGGGGCCAGACCCCCCCGCCAATTAGCAGGCGTGGGACAGAGCTGGCCAGGCTTCAAGGATGGAGACAGACACATAGCAGGGGCTCGTCTGTCGGAAAGGCCTGGGACTCTGACAGCCGCCTAGCTAGACGAGGCCCCATGGTTAGCTTGTTGTATCAGGGAGTCTCTTTTAAATGGATAAGCTGGTGGAAAGACACATCCAGAGGCAGGCGTGCTCAGGTGTGAATGACGCGGGGAGTAGGATCCTGAGTCATGCCTGATGACCCACTCCGATCTCGGTGACACATGCTGTCACAGCATCCCCGCTACGGCTCACAGGGCACATGGCCTAGAGCCTGGGGGCACAGCAGGCGGCTGCCTGGTTTGCGTGCTGGCTGTAGTTCATCGGTGTGTGTCCACGAACGAGAGTTTCACCTCCGACGTCCACATCTATGAATCGGCTGTAATAACAGTGACTGTCCTAGCAGGGTTACTGTGTCATTCAAAGAGCCAATGCCCATAACACCCTTCAACAGAGCCAGTGACATCGAGAGTGCTCAATAAACATTAGTGATTATTACTTTACTGCTATCATTGAGGCCACTGGAAACACCACGAACTTTGAAGTCAGGCAGATCCTGGCCCTTGGTTGCTGTGTGACCATGATTATATTATTTTAACATAGTTTCCTCATTAGTAAAATGGCGATCAAAACCCCTATCTTGAAGGACTTACATGACTATTAAGCAAATAATTATCCTAAGCACTTGGCACAAAGTATGTTCTCTGTAAATAATAACTGCCATGACACTGAACCTGCTACCATGACACTGAACCTGCGTCCATGACGCTGAACCTGCGTCCATGACGCTGAACCTGCGTCCATGACATTGAACCTGTGTCCATGACAGTGCCATGAAAGCCCATTCCTCACTGCTTCTCGGGTCTTCCTTTATCCACCTTTGACTTAGGAATTCAGGAGACCTAATCACTACATTCTGAATCATCATACACCCATAGGGATGAGGCAGACACCATACTTGCCGAGGGTCATCCAATTTCTTTCTTTTTTTTTTTTTTTTGGAGACAGGGTCTTGCTGTCACCCAGGATGGAGTGCACTGTTGTGATCTCTGCTCACTGCAACCTGTGCCTCCCAGGCTCAAGCAATCCTCCTGCGTCAGCCTCCCAAGTAGCTGGGATGACACGCGCATACAACCACACCCAGCTAATTTTTTTATTTCTCATACAGACAGGGTTCCTCCATGTTGTCTGGGCTGGTCTCGAGCTCCTGGACTCAAGTGGTCCTCCTGCCTTGGCCTCCCAAAGGGCTGGGAATTCAGGTGTGAGCCACCGTGCCCAGCCTGGACACCCAATTTTTATAGATGCAGGTTACACTTAGGTCTTTCAACTTCCACCCACTCTCTCTTGCCTGATTTTTGTAAGCACTGGGTGAGTCACAGCTGGAGATGTCTCTGAATACTTGATAGGAAAACCATGGTGGGTAGAAATGGGAAGTATCCATTTGAAAGATAAAATATTTACTAGCGTGGAAGGAGTGTTTGAGGAAGCCGCCGTGGACACTCCTCAATTAGAATTCTTTCAGATGTGTTCAGTTTGGATTTTGGCACTTGCTGTTAATAACAGGCCCGTTTCCCACTAACGCTCACTCATGTGTTACCAGTGAAGAGCTGAAGAATAGATCCGTCGTGAAACAGCGAACAGTCAAGAGATGCTGCCTCTGCTGACGCAGACCCGCCTGTCACCACGGAGGTGCCGGCCGGCGTGGAAAGCAACGGGACGCAGGGCAAGTGGTTGTTCTCCGCATCGCTTTATGATGAGTATGAAAACGTCAGCTTGCTAACGTGGCACTGATTCAGTGACTTCAGGACTTCCTTGCCACCTTCCCTCCACTCCTGGGACTTTCAATATCCCACTGCCCTGGCCTTTCACCTGGGTAAGTAATGTCCAGAACTCTGAAAACAAGTAACTCAGTCTGGTGTCCACCCAAAAATACTAGCTACCGGATCCATTGTGGATTTGGCAAAACACCATAACCAACAACCTGGCAATCTGAAAGGGGCCATGGCCACACTTGCCTAATAGAGAGGAATGCCAGATACCTTTCTGGCGTTGCTCTCTGAAGTCCATTTTCTTTATAAAACGGTCTTTGAGGAAAACGGTCTGTGCTGGCTCCCACGTTCCATGAAATGTGTGCAGCCCCACGTGATGGTAATTTTGTTCCCAGTGGTGGCACGTGCAGAGAAGCCCTGCAGAAGGTGCCAGGGGTGATGGCGTCAGCCCCATTCTCAGTGCTGCCTGGGGACAGATGGCAGGCCAGCAAGTACAGACCGTTCATCATTAAGGCCTCGCCAGCCTGCGAGATCACAGCCCAGTGCTGAAAAAGAAGGTGTCCTTCTCCAGGCCCCCTGGGGAGGTTGGGAGTCCCTTTCTTAACAAACCCAGGGGCACGCCCCCTTCACCAGTGGGCTGTTTCTCCAGCCTGGGACTCCGAAGCCTTAGTTCCAGGAAGGAGAGGAAGGAAGGAAATAAGAAAGGAAGGGAATTGCTCTCGTAAGGATCTTTCAGGTCAGGAGGTGGAAATCTGGAATAGTCTTGTCTAAAATGCAGGATGTTAGGTAAATGTAACTTCGTAAGAGCCCCACAGATACTCCATGGATCACGACATCAAACTCTGCGTTCTCGAAACTTCCCCACACTGAAAGAGGGGAGAAGAGGGAGCAAGGAGAAGGCACAGAGAAATCATGACACTGTCTCAGGCCCAAGTCCCTGGACCCTTGGTACATCTTAGGCGTTTTCATTCTCATTCAACGAATAAATATATAAGAGCAAGAATGTCCAATAATGGGCCAAAATTACCCCAATTCTTTCCCCATCAGTTCCTCCAAGAGGCCCCCATTTCCCAGGACCGCATCTGTTCAATTCCACTAAGCATGTGTCAGACACACACTCCGTACAATGCCCTATGCCAACGAGGGGCAGGAAGGAGGCCCAGAGGATGCAGAAACAGCTGGGTTTATGCATACAACAACAGGGAGACAGTGGCATTTCCATGTAAGAGTTCCTTCATGTTCAAGTTTTAGGCTTGTAACAAGCAGTTTGAATTCTCCGCTTAGCTCCAGTGAGTCCCAGTCATACTGCTGCCATCTTGCTGGAAGGATTGGAGGGGGTCTGAGTGCAGGGGACAGCCTGGGAGAAGTGAAGGACGGCTTGATGAGAAGAGGGGCTGAAGCCCAGCTGGAGGAGAGGAGCAAACGCTAATGAGATGCTCCGCCACCTCCAGCCAGAGGCAAGCCGCTGACTGCCCCTTTAATTCCCTGTGCCGTCCGCCCGCCTTGGCAGAGAAGCGCTTGCTGGCAGTGGGAGGCTCAAAGCAGCAGGAGCTCAAAGCAGAATGGGAAGTTCTAATACAGAAGATCATTAGGAGGACGTGTTTTCTCTTCATTTTCTTCTTAAAATGTGTATATGGAAGATCAGATGGGGGTTAGGGAGGGAAGTACCAAGTAAATGTGAAAATTACCTAATCCCAGTCTGTTCCAGTGTGCATTTCATAAGCATTAAAAAAAAGAATCCTCACCAAATTAGAGTACATGCCATACCCCAACAATGATGATCCCCTCTACTGGAAAGCCTGGGGCTGTGGAGGAGGCTGAAGGGAGGGTCCCCTCTGTGGCTTGGAAACATTTCATGAAAGGCACCTGATCAATAAGGCAGACTTCTGCATTTGAGACTCTAAAAGGCTTCCTAGCTCGCTGTGTCTGAAGGAAATGTCAGAAGCATTTATCACGTGCTGGGTGGATGCTCTGCAGCTGCCGCTTGCCCAACTGTAGACGCTGACTTCGCTCGGCCCTGCAAATACCCTCACCAGGCCCTTTCGCTTCACACGGAATCAGCTTTCCTCCAAGACCAGAACGCAGCTGGAGGTTTGGTCACGGGGTTAGGGCACAGCTTCGTAGAACAGTCCCCGCTAGCGGGCACTGACACCCCAAGATGGCCCCGGCCGGAAGCTTTGTTTGGGGCTTTGGCTTACTCAGGGCTGGCTGAGCTCGCCTTCAAGGTGAACACACAAACTACGCTTTTGTGTTTCCAAAGAGCTCGAGCTGCCATTTCCCGATTGAGGTTCTGTGCTTAGTTCAGGACTTTCTTGTTTGGACTTAAAAACCTCAATCTGGAAGGAACTAGCCCAAGGGACAGATGGGACAGAGCAATGGCCAGCAGCAATCCTGCACCCCAGCCACCCCCAAATCAGTCTAGAAGATAAGCAGCTGGGCCAGAAATCAGTCCTTCCTTCATTAAGCATGTGTTAAGTACCCTTAGCGGTACCGTGCACAGCCAGGCACCACGCAAGGCTCTCGGGTTATAAACAGCTTACAAGCGAGTTGCTGTCTTCAAGAGGCTTATCGGGTGAGACCATAATGAAACACCCCAGTAAAACAGAGCAGTACAAAAGAGGTGTGTACTGGGGTTCAATGAGGACCCAAATGAGGGGGCATGTCCACTTGGGGCCAGGAAAGTTTTCATGAGTATGTTCACGAATGCGATTCGGAAGAGGACTCAGTGTCGGCTGGGGACTCCAGGTGAGTGACAGCCTGGCCACGGTGCAGAGGGGTGGGCTGACTGGCTGACTGGTGTGTTGGAACCTGCGAGGAGCCGTGGGGTTTTGGAGCAAGGTACTTCTATAAGCCTCAGTTTCCTCGTCAGTATGATGGAGATGGAAATAACGGCTCCACCTGAGAAAAGTGGTTATGAGGATTAGATGAGATGATGCATGGGAGGTTCCTGACAAAGAGCGCGGCACGTGGGAAGGGCTTAGCGAGTGTCGGTCTATGTTTTACTCTGACTGTAGTTTGGGGTGCGCAGGGTGGAGGAGAGGTAAGAAATGTGGCCGGAAGAACAGGTGAATGACAAATTCATTCCCCTATTTGGAAAGGGACTCCTTTTCCAAACTAAAAAGTCTCTACTTAACCCAGACAACAGAGGGCCGCTGGAGAGACAGAGCAGGAAAATGAGCGGGTGATCACCACCGCTCTGTAAGAACGCAACCCCAGGTGTTCATTTCTCCATCTGTAAAATCATGCTAACACCACCACCAACTTTCTTCCAGTTGGGAGTGTTACGGAGTTAAAGGTGGAGCAGGTGGCTCATGCCTGTAATCCCAGCACTTTGGGAGGCCAACGAAGGATGATTGCTTTAGGCCAGGAGTTTGAAATCAGCAACATAGCAAGACCCCATCTCTATTAAAACACACACACACTCACACACACTAGCTGGTTGTGGTGGTGTGTGCCTGCAGTCCCAGCTGCTTGGGAGGCTGAGGCAGGAGGAGCACTTGAACCTGGGAGTCTGAGGTTATAGTGAGCTATGATCACACCACTGCACTCCAGCCTGGTGCTGTCTCCAAGAGCCAGATGCTGTCTCCAAAACAGTAAAACATTTGAAAAATTTATTTTAAATGAAGTTGAAAATGTTTCTGTAGCATACACTTTCGGAGCACAGCGTTTTTTAAATGTGTGGACTACATGTTCAGCGAGTTTTCTTCAGGGACTGTGTAGACGGCACGACTGTGTGACCGGGAGTCGGCTGTATGCATGCTAGCCGCCGTGTGACTGCCATGAAGGGTGATCAGTCAGCCAAAAAGGGAACAACCGTTAAATGCAGAGAAGCAATGCACTCTCCCCTACCCAGGAAACCTAAGGATGACGATGCATTTGAATTCATGGAAACACTCAGAGAAAGATCTGCTTCAGAACTCTCCAGAAGAGAAAGTGTGTTTTACAGCAGTACACGTAAGTCCACAGGATGTAGACTGCACTCCTCCCGCGATGGAACAGGATATACAGGAGGTAGCCGGGAGCTGCCTGACAGAGCAGCGTCTTTTCTTTTCCCCTAGCCGGGTAGGAATGACAACCCTGGCTCCTCCGTCCTGAGGATCACGTATGAATGAGCTCAGGGACTGGACAGACACTTCTCTGTCCTGCCTCGGACTCTCACTCCAAGTAAGTGATTGGGCTTCTGTCTCATAAGGGAAACAGCACAGACTCTTACTTTGTAAACTTTTATGGCAATTGGCCAGCTCATCTGAACTCCCTAGACACATTTTTGTTTAAATAACTGTGGTGCAGGGAATTGTTTCACATACGCACACAAAGGAAAGCTCTTATTTTCTTACCAAGAACGGTGCATAGTTTTAAGTTCTCAGACTTAAACTGCGTGTTGAAACACAGCTCCACTTCACCCTCTGACTTGAGTAAAGCTCCCATTGGGGTCCCTTCCCAGGGTTTCTGATTTGGGGGGTGGGGGTAGGGCCTGACAATTTGCATTTCTAACAGTTTCCAGCTGATGCGGATCATGCTGGTCTGGGGACCATACCTGGAGACCCACTGCTCAGGAGGCATGTTGGCTGAATCCTTGTGGAATCTTTCCCTCAGAAACGCTGTGTCATCAAAAACACAATGGAGGCGAATGCTATATGCTGGGAGAAACGCAACGGAGGCGAATGCTATATGCTGGGAGAAACGCAACGGAGGCGAATGCTATATACTCGGAGAAACGCAACGGAGGCGAATGTTATATACTGGGAAAATGCCAATCTTATCCTTTTTTTTTTTTGTTTTTGAGTCAGAGTCTCGCTCTGTCGCCCAGGCTGGAGTGCAGTGGTGTGATCTCGGCTCACCACAACCTCTGCCTCCCCAAGTTCAAGCAATTCTCCTGCCTAAGCATCCCGAGTAGCTAGGATTACAGGTGCCCACCACCACGCCCAGCTAATTTTTGTATTTTTAGTAGAAACAGGGTTTCACCATACTGGCCAGGCTGGTCTCGAACCCCTGACCTCATGATCCACCCGCCTCAGCCTCCCAAAGTGCTGTGATTACAGGCATGAGCCACACGCCTGGCCCAATCTTATCCATTTCAAAGAATCTGGTCACCAAGGAAAGAATGTTTCCATGTCATCAAAATGGAAGTGACTTCTGACTCTTCCACAGTCATACTTGAAAAAAATTCCTGAGTTCTAAAGTGAAATAAAATAAATGTTTACCTTAGGAAGGATCAATAGGCTAAATAATTTTTCTTTTACAAGTTGTACAAGTCCTGGATCTCTATTTATTTGGTTCTGTAGCTTTTTTCTCCCATTGCTTTTATTGCTATCATAGAAACATAAACTGCCCACAACAGAATCCAAACCAACTCTTCCTCTAGGTTCTTTTTCTCTTTCCTCAAGTAAGCAAGTCTTTGGAATCTTATCAAAATTATATTCATTAGGAAGTCAAAATTAAAGGAAACCAGTAATTTCTGAGACCATCCTTCCTCCCAGAGAAACCGTCCTGGACTGAAACTGTGTGCGCATCAGTATGCATAGGTGGGCGGGTGTGTGCGTGAGTGTTCTGAGGACACTCTTTAGCTCTGTGTGCGTGAGTGTTCTGAGGATACTCTTTAGCTCTTTCATTCAACAATTTCTAGAATCGAGAAGCATGCATAGTTGGATAAGATGGTCAATGTTTATTTCACACGGAAAGTAGTTATTGTATTGGGCTGTTCTTGCACTGCTATAAAGAAATAACTGAGGCTGAGTAATTTACAAAAAAAAAGAGGTTTACGTGGCTCATGGGTCTGCACGCTGAACACTGGCATCAGCTCAGCTTCTAGGGAGGCCTCAGGGAGCTTTTGCTCAAGTCGGAAGGTGAAGTGGAGCAGGCATATCACATGGCAGGAATGGGAGCTGGGGACAGGCAGGAAACACACACTTTTAAATGACCGGATCTTGGGAGAACTCACGATCATGAGGACAGCACAAGTCATGAGGGATCCACTCCCACGATCCAGGCCCCTCCCACCAGGCCCCCTCCAGCACTGGGGATTAACAGTGAACATGAGATTTGGGTGGGGACAAATACTTGAACTATATCAGTTATTAAAATCAGAAAATTCAGGAGGGTAATTTCCACAGGGAAAGAGCCTCTGCTTCTACAGAGGAGCCTCTTGTGAACTGTGACCTGCTTTGGTTCATCCAGAATGATGTTTGGATTTGGTGGAAATATTCCAGAATATGCCAGTCATTCAAACCAGGGGGCACTCACGGGGCAGGGGAGAGGAGATGCAGAATCACGCTTTGTTGGGTGGGTGAGCGTTGGCAGCCTCTTGGCTGTGTTTTCTAGTGCTGACACGCTGAAAGTGAGGTGGTGAGGTAACCCAGGCCTATCCTGAAGCCCATTCAGGTTCAGGCCCCACGGAGCTTACGATGAAACCATTCACCTGTAACACCGTCCAGATGGCAACGGGTCCTCGGGCAGCCATGGAGATGGCTCTAGTGAACTCCACCCAGAACACACCGAATAAACTCTCATTCATGCTAAGAAACATTCATCTATAAAAATGGAGTGGACGAGACTATCATGAGTTTCCTCCAGCAAGTCAACGTCAGGCTGATTGAAAAGGTTACAATAAATCCCAAAGCCTATGATGTTTCTGATGTGAATGATGCATCCTTAGATGTGACACCTTTGTGCAGTCCACAACCTGCACAACCATGCTTGGTAGCCCTAGGTTTCCAGGAACAAAAAGGGAGTTATTTGGGTGGGGACCTGATGGTGGCAGGCAGCTCATGTGGAGAGAAGAGTCTCAGCCAGGCTTGGCCCCGGGGGTAGTATTCAAATCTGGAAGTTTCAGGCTCCAGGCCAAAACTCCTTTTCAAATGTGTAAGACCATGAGTGCCTTGAAAGCAAGCCTGTGTGTTACTCATCTTTACGGCCCAGTCTCGCTCAGTGCCTCCCACACAGCTGGCGCGCAGCTCTGCAGGACCGGGAGGCGTTTAACTGAGGAAAGTAGAGACAGGAGTGTTCAGAGGCCGTGCCTTCCCCGGGAACGCCCCGGAAATGAAAGGAGATGCAAGGGAGAGAAAGAATGCTCTGTAAGTAGTAATGACAAATTAGACAGAAGGTTGGAAATGTTTTCAAAGCCCAGATTCTAAATCCTTTCTCCTTCCATTTTCTGGGGGTGGGGAGGGGCGGTTATACTGGCTGGGTGGGGTGTGTCGAATTATGGCTGCTGCTGCCCTGAGAGAGCGGCGGGGGGGGGGGGGGGGGGGGGGGG